>NC_043763.1:24726570-25026570 GCF_902148845.1 Salarias fasciatus | reverse complement strand
CCAGGTTGGTTCAGTTTGAACAGACGGCGAAGAAGATTCTTCCACCGATTAAACCTTCAGGTTCTCTAATCCTGGAGCAGCCGTGATGAGTCCGTCCCAGCGTCAGTGTAACTTCTGTGTGGCATGTTTTCACGCACGTGAGTTGAGTTAATGGGTTCAGAGTGGGATGAAATATCAAAACACACACACACACACACACACACACACACACACACACACACACACACACACACACGTTTCCAGCTCATCTCAAGTGTCAAATTCACAAGGTTGAGTTTTCAATAGAAATAAAAGCTGCTGTTGGTGAGTTATTCACTGAAGCGAGTTTACAGCTGGTGAAGTGACGTTAGCAGCTGCAACATGGTGCAAAACACGGCGAGAGGCCCGAAGACAGAGGAGCATCGTTAGAATTGGCTTCATGTTGTAGTTTGCATCTGCTGTTTTTCACCATTTCTGACTAGTTTTGCACATTTTGCAGATTTATGTTTTCATTTGCATTAGAACGGAGAACACCAGGAGTCTGTCTTTTTGTGAATGTTTGACATTAGCGAGTCTGACAGCCGTGCATCGACTTGTTTTCGTCTGTCAGTTAAAAGGGAACGGAGGAGGAGGCTGAAAAGGCCGCGGACAGACTCTGCGACAGACTCTGCGACAGACAAGGATCAGCAGCCGAAAAAGAGACGCCGAGCCAGCAAGGCTGCTGAGAAACAGGTACGTCTCTGCTCTCTCCTCCGTCCCTCACACAGTCACGCCGCTCGTTACCAGGCAGGACAAATCACATGAAGCCTCCCTCTCTGCGTGCAGTCCGACACTTTCAGGCTTTCAAACCCGTTTTCGTGCCTGAGTCGACTTTTTGTTTCAGTAATGCTGAAATAAAATCTCAGGCTTTAGAAATAACAGACAGAAAGCAGCCAAGAAAAGGTGAGGACAGCTGAAGGTTGATCAGGCGTGTGCGTCTGCGTGTGTGTGTGTGTTTGTGCACTCCAGGGCTCTGGCAGTGAAGGACGTCCCGACTCCCCGAGCGACAGCTTAGACGGGACGAAGAAAGGCGAACGGAAACAGAAAGAGTTCGTCTGTCAGGTGAGTTTGACTTCCTCCAGCCGTCAGGTGAAGAACAGTGTGACGCATGAAGTCAGTCGAGCCTGGTTTGAAACCGGTGTGTGTGTGTGCAGGTGTGTGAGCAGGCCGGTGAGGAGCTGGTTCCCTGTGAGGGCCAGTGCTGTGGGATGTTTCACCTCCACTGCATGGGTCAGTCCTTCAAACCTGAAGACAAGCTGATGTGTGAGGAGTGCAGCTCAGGTGAGGCCGGAGGGGATCTGGTCCCGGTCCGGATCACGTGGCTTTACCCCGACTCGTACGGATATGATTCGGTTTTTCTCTCCCTCTCCTCAGGAATTCACGCTTGCTTCATCTGTAAGAAGTCCGAAGGGAAAGCTCGCCGCTGCCACGTCCCGCACTGCGGAAAGTTCTACCACGAGGCGTGCGTCCGCCTCAACCCGCTCACCGTCTTCGACAACCGCGGCTTCCGCTGCCCGCTGCACACCTGCCTGAGCTGCCACTACGGGTCCCACAAGTCCAGCAAGAGTAAGAGTCCCCTCCCACACCCGTCCCCGTCCCCGTCCCCGTCCCCGTCACGTGTGTGACCCCGCCCCCTCTCTGCCCCGCAGCCAGGCTGATGCGCTGCCTGCGCTGCCCCGTGGCGTACCACGTGGGCGACCTGTGCGTGGCCGCCGGCAGCGAGATGATCACCAACACCGCCTTCATCTGCACCAACCACTTCCACGCCAAGAAGGGCTACAGGCACCACAGCCACGTCAACGTCAGCTGGTGCTTCGTCTGCTCCAAAGGTTCGAGTCCCTCCGCTCACTCTCTTCTCAATGAGACCAGGCCTCGGGCGAAGGCGGCGGTCCTCACAGGGCGCCGCCGCGGCAGAGGAAGCGCTGATCGGCAGCAGCTGTGACTGTGGTCACCGTGAAATCAGACAGTTTGGTGGAGACGTTTTTGAAAATGATGAGTGTGAGACGAGACTGGAACACAGAAAGGAAGCTCGGGTTTCACTGCCGCTGAGTTTCTGTGTGATCTGAGTTTGCACACGGCTGAAGTTCTGTTCAAACTGCAGGTCTTGGTGATTATTCCTGACCTCTTTGCTGGTGTCTAGTATTTGTATCTATTCATCACTGCTGCTGCCATCAGACAGTCGGTGCTCCTGAGTTTACCTGTGTCTGTACAGAGGGTTCAGGAGGTTGTTGCTTTCTTCAGATGTGATCTGACTCCTCTTCTGTCGACTTCTGCCTCATTGTCACACACGAGGAACGGGCCGGATCGATCACATTTCTACTGTCTTCAGAAGAAGTTCAGGCCACAGATGTTTGAAAAGTCCGTTCGTCCCCGTTTGCCTCGGACCGAGGGTCTGCCCCCTGCTGCTCTGGAGTCGCAGCATCAACACGAAGCTCTTCAGCTCCTCTGAAAATAACATGTGAATCAGGATTATTAGCTCTTTCACTGACAAAAAAAAAATTTTACTTCTAAAATGCTTAAAATCACTTGAACATAAGAAGGAATAACGCCAAAACAACTGAAATGTTTAAATAGTTACTTTTTAAAAGAGGGGGAGCTAAAATATCAGAAATAGCTATAATGGTTAAAACCACCACAAAAGTTCAGACTGGCTTTGTAAACGTCATGAAATCGTCACGGATGGAAACACTTTTTACATCTCAGAAAAAATCCATGTTAGACTCCATGAACTTCTTAAAGATGAAAGTTTTCCAGATAGACGGCAGCAGGAGGCCTTCAGCTTTCTGGAGCGTCTCAGTTCTGGTCGAGTTGTCTGGTTGCCGCCGTCCTTTGCCAGTTGAGCATGGGGGATCGTGCTGCTGTGTTGCAGGAGGGCAGCTGCTGTGCTGCGAGTCGTGCCCCGCCGCCTTTCACCCCGACTGCCTGAACATCGCCATGCCCGACGGGAGCTGGTTCTGCAACGACTGCCGAGCTGGAAAGAAACCCAAATACAGAGACATCATCTGGGTCAAGCTGGGGACGTACAGGTGACGCAGCCCAGCCGCCGGTCGCCGTCCGGAGTGTTCGAACCGGAGCTCACCGCTGCCCTCACTGTCCAGGTGGTGGCCGGCAGAAATCCATCATCCCAGGAACATCCCCACGAACATCCAGCACCTCCGGCACGAGATCGGAGAGTTCCCCGTCTTCTTCTTCGGGTCCAAGGATTACTTCTGGACGCACCAGGGCCGAGTGTTTCCCTACATGGAGGGCGACCGGGGCAGCAAGAGCCAGCGGAGCGTCCTGGGAAAGCTCTTCAAGAACGGTAACCGTCTGATTCTGTTTCCTGCACTTGGAGAGAGCTGAAAATGGGTTTCCTCGTAGCTCCATAGTTTTCCTAACGTACAAAATATATCGAAAAAAAAGGATCAATGTTCTTTTTTCTTTTTTTTTTTTTAAGTAAATCTGCTGGTTTTGTGCTTTTTCAGCTGTTTTGGAAGCCGAAGCTCGATTTAAGGAGGTGAAGATGAAACGGGAAGCGATAGAAGCAAAAGAGAACAGCAGGAAGCCTCCTCCGTATAAATCCATCAAGGTTTGGAGACGAACGCCTGCACGTGAAGCGTTTCCCGTCGATCTCCAGCCGGCCTGCAGCGTCTTCTCCTCCCCGCAGGTCAACAAGCCGTTCGGCGGGGTTCAGGTCTACACCGCCGACATCTCCGAGATCCCCAAGTGCAACTGCAAGCCGTCGGTGGAGCGGCCGTGCGGCTTCGAGTCGGAGTGCCTGAACCGCATGCTGCAGTACGAGTGCCACCCCGAGGTGTGTCCCAGCGGCGAGCGCTGCTGCAACCAGGACTTCACCAAACGCCTCTACCCCGAGGCCAAGATCATCAAGACGCCCGGCAAAGGCTGGGGCCTCGTCTCGCTGAGGGACATCAAGAAGGTCAGAACGCCACGCTCACCTGCAGGGCCCGGGCTGGAGACTGGAAATGATCTGTGATGGTTTCCTCTTAAGTTCTCCTCCTCCACGGAGTGGAGGCCACTATTTCAGGATGGACTTGTGTTGTTGAAAATCCTCCAGATCTTCCTGAAACAGTCTTGATATTCAGAGGCTTCATGTCTCCTGATTTGCGCGATCAGTTTTCTGAAATCTCACAGATGAACCGTCAGAAGTGTAAATCCATCATCTCTGCTCTGAAAAACACCCGCCATGCTTCTCAAACAGGGCGAGTTCGTCAATGAGTACATCGGAGAGCTGATCGACGAGGAGGAGTGTCGGGCCAGGATCAAGTTCGCTCACGAGAACAACATCACCGACTTCTACATGCTGACCATCGACAAGGTGGGTGAGGGCAGAGCGCCGGGGGGGGGGCCGTTCCTGCTCCTCAGAGCATCCGGGGCCTGTTCCTGCTCCTCAGAGCATCCGGGGCCTGTTCCTGCTCCTCGGTGGACCCGGGGCCTGTTTCCTCAGCAGCTCCATTTCCACTGGGAGCTACAGCATCACCGTATTGCATTGGGAATGTTGCACAGCAGCTGGGTGCAGCGTTACAGGAGTCAATACTACAAACCAGCCCTCAGTCTGCTCCGTCCTGACAGACGACCTCCAGATGAACCCAGAGCTGAGATCCGAGCCGCCGCACCGTTACACAGTGGCCGCGTTTACATGGGCCCAAAACCCTCCGTATAATGGGATTGAAAGGTGAAGCGGATTGTATTTCAGATCCAATTGTACGAGGTCGTCATCGATAATCCGCTCCGTGTCTCATATAAACCTCGATTGACAGCGGAGCGGATTAAACGGGGGATTATTCGTTCCACACATGCGTTCCCTCGTACGTAGTGACGCGATGACGTGACGAAACAGGAAGCAGGAAAGCCAGAAGCAAAGAACTTGACAGTGGTTGAGAAACACTTCAATAAAAACCCAGAGAGCACAAACACTGGAGAGGAGAGACGGCCGCAAATCGCTCAACTGCGAGTTGTTCAAAGAGCTCGGTGGTAGACGACCACTGGTGTTAAGGATTAACTGGTTCCCATGGTAACGAGTGACGGATTCCTGTAAACAAATGCTGGTAACAGCAGAAGTTAAAGTCAGACTTACAGTAAATTTATACGTTTAGAGTCTTTTGTAACTAGAAAACCGACGTTCGCCAGATCGACTGCAAGTCTCAGTCGGGTTTTCAACATCAGTTGGTCACAAGTTAACACGGACTCCAGTTAATGTGTAACATCGGCAGGCAGAGCAGAGCCCCGGGGGACGTGGCGCTGGGCGGGAGGGAACTTCAGCCGGGGGAGCGCTCACTCTCTGAGCAGCGTCTCACCGACATGATGGAACATTATTGATCAGAGATCCAGCAGATGGAAACACTGTGAGGACGGCTGGCTGCAGAGCCAGAGATCAGAACCTGAACATCGCACGAGAGACTTGGTGCTCATGGCACAGGACCCGTATAATCCGCTTCACCCAGGGCCCTGGTGAACCAGGACCGCTCGTGGATCGGTTTCTATGCCGTCCATGGATACAAATGTGTTTAATATGATTGTTTGCAATCGGATTGAAAAGACGGCCATGTAAACGGGGCCAGTGTCGGAGCGTTATTCAGGACGAAGGCATGGTGGGGTGCAGGTGTCTCAGGAGCCGTTCTGGACTCTTTCAGGACCGGATCATCGACGCCGGGCCAAAAGGAAACTACTCCCGCTTCATGAACCACAGCTGTCAGCCCAACTGCGAGACGCAGAAGTGGACGGTGAACGGAGACACTCGAGTGGGTCTGTTCGCCGTCTGCGACATCCCGGCAGGTGGGACCCGGTCCGGACTCCGGCCGCCCGTCACGCTGAGGCCGTCCCAGGATCTGATCGGGCGTCTGCCTTGTCTCGTAGGAACGGAGCTGACCTTCAACTACAACCTGGACTGCCTCGGCAACGAGAAGACGGTGTGCCGCTGCGGCGCGCCCAACTGCAGCGGCTTCCTGGGAGACCGGCCCAAAGTGAGTCCGTCTGTCCGCCGCCCCGTTCGAGACCCGCCGGGCGCTCACACCCTGTCCTCCACAGAACTCCAACGGCCAGGCGGCCGAGCCCAAAGCCAAGAGGACGAAGAGGAAACAAAAGAGGAGGAAAACGGAGGGGAAGAAGTCGGACGACGAGTGTTTCCGCTGCGGTGACGGAGGCCAGCTGGTGCTGTGCTGCAAGAAGACCTGCGCCAAGGCCTACCACCTGTCCTGCCTCAACCTCACCAAGAGGCCCTTCGGTGAGACGGCGGCCGGGTTGGACGGGGGAGGGGGGACACCGTAACACTCCATCTAGCATATCGATTGACTGTTTGTCGGTTCTCTGGAGTTATTTCAGTATTGACTCGCACCTTTTACCCGTTGACCCGGATGCATGAGGGAGCTTCCCAGCGTCGGTGTCTCTTTACACAACGTTTACAAGTGAAACAGGAACTCTTGGGAGCATTTTGGGTGTCAGATTATAGAACGACGGCTCTCAGGGACTCTGAAAACACAGCGTTTTGAAAATGCTCTGTGGAAACTAAGAATTTACATAGTCGCATCTGATTCGTCCGATCCTGCTGATCGTCCACCGATAGTCGAATCTTTCATCTTTTTTTATTTTTTTTATTTTTTTTTTTTTGTAGAATCATTTGAATATAGGCTACAGCAGAATGTTGCAGTAATAAAAACAAAAACAGCGCAGGCAGGTAAAACAACAGTTTTACTTTTTTCCTACACACTGAAACACTGACTGGAACAAAGTGTCGGTGACTCTAAACAACAAACAAATGAAGCAGGTCAAATGACCAGAACCAAACCCTCTTCTAACACACGGGCTCAAGCATGTCATTTATTTATATCTAAAAGCTCTGCAGATAAGCTCACAATTTTTGGCTAAACAATTTCTCACTTTATTACATTATCTCAAATTAAATGAAATAGGTTTAATTGCGCTGTGTCGGGTCGGCGCAGCGCAAAATCCATGCAAAAAAAAAAAACACTAAATAGAATAAACCTTTTAGATAAATAAAAAAAAAAAATATAACCTAAAATATTGCAATTAAACGAAATAAAAGTCAGCATTAAAACTGAGAAGTGAGTGACAGAACCGTCTGTTATTAGCCCAGTTATCTGGCTACTGACCCGTTTAAGGTGGAAAGCCATGTTGCTGTGGAGCGAGATGAAAGGAGCTGCTGACACAACTTGCATTTGACTTTTTTTGGATCATCTTTGACTTGTTCTGAAGTTTTTTCCGACATTTTGAGCCTTTTAAAGTTCAGCCAAATCACCACCGAGACGCTGCTCTGTGACGGAGCTCTGCGCAAAATGGGATTGTGCCACTCACCACGGTGGTTCATTCACAAACACTAAATAGATGGAATATTGAATAAAAGTACAAGTTAAGTACATTTTTCCAGTATATTTGATAGGCTAACATGTATATCAAATAGGCTTTATGTCATGTTTATTTGGAAAAAAAAAAAACAAGCAATTCTATGTAAAATCAGTCCTTCAGCACCCCCATACAGCTGGAATGGAATGTTCCTGGTTTAATAACCACATTTTGCGATGCTTCGACTGTATGATTGACCTTCGAATCAGGCCTCTTTGAACAAATCATGGAATCGTCGAATATCTGAAGAAAACCCCCAATGGAAACAGGGGAGACGCAAACACTGGTCCTGGTCCTGCAACATGTGTGGCATCATGACAGAAACAAACCGCAGCACCACCTAGTGGCCCGTCATATTTTGTTTTCAAAATACGAACATGGAACTTTTTAAACAAAAAGCAGGTTTTCACTTGGAAGGTTGTGTAAACGGGGCGGCTGAGTGTTTGAGTCCGAGTCTTGGTCTGGAGATTATCCCTAAATCTGTCAACGAGATTAATCACCAATTAATTAATAACCAGTCACCACCTTGGGATCAGTTTGAGGTGAAATTGTGGAAGTGTGTCATCTCTGTAGCCTTGGATCACCCAACCCCGACCAGCTGACCCCGCCCCCGACCAGATGCCCCGCCCCCTGACCCTGTGCCGCCTGTCTGCCCCCTGCAGGTCGCTGGGACTGCCCGTGGCATCACTGTGACGTCTGTGGGAAGAACTCGGTGGCCTTCTGCCAGCTGTGCCCCAACTCCTTCTGCAAGGCCCACCAGGAGGGGGCGCTGCGGGCCTGGAAGCCCACCGGCCAGCTCTGCTGCTCGGAGCACGAGGAGCTGGACGGGCAGACCGCCGCCTCGCAGCCCGCCGCCGCCGCCGCCCCAAAAGGCTCCAGGAAGGCCCGCATGAAGGGCTCCAAGAGGAAAGCGGCCGAGGCCTGACCTGACCTTTGACCCGACTGACACCAAACCAGACTGAAGCCCCGCCCCTGCCCCCGCCCCCCCAGCTCTCTCTTTCTCTGGTCTCGTCTGCACTGAGGTGATCGTGTGTTGAAGCACAACCAGCAGAGCAGCTCAGCGATCTTCATCCACTGGATCCGAACTCGACCTCTGACCCCACTGCCCGACTCACTTTGTACTTTTGTAGCCGGATCCACTGAGGGGCGGCGCCGCTTCTCAGAGCTATATCTATATATGTGTATATGAAAGACCAAAACTATGATGACTGGAAGAGTGAGACGCCGCCGCCAAGCCGAGCTTTTATTTTGTAGTAGAGTGTTGAGACACTACGGACGGCCTCCTTGTTTTTCTAGCCTTAGATCACGTTACGCTGTAGATTAGCCTCTGAGAGTGTAGCTCAGACCGACCTGTAGGCCAGTTTCTCTGAAGAAGACGACGGCTGAAAACACTACGGGGCTTTCCGGGCCGCTGAAGGAACGCCGCCGAGCTCACGGTGCTTTAATCCAAACACTCCGACGCTTCCCGCCTCCCTCGCGCTTCCGTCTTCAGCTCTGCTTCGTGTTTTTTCTACGTCAAGCTTAAAAATAAATCACAGCTTCACTTTTTCACTCCAGAAAGCAAAACAAATGAAACCCTAAGAGGAAGTTGACATTTTCAGAATAAACTTATGATGAAGCATTAAAATGTTCATCTCAGTCCTTCGTTAAGGAAAGTTATTTTTTTTATTTGAAGTTAAAGAAAACGATCAAGAATGACGAATTCATAAAGTCTCAGTTGAACTTGAAGCAAAATTTTAAAAAAGTTTTTTTTTGTCTTTTCCATTCCTCAACATTCCGACCTGGTTCTTCAAACTGAACTTTATTTCTAAAGACGTTACTTAAACAAAAGGTCAGACATTTTACGGACTCGTTAAGTTCAAAACTTTTTGCCGACTGAAGTCAGTTTATATTCAGGAAACGAGGAGGACGGTTGAAACTGACTGAAAATATTTAAAGCAAATGGAGATTTTTTTTTTTTCAAACCTGTTGATGTTCAGATCTTGGAATTTAAAGAGGAATTTTTTTCCCCTTTTTTTCTTATTTACAGGATTAATAATCTCACTTTCATCAAAATGGAAAATTTACAATTATTCTTGGTTTTTATCTATTTTTCTGACTTTTTAAAGTCTGAAATGTCTTAAATGAGTGTCGGCTCGTGACCCTTCGACTGGATCCGGATCCTGGAGGTCCAGACTCTTTCTTTTAGTGTGACTGATGGTTCGAAGGTTTATTTTCGTCTTCTCACTCCTCTCATGTCTCATCTCCGGTTTCTTTCTTCATCTTTCAATCTGCTGCAGTGAAAAGATTCCGTTTGTTTCCAGAAACTGAGCGTCGCCAACAGGAAGTCCCAGAATCCTCCACTAGACTGTTCCACAACTGAACTTTGTTGTTTGTCCTGAGACTCGGGTCGGGTCTCTGGACTTGCTGCTGACGCCTCTCCGGTTTTGTCCCTCCCGTCTGGAGGTGAAAGGTCAGCCTGCGGCGACCCCGTCGCCCTCTGGGCTGATCTGGAGACAGTCGGTCCGTCTCTTCATCGCTGCAGGAGCAACGGTTACAAAAACCGCCCAGAACGTCTTCATTTTGCAGATCGAGGCGGCAGACATTTGACTTTTAGACCCCCTTTGCTTTCTTGCTGGCGTCCCTCATGTTTTTTATTTTATTTTATTTTATTAATTCTACACACATCTGCACCTTCCTCTGATTTGTCCGTCTCTCCTCAGAACATGTGGAGCAGCAGCGTCGCGACGCCTTCATCCCAACCTCTCCTGAGTCTGAGCGAATGTAGTCCAGCCAGTTGTGTGTGTGTGTGTGTGTGTGTGAGAGTGTGTGTGTATCAGCACTGTTGGTCCCTGTAGAGCTGAAGTGTTTGATCCTGTAACTACTGTCATAGTAAAAGCAGAGGCTAATGTGTACATAATGTATAAGTGGTCATAGTGATGCATCTATTGTAAATATCATCCGGTTCCTTCAGTGTCTGTGGTTTTTGTTTCGGTTTTTTTTTGTTGTCCCCCCTCGAAGCAGTGCGATACAAACACTTGTGCAGGATTTCACGTCGGCTGAGTCGTGCAATAAAAAGTGTTCCAACAAGCAGCTGCTGCTCGCCTCAGGAGTTTTATTTCCATCTTTCGTGACATTTTCAAGATATTGAGAATGTTTTAACCCTGAAGGGAGGAGAGAAATAACTAAAACCTTTTCAAAGTAAAGTCTAGTTGTTGAAAATGCTTTCAGTTTAATCTCCATTCTGTTTTAGAGTAAATTCACTGTTAAATGTATGAATTTTACCATTTTCTCAACAGTTTCACAATATAATAAATCAATATTTTGTTTTGATTATTTCAATTTCTGGTTGACACCAAAACAACCAAAACCATCTATTAATCCCTTTATTTCAAACTGGTCTGGTTAAAAAGTTCCGCCCGTGGTCTGTGGGAGCTCTTTTAGTTTGTCTCAGTTCTTGAAAATAATTACATTTTCTAAACCGTTTCAGTTCAGCTCAACACCATCGTTCACCTCCTGAAGCTCTTCTGTTCTCTCAGGTTTCAAATCTAAGTTTCTTGCTCACATGAACAGTCGCCAGTCGGAGCCTCCAAAATGTGAAGATCCTTCTGAACGGCTTTGGCTCATTTCTCCAAACAGACCAGATGTTCTCAACGCTCTTGCTTCTCTTGTTCAGCTCAGCACCGCGGTTCACCTCTCAAAGATCACATCTCTTCTGAAGCAGTTCACTCAGGAGGCAAAACTACATTTCTTTCTCAAACAAATGATCAGTATCCTCTCAACGCTTCATCCCTGTGGCATAGTGTGTCTCTGTTTGGATGTGTTGTCTTTACGGCAGAGGAACATTGAAATATCCCTCATCTCACTTTCAATCTGAGCTCAGTCATTCACTGATAATGGTTACTGTTCTTTTTGTTGTTGTTTGTTTATTTATTATTTATTTATTTATTTATTTATTTATTTATTTATTTATTTATTTAGGGTTGCCCCTTTTAGAGTTTTAGGCTTACGAAAGCAAACAAAAAAGCAGACAAAAAAATGTCTTACTATAGCCTTTCCAAATTTTGAAAGTCAAGATTATTAAAAAAAAAAATTTGGTTTGTTTTTTTCACAAAAAAATGGTCTTACTATAGCCTTACCACTTTTTTATGGTCGCAATTAAGAAAAATGTTTTTTGTTTTTTTACTAAAAATAGTCATACTATAGCATTACCACTTTTTTATGGTCGAAATTAAGAAAAATTTTGTTGTTTTTTCACTAAAAAATGGTCTTACTATAGCCTTACCATTTTTTTGAAGTCGAAATTAAGAAAAAACATTTTTTGTTGTTTTTTTCACTAAATATAGTCTTACCATAGCCTTACCACTTTTTTATGGTTGAAATTAAGAAAAATGTTTTTTTGTTTTTTCACTAAAAAATTGTCTTACAATAGCCTTACCACTTCTTTAAGGTCGAAATTAAGAAAAAAAGTCTTTATTTTTTCATTAAAAGTGGTCTTACTATAACCTTACCACTGTTTTATGGCCGAAATTAGATTTTTTTTTTTTTTTTTTTTAAACAAATAAATGGTCTTGCTGTAGCCTTACCACTTTTTTATGGTCGAAATTAAGAAAAAAAAATATTGTCTTTTCACTAAAAACTAGTCTTACTATAGCCTTACCACTTTTTTATGGTCGAAATTAAGAAAAACATTTTTTAAATTTTTTTCACTAAAAAATGGTCTTACCACTTTTTTATGGCTGAAATTAAGAATTTTTTTTTTTTTTTTTTTTTTTACAAATAAATGGTCTTACCACTTTTTCAAAGTCGAAATTAAGAAAAAAGTTTTGTTTTGTTTTTTTTTACTAAAAATGGTCTTACCACTTTTTTATGGCCGAAATTAAGAATTCTTTTGTTTTTCACTAAAAAATGGTCTCACAATAGCCTTATCACTTTTTTATGGTCAAAATTATGATTTTTTTTTTCATTTTTTCACTAAAAAATGGTCTTACTATAGCCTAACCACTTTTTTAAAGTCAAAATTAAGAAAAATGTTTTTTGTTTTTTCACTAATTAATAGCCTTTTCATGTTGACATCAACAATTTTTTTTCTGTTTTTCCATTTTTCAGTAATTGATGGTCTTGCAGTGGTTTTGCAGCAGATGTCATTGTTTGGCTGTCGCTCACTTGGTCGAGCAGCAACCTGTGATTCAAGAAGTCACTGATTTGACTCCCATCAGACGGTCTCACCATGGCCGTCACCACAGTTTCAAGGATTTGAAAACTGTTCACAGTGAACCAGGTTCGTGTTGCAGTCAGGTATCAAGTATTTTAGTGTAGATTCAAAAAGAGGCGGGGTTGATCACATGAAGACTGCCTCAGCCTTGTTCATCAATCTAAATACAGAAATGTGTTTTTCTGGAGTGTGTGGATCGAAAAAGAGGCGCAGATTTGAGTCCTTTAAGAGTTTTTATTCCTCTTGAAGAAAACAACAGAAAGAAAACAAGGTTCATTTTGCATAACAGTAGTACAGCAGCGGCCGAGGGTACAAAACGCTGGACTCTTAGTTTTCAGTGTAAAAATAACTCTACTCAAACCTCACTGTGCCGTCCTCTCGTAGTGCAAACGCTTCAAATCAAAGTTAGGCACATGATGGATACGATACGATCGCAGTTCAATTACACTTAAGTGCTGACGAAGGAGTTCGTTCCGGGAACCTTCAGAGTTCTTGGTGTTTCGGAGCCGTTTACGTCCGATGAAGTTCGATTCAAGAGGAAAATAAACTTCACCCGCTTCAGCTTCTTTGACTAAGTGCAACTGACCCATGGCCGAGTTTAATACTATTTATAAAAAATAAGAAGAATGCAAGCTTATGGTCCCAAGCAACGATCACAACTCTTCCCTCGTTGATGCTTTTGCTTGTAAAATATCTGAGCGAGCTTTTTAAGTGGCATCTTGACATCTTTCTACCATGAGGAAAAAAAACAAAACAAAAACGAAACGTACAAACTAGCTCAAAATAAAGTCAAATATTTCCCAGTTTTACATATGTTACAAATAAAAAATAAATATCAGCTCTGTTTCGTAATCTAGCTTTTTATGCTCGGATTTATTGAGAAAAATAAAAGGCAGAGACGGCGAGCGGCCAGGGGAGGAGGCTTCAGGGAATCGAACACCGACACCAGCCAGGGGCTTCATTCTGCTCAGCAATAAAGTCAAAATGAGGAGAAAAATGTTCACGACGAAGGAAAAACTGCAGAGAAATGTGTTGTACTTGGCGCTATATAAATAAAGTGGCACCGAAAAAATATATAATAACGGACAATTTAGGCTTCAATATAAAGAAACTACAAAAAAGAGAAACAGAATAAAGTGAAACTGTGGAGAAAAGAAGACGATGCATTAGTTAAAAAAAAAAATCCAAATTTAAAGAGGATACTAAAAAATACAGAAGAAATGTAGAAATGTAAATTATTTCTTTAAGGATATTGAAAAGGCAAAATATGTTCCACAGATTGTGCCGAAAAGCAATAATTAAACATGAAAATAAACTAAACATAATTAAAATCATTTAAAAAAAGAGCAGAGGACAGAAGAGAAAACACATTTTCTCTAAATAATTAAGTAAAAAAACTGAAGAAGGCGAAAAAAAAAAAGATGAAAAAAACTTTGGAGGTAAAACAAAAAATCTAAATCTAAATCTTAAAGAGGAAAAGTTAAAAAAAAAGTTTGAAAAAGAATAATTTCTTCTGGTGAAAATGAAACTGACGAAAATGAAAGAAAAAGTGGGAAAAGTTGAACTTTCAGCCCAAAAAGAGAAGCTGAAAGAAAATAAACGGCGTTCAAAAAGTAAAAGTTTTATAAGAGAAAAAGAAAAAAAAAAAAAGAAAAGTCGAAATATTTTAGAGGAACTTTGTTTCCTGACATTCTGACTTCATTCTGGGTTTCACGCCGCCGCCTCCCTGCTCCTCCTCCCCCTCGCCGCCGCTCCTCCCCTCCGCCATCAGGAAGCCAGCACGCCCCTGCGGATGATGTCGGAGCCGTAGCGGCGGCCCAGGGGGGCGTCGCCCCGCAGCTGGTGGGAGTGGCAGCGCTTCAGGCAGGGCTCCAGCTCGCCGTCGCCGCCGCCGCCTCGGGAGGACGAGGACGAGGAGAACTCCTCGTTCTCCGCGCCCGTGCGGAGTCGAGTCCTCGGGTAGGCCGACGGCTCGGGCGTGTCGGTGAGCGGGCGGAGCAGAGGCTTGCGAGGCTCCGCCCCCTCCTCCTGGTCCGGCCCCCTGGTGGAAGGCTTCTCGCCCTTCTTGGGGATGCGGAACTTGCCCCAGCTCTTCAGCTGCCCCGCCGGGCCGTGCGCGCCGTTGGCCGGCGTCCTGCGCAGCCAGCCGTTGGCTTTGGCGTCCGACACGGCGGCCCGGTGCGGCTTGGCGTTGGAGGGGGCGGGGCCTCGCCTGGTCCCGCCCTCGTCGATGAAGTAGTCGTCGGAGTCGGAGTTGCGGATGTCGACCAGGCGGATGGAGACCGTCTTCTCCAGCTGTCTGAAGGCGCTGCGCTCCGTCAGCTCGCTCCTCCTCTTGCGGCGCCGCTCCTCCAGCTCCGCCTCGTCCTCCCGCCGCCTCCTCGCCTCCTGCTCGGGCCCCGCCCCCGCCGCCGCCACCGTCTGCCGCGGGGTTTTCCTGCCGTCCGGCTCCAGGCTGACGGCGGAGTGGAGGGCGGTGGGCGAGGCCTCTGCAAGCCCCGCCTCTTTGGGTCGGGAGCTCCTGCTGTCCCTGCTCTCCAGAGGCATGCTGGGAGTTTCCGGCAGACGACTCCTCTCGCCGCTCCTCCTCTTCTCCTGCTTCGAACCTCGTTTGGTCTGAGAAGACGGAGAAGGAGAGGAGAGCCAGCCGAGAGAGAAGAACTCCTCCAGGTCCTTCGAGGACGGATCGTCTGCGGAGGAGGAGGACAGGTTAACACCAAGGATGAGTCAAGGGTGCAGTTTGTGGGGGGCGGAGCCGAGGGACCCAGCCTCGACTCACCGCTGAGCAGCTGCTGGTCCACCAGGCGGACCTGGTGCTGGAAGATCTGCTCCTGGACTCTCCACAGCGAGCGCTTCATCTTCTCCCTGCGGGTCACCATGTAGGTCAGATTCCTCACCTGAGAGAGAGAGAGAGAGAGAGAGAGAGAGAGAGAGAGAGACACACACACATCAGCTGTGCACATCTGCAGGGACTCAAACCCGAGGAGGCAGCAGTGCAAACCACTGCACCGTTCCAGAGGGTCGGCTCTGCTCCACAGGATCATTAAATAAAAACCACAATCAGACTTTTTAATCTTATTTCCTTCACTGAGCGAGTTTAGCCAAGCTGTAAAAGATTAAGAAACTGTTATTGTAATTAAATCTAGAATTTAAGCCTCAGATCTCGAGTCTTTTAACAGTAATAACATAGAGGCAGAGGTTAAAAAGCGAACGCTGCCTCGCGCCTCGCCGGGACCGACGGGGGCGGAGCTACGTACCCTCTCCAGGTCCTGGCGGAGGTGCGTGAAGAGCTGCAGGCGGCGCAGCAGCACCTCCTGCTCGCGGCGGGCCAGGCTCTCCTCCTCGTCCTTCTTGGGCGTGAGCAGCGGCTGGTTGAAGTTGGCTTTGCGTTTGAGCTTCCAGTACTGGAAGACGAAGTCCACCACCTCCGGCGGCAGCTTGAGCTGCGCCGCCACCTCCTCCACCTCCACGAACTGGAAGAACTCCTCCTCCATCTCCTGCAGCTTCATCTTGCGGAGGTTGACCCGCTTCTCCTGCTGGCGGCTGCTCAGCGTCTCGGCGTCGGCGGCCGTTCTGTCCGGCAGCGGCGGAGCGGCGCAGGAGAAGGAGGAGGAGGAGGAGGACGCCGCCTCGTCCTCCTCCTCCGCCCTCACCAGGCCTCTCCTCCTGCACTTCCTGTCTCTGGCGGCCTCCTTTTCCTCCTCCGCTCCGGACTCTCGGTCCCGGGCCTCGCCGCCCTCCAGGCCCGAGTGTTTGGGGCAGTACGACTTGAACTTGACCTCGTCGTCCTCGGTGAGGATGGTGTTCATCTCCAGGCCGGCGTGGAGGCCGCACGTCACGTGGAAGGCAGTCCGGCAGTTCTTCGCCGAGCACTGCGGACGAAACGGCGCTTCAGTACATTTACTGTCACTTTAACATGCTCCTTATTGAGAGAGAGGAAAAGCAGCAACCAGCTAACAGTAAATGTAAGCACCTAACCATGTAGCCGCTGGCTAAAGCTAACTGATTACGACTTGTTTGAGATTTAAATAAGAATGCCGTTTCCACAGAACAAGCTGAACCTGAACCACCTGGAGTATATATGAAGCAGAAACATGTCACATCTCGGTAGAAACTGGGTTTGTTTCTTGTTTATCTCTCTGGATTATTAAAACTTTAACTCCAGACATTTATTCTGATCAGAAATGTATCTTCTGAGTTTATTGAGCTTGAGAAGAGAACCCACACATTGAGTTTGAATTGGTTAACGTCCCAGCAGGAAGTTAGACTGTGCCTGTTTGAATCTGTCAGCTGATTATTTCAGATGACGCAGAATTCAGCTGTCCGTGTGCTGATGGGGGGCAGGAAGAGACTCGGGACACTTTACAGACTTTTCCCTTCTGAAATATCCGTCTGATTGCGTTCCACGTGTGAACGCCTGCTGCCGTGTGTGGCTCGGGCCGAAGCGTGAGAAGAGTGAGTGCAGGCGTCACCTGGATGCAGGCTCCCGTCTTCTCCTTGCACAGGCAGCAGATCAGAGCCCATCGGTTGCTGGGGATCTGGGACACGTTGGTGATGGGCTCCATCTTCTCCGGGTTCCCGATGCTCACCTGCACGGCACACCCAACAACAACGGGAACCTCAAACAGGGTCGTGAGGAAACGCGTTGCGCAAACGGAACACAGCTTCAGACGGTGAAGCGGTTTCAGGTCCTAATGGTAAAGGAATTCTTTCATTTTTCTGTGAAAACTAAACATGAATGAAGACCTCAGGACAGTGCTGGGATTACAGAGGCTCAGAAAGTACGTGAGTTTAGTGAGAAACTGCAGTGAAACGTGTCGGCGGTCACCTCTGGGATCCACAAGGCACAGCTGACGTGGACCCACTTGGTCCCGCTCCGGGTGGGCTTCATGGCTCCGCCCTTCTTCGGACACAACTGGCACTTTGGCAGAATTCCCAGAGCGCAGATCCGGCACAGCCAGCTGCCCTTCGGGACTTTTTGGATGCCGTAGCAAGCCTGGCGGGAGACAGAAAGAGGGACGGACTGTGTGAGAGTTTCTTCCTCTAACACTCATCGATTCTCTGAAGAACCTCAGAACAGGCAGAACTCAGCAGTTTCTCTACAAACCAGTCGAATCTAAAGCTTCTGAAACACCGGTTCATTACCTACTTATGCAAACTCAATCTTTAAAGCGATACTTTAACATTTTGGCAAATTGGCCCATTTAGCGCAATTCCTCAGTCATTTGAACAGCATACTTACTTTTTTTGTGAGGGCGAGCTGTTGTTTATCCAGAGGTGAGTCAGGGAAGGTTTTCGGGACGGACACGATGGAAGTGGATGGTATTTTTGTTCCCCCTCGTCAAACTCATCAAATACACAATCCAACAACCCCAAAACACTTTGGTGGACACGTTATAATCCACACATTCACTACGCTGTGAAATATTAATGCAAAATTACCAGATTGAGTTGTTTATGCGAAGATTGCTAAAACGGAACTACTTACTAAACATGGCGTCTGGGCGTAGTGATTTCAAAAGAAAAAGTAGTTCCCAGTATTTGCTTCAGTGTCGTAACGCTACAGTATTATTTGTTGGTGTTCCACACCTCTGAATAAACAACAGCTCGCCCTCACAAAAAAGTAAGTATGCTGTTCCAAATGACTAAGGAATTGCGCCAAAATGTTGAAGTATCCCTTTAACAGTTCAACACACAATCGCTGGCGTTGGCTCCGGTCCGTGTTCAGAGCGGCTCCCAGTCGGGCGGATTCCTCACCTGATGCACGCAGATGTTGCACTTGTCGCAGAACACCATCTCGTTGTTGTCCTCGCCGTCGGGCGACTGGCACACGTCGCACACCACGTCCTCGTCGTACTCGATGCCCAGGCCCTCCTCCGTCTCCATGGCGTGCGTCATGTTGTCGTAGCAACGGCACTCGAACTCCTCCATCGCCCGCTCCATGGTGATCTCGTCCAGCGGCGGCAAGGCTGAAAAGGCAGAGAGACGAGCCGAAGCTAACGCTAACGCTGGACGGGAGGAGGCCGAGACCCCGGCTGGGCGGTGCCCCGGGACGCTCACCCATCTCCGCGAACTCCTGGTTGACGATCTGCAGCCAGGCCACGTCCTCCTCGTTCAGGTCGTAGCGACACATGCCGTCGGCCAGCGTGCGGATGTCCACGTAGCCGAGCGCCTCGGCCCCCGACGTCCGGATCATCTTCTTTGGCCTGATGAACATGAGCTCCTTCCCCTTTTCTCCCAGCGCCCTGCAACAGCACACGCTCGCGTTACTACCGCCACGCTCAACGCTGCGCCCTCTGCCTGCGGCCGAGCGGGTTTTCCTACCGAGCCACGGGCTGCGGGATGGACTGGGGGCTGACGGGGACCTGGACCCCCTTCTCCCACTCCTGCCTCCACGGGTCGGCCAGGATGTAGTACTCCTCCGGGTTCAGCTGGTACGAGTCGTGCACCTTCATGGCGGTGATCAGGTCAGTCCTGAAAACCTGCAGAGATTCACCAGGAGGAGTTTTACTGACACACAGTTTTACTGGGAAAAAAAAAACACAGAAACAAACCAGAAGATCTAAAAAGAAAAGTTTGAGTTTAATCAGAGAGATGTGATCTGAGCCCTGCAGTCCAGTGTGAAGCATCGTGAAATAAAACCTGCAGGCAGCAACAGAGTCCTCACTTTAAACTCTGATCCACAATTTCCACCAAATCTAAAGCTGAAGTTTCCAAAAAGCTGCTTCATAAAGTGAGACTGAAGTCTTTCGTGTGTTTTTCCATCCTGATATCTGACGTCAGGCGACACAGGTTCCAAAAAAGAAAAGCCTCACACACTACACAAACAGCTGAGAGGAACCAGCCAATCAGCACGCAGCCTCAGCACGAGTCTTTGTTTTGCTTTGATCTGATTGGCTCACAGCTTAGGAGGGGCGGGGTTACAGTGGCCTGCGAGGACCAAGTCCAGAGTGGAGACGAGATAACGGGAAGGATTTCATCTGAAAACCCACGGGCCGGTGTGGGCCACAGATAGCACGCACGCACACGCACGCACGCACACGCACGCACGCACGCACGCACACAGTGACACGTACCTCGGAGGGTTTCTGTCCCGTCCCCCTCCTCGGGTGGGACGAGTGTTGAGACCAGCAGGTTGAATTACCTGCAGGAGGAACAAGACGAGCGGTTCAGAGGTCAGAGGTCAGAGCGTCAGTCTGGAGTCACTTCAAACCGTTTTCATCCTCATGAGCCTTTTGGAGTTTTCCACTTCACTCAGGCTGCAGAACCTTTTAGTCAGTTTGACAGAGATTCTGGAGCTATAAATGAACTCTGTGTGTGTGTCTTTTTTTTTTTATTCCGATGAGTGCTAGAAAAAGAATTAACCCTTTCCTAACCCGTCTAAATCAATGATGAATGAAGACATGATGAAAAATCCGCTGGAGACCTCGGCGTAGTTCGACTTCGGACAGTTTCAGTATCGTCCAGGTGTGTGATCTGCCCTGAACGTTTTCTTCTCTCACATGAAAATCATGTTTCAGAAGAGGCTGGAGTTCCCCTCTGCAGGGAGAAACCGGCACCTGACACTTTCTGTTTCACTAAATGAAACTCATTTGAATCATTCTTAAATCACTGAGAGCAGCAGAACAGAAGTGTCTGAAAATGTTCTGTGTCACCAGTCAACAGATGAAAAAACATCAAGTGTATAAAACTGAAGCTGCTAATATACAGTTTTCACATGAACTGATAAACATTTCCTTTCATTAGTTGCCTGTTTATTCCTTCAAAACTTAAGAAAAAAAAAGTTCAAACGTTACTTCTTTTCACAATAGGAAACACTAAATTAACTTGAAAAAAAAATATTTATGAAGCTGGAAACTAAGAGGAGGAAAACAGACTCCTAGAGATGAGATGAATGGAGGTGGAACACTCCCTGAACTGTTCCTACTGACCTCAGAAATACTTTCAAAACAGAGTAATGATGTGTTTGAACATTCAGTGAAAGTTGCCTTTTTTTCCTCCTGTTTTCTTCCTTCTGAATCCTCTGAGAGTTTCTCCAGAGGAAAACAAACAGCCACACCCTGCTGCTGATCGGAGCCTGTCTGACCTGCCGGGACGTCTCTCCAGGTCCTACTCTGTCCCCTGTCCCTCAGACTGCAGCCTGTCTCTCTCCTGTCCTTTAACTTTCTCCATCTGATGCTCCACTTTCTCCTTTTCCTTCCTGGAGATATTTTGAAGCAAGAACAAAGTGCTGAGAAGATCACGTGGTCTTTATGCTTTGCTGAACTTAAAGAGTCCTGCTCGGCACTTTCTCCAGCCTCGCTCGGGTCTATATTTGGAGCCGGTGATGAATGAGTCAGCACAGATATTTTGCTTACTTCCATTGTCGGAGTCCTCGCTGCTGCTGGTGTGCCTGCTCCTCTTCATGTCGTCTGTATGCCCAGCTCCACACTTCACAGAAAACACACAATAATGATGGTGAGGATGAGATACACAGCTGTCAGATCTAATGAGAGGGAGACAAAAGTTTCACTCAGAAAAGGAAAATTAAGAAGTGAGTGCATGTAAATAATGCACATGCTCACTGAAACTGCAATCAGAATAAACTAAATGTACACTCTGGTAGCCATCCAAAATATGTTAAGGGTTGGTTGCACGTGGAAAAAGCATATTTAATTATCAAACGTGAATCTTAGTGTTCATTTAAAAACAAACTACATTTAAAATAATATCCAATCCGAATAAAAACTGTCAGGAACACACAATTTCTGAATACATTTCGATATTTAACACTTGCTGTAAACCGTGTTACTACTGCACAGGCTGCACCGCAGATCTGCAGAAATATACGCGCATGCAACTCAATCAGCCATCAAAACAACAAGTTCCCACACTGAAAACAGCACCTGAAAGCAGCACCGTGCAGCAGACTGCAGAGAAACTCCAGCACGGAGCGAACACAACTCACAGCAGGTGGAAAAACTCCATAGTTTACTCTCACAGCAGGTAGAAAAAGTCCCGTTTGCATGGAAACGTGCTAACACAAACTTCAGCAGCTAAGCTAGCATGGTGCCAGCACCGGGTTGTGTGTGACGCCCCTTCATCCAGCACCAAGTAGAGTTAGCCGCATCTAAACAAGCCTTCTCCAGCATGCAAGACTGCCGCGTATAAACAACGTGGCCGTATTTTGTCAGCACACCTCACAGCGATGCATCTTTTGAAATGAGGCTGCAGCTTGGCGCTACGTAGCGTTAGGCGGTTAGCATCGATGCTAACCTCAGTGCCGTTATGCAACACACGGGCCCACCCACACCCGCTGAAGTCAGCCTCCGATTCGACGTGTTACTTCAAGGTTTGAGGGAAAACTCTTGAAATAAAGAAAGTTAAACAGCTTTCTACCTCGACCTGGCCCACTGTGGCTGGAAAAAAACAAAGACAGATATAATCTATTTTTCCTTGAGTGTAATAAAAGTGTAACTCAAATAAATGTAAATCTGACTTCACCTCTAGTAGAAGCATTTTCAAAAGTGAATTTTCTTCAAAAACAAATTGAATTGAATACTTATAGCTAAATGTGATTGGTAACTAGCTTTTTCTGATTACAATTTGTCTCGACAGTAATCATTCATTTCACAGGGTTGATCTAGTCCATAAAAAAGAACTTTAAGTGAAATTGATCTGATGAACTGAGAATTTACATTGAGTGTTTTGTTGGAGATGAACTCTCCCTAGCATATTGAACGCCATTAAGAGATAAACAAAAAAGTCTGTCAATATTCTTCGCTAAAATAGTTCCTGGAAAAAAAAGGATCACTTACTGCTGACAAAAACTAAGAATCCTTAAATTTCCCATTAACGAGGGAGCCTCCAAATCCAGTCTAACTTCCACCCTGTAGATGTTGTTTATAATAACAATCGTAAATTTTACATAAAATATAAGTGTAAGTCGGTGGAGATTAATCGCATCGTTTAACAAAATCGAGCCACAGCTAACGGGTTTGTACCGGGAAGGTTTTGTCTGGGTAACAATAACGACAGTTCAATTTGGCTGACGTTAGCAGTAGCGGCTTGCTCATTAGCAACAGGCTAGCTCGTTAGCAGCAGGTTAGCTCGTTAGCACCGGCTACACGTCCAGTTTCATGGGGTTTGTGTTTAGCATTAGCCACCTCTGCTAACGTAGCCCGTTTTTACACGCCTCAGTCACTACCGAGCTAACTGTCAAAGGTGAGGGGTCAATTATTGATTCCAGCAAACTCCCTGAAAACAAATCGGAGCCGTGAATTAAAGTGTAATTTAATGTCAGAGTGCAGTTCGGGCAGCAGTGCGGCTAAGCAGCGGGGCACAGGGTGGCACAGTGACCAGCGCTCCACTGTCGGAGGTTAATCTTTGGCGCCATTTTAAATGACGATGTCGCGTTCTCCTAGCGGACCGCTGGTGCGACCATACTGCAAACACACAAACTCGCATATATATCCCGTCAAGAAGCTTCTGGAACGCGGCTACAGCGGCGGAACGCCGCGGAGAAAGCGGACGGTACGTACAGGAGCGCGTCAGGCAGAGGCGAGCCGCTTGTTTGAGTTTGTTGCGAAGCGCAGTTTCTGCCGTGAGTTCCGCTTGACCCGCATTCCACATACACAAACACAGCGGGGGGAGGAGGAGGAGGCGGCCGGGAGAAGGGGGCCGTGCCCGGCCACGCAGCTCCGCCAGCCCGCCGCTGGAGGGCGGCACAGCGCTCCGAACCGGAGCGTGCCGGTGTAGCGGCGAAAAGCGCGCCAGCGGTGGTTGCTGTCGGCGAGAGCGCGCTTTGAACGCGTGCCAGAGGGACTTCAGAGAGCAGAAAAACACAATTATTTATCAAACTCCTTCTTTTGTTACAAATAAAATATTGGTTTTGAAGAATTAATGATTATTTAAATGGTGCAGGGAAAAGATATCACGAAAGTAACATCACCTGACAGGAAGTGCCTCAGAAAGGATGAGTGGAGGAGACAATTTTTTTTGTTGCCCACTGAGCAGTTTTTCAGATTTCAGTTTGCATATGAAGATAAAATGCAGAAGGCCTCTTTTTACCTCACTGTGTATGATTATACCTTAAATATTTATTTAGTCCAAAAAGGTTCATTGGTCTTCCAAGTTATAATCCAAAAACAAAGGTTCTTTTCCAAACTGACAGCTGCCGAAACCGTCAGGTAAATAACTAAATACCAATCTGGTCTTTGGAAAAGAACCTTTGTTTTTGGAAATATTTATTTAGATAACCTAATACTTGAATGTGGTTTGACACCGTTTCCAGACTCCTCAGAGGAACACAGAAAAGTTGCACCTGTACATGTTCCTCCTCCTCCTTTTCCCCGTCCTTTCCTGCAGAGTCATCTCTTTCTCTGCCTTTTTCTTCTGCTCCTCTCCCCATTTCTCTTCTTTGTTTTTTGTGCCTAATTTAGGTGAAATGTGACTTTCTAAACATGAGTATTATGGTATAGTATTGGAAACGTAACACCTTTTCAGGAGCAGGTATCTCTTCGTTCTGGTTGATCTAAAGCCGCACAGCTTCAAAACAAGCTCAATTTTTGACACAAGACCTCCAACAGTTTCTCACATTCTCATTATAATTATTCAGACACATGGAAGGAAAGAGAACAGGAAGTTTCCACAGAACTGCAGGACGAACTCAGCTGCAGATTTCTTATTTATTATGACACAGCAGATTCACCTCAAGCTACTTTTTTAGGCAGGGTGCACAAGTTTATCTGTTAAAAAGGCAAGGTATTATCACTAAGAAATGACGAATGATCCCCCTGCGGTCAAAGCCCCCCTCGCCACGCATGCTTTCTTTTCTGAACAGGCACACGAGGGGCAGACTCAGGGGCCCGGAGGGGCAGAGGCCCCACACTGACTCAAATAACAGCAAGAAGACACACAATGTTCAGCAGGTACTGAGAACAAGCAAAAAAGACAGAAAGGAACAGAAAAAAGGAAGAAAACACCCAAAACAAAACGCAAAAAGACAAAAATCCATAACGCTTTTCACAACACAGACAGAGAGGTTAAAGTAGTTTTTATTGTTAAAGACTAAGCTTGAATTAAAAAAACTAAAATGTTTAATAAAAAACAAGCTCTTACAGTAAAAAAAATGCAAAGACAGATATAGACTGAGAACTTAAACACTGTTTCAGTAGTTTTTGACCTAAAAATGCTCCTTGAACACCCTGAAACTGGAGAGACATGCATGAGTTTTTAATTATATACACTAAAAAAAATCAGGATTTAAAATATGAATACACTTTTAAAGGAAATAAATATGTGAAGGGAAGAGTTAGAGTTTCGCCTTCTGACCCAGAAAAGAACGTTCTCTGAAGTTTCTGAGGTTTTTTTTAATATTACATCTCCACACTGACACGTTAAAAATAGGAATTCCAGGTTCTTCTTTTCAACTCATCAGCGGCTTCTCACTGCTGAGATGATTTCTAAAAGTTTCTACAGCATCAAAAAGTGAACACCATAAAGAAAAATCACCTGTAAATCAGCATAAATGAACAGATGCTTCAAGTGAAATGGATAAACTGAGAAATGTTGGGCTTCACTGAGGAAAATGCTTCGCTTTTGTTTCAGGAAAGGTTCACATTTACATGGCGACGGTCGACTGGCGGCAGATTACAGATGCAGTACGAGTTTGGATTTCTGTGACTTTTTCCTGCAGCCGCTTCAGGACAGACGAGACGCCGTGTTTACTGGACAGGCTGCGGCTCGCGGGTCAGACCTTCACTGTGTGCATTTGCTAATTTCTTTTAAAGGTTTGGAGCAAGCGATGATGTCATAAAAGACAAGATAATCATTTTAGCCATTTTAGATGTAATGAAAAAAAACATTTTGACAATAAATTGAATTAAACAAAGTTGGTTATTTCATTGTTGAAGCGGCATTAAAAATGCTTTGAATGTGTAATAACTGCCACCTAGAATGGAATCATACATAAACAAGATGGGATGTGATGACAATAATAAAGTGTTAACTGAGGTTAAATACTAAGCGTCATTGTTTTTTTTTTCTCTATTTCATTAGATCATTGGCAGGTTATGACATTTATAATGGCCAAAATGAAAACGCTCCTGGTGGTTGGTGCGAGTCGCGGTTTGACCCCCTGACCTCCAGCAGCTCATCTGGTGGCCAGGATGGCGTCGTAGGACTTCCCGGTGCGGCACAGCTGCACGCTGCCGAAGCCGCTCCTCTGCAGCAGGCGGGTGTACTGGGAGGGGGGGCGCTCGCGGCCCTCCGTCTGCACCAGCATGTTGAGGGAGAAGATCTGCGCCGTGACGGGCCCCCGCCGGTTCTCCAGCAGCATGGCCTCCACCAGCAGGACGCCGCCGCCTGAGGGCCGACAAACTGACCTTTATTTATGTTTGCTTCCTGGTTCCTGGAATATTTGACTCAAATAAGCCCATTTTTTAACAGTTAGCAAAACATTTTCTGTGTATTTATAAGAGAAACTCCTTCATTTCTGCCCCCCCGGTGTGAACTGGCCTGGTGGGCAGGCATCGTGGATCTTCTTCAGCAGCAGCTCACACTTCTCCTCGGACCAGTCGTGAATGATCCGAGCCAGAACAAACAGGTCCGCCGCAGGAATTTCCCCGCTGAAGAAATCGCCTGCACACACACACACACACACACACACACACACACACACACACGCTGGCGATGTCAGAAACTCACTCACAGCGACACACAGCCAGCGGCTGAGTGGACGTGTTGGGGTCACCAGCTTGAAAGTCGATGCGATCGTTCTCCTGAGCGAAGTGCTTCCGAGCCGTCTCCACCACCTGCGGAAGGTCGAACACCACGACGGAGGACGACGGGTACGCCTTCGCCATCTCCCGGGCCAGAGCCCCGGTGCATCCTGGGAGAGGTTCAGCAAACACTTTAGAACCTCACACAAAATGTGTGTGTGTGTGTGTGTGTGTGTGTTTGTCTCTGTGTTTTGGTGCAAACCCTTTTAATATCCTTCAAATGTTTCATGAGTCAGAGACAGAAGAAGAAAGTGAAGCTGTAGTTGAGATTCTCCTTCTCTTGCTGTGTAGAACCTTCAGAACACAGCCGTCTACGTCTTTCAGGAAATGCTGACCAGCGAGTGAAGAGGGGATGAGAGAGGATGTTAAAGGCTTCACCTCCCAGATCCACGATGGTCCGAAAGCCGGAGAGGTTGAACGCCGTCACGATGTCGTGTCCGTCGAGAACCCAGGAGGAGTTCATCAGACCCATGAACTTCAGCATCTCCTCCTCGGACCTGTCAGGAAATCACCAGCTGAGTGCGTCCGTCCTGAGGGGCGGGGCTCTGGCCGGGTCGAACCGCTCCTTTCAAACATGACCACCAACCTGTACATGGCCTGGAAAACCTCCTCCGCCGGCAGCCCGAACGTCTTCTCATTCTGGTTCTTCCCCTCTCTGCAGAGAGCGGGACCGTGAGGCGCCTGGGAGCTTTCCCTCATTCCCCCCGCCGTGTGAAAGCACTGACCTGACGGCGTCCACCATGTTGTTCCACAGCGGGTAGATGGTCTGCGACTGGTAGATGATCATGTCGTGGAGCGACTTGGCGCTGCCCTTGGCCAGGTACAGGTTGGCCACATCGGTGCTGCTGTACAGCGCTGTGGAGCAGAGCATCGACCACGGAGAGGATCATGGGACGGGGTGATCCACGCCGGCAGCAGCAGCCGGGTGGAGGCGTGACGTGCTCACCCGTGCCGTCCCTCTGCTCCACCTCCAGGATCTCGATGCCCACCAGCGCGTCCAGCAGCCTCTCCATCCCGTCCTGGCTGGTGCTCAGCTCCCGGGCCACGTGCACGGCGCTCAGGGGCTCGGCGGAGGTCAGCAGGAGGTCAAACACTCCCAGCTCGCAGGCTGAGAAGATCACCTGCAGGGAGACGCAACAGAGCTGCAGCACAACCTGAACATCAGGAACCGGGGGGGGGGGGGGGGGGGGGGGGGGGACGTCTGTGGATGCAACTGGGATTTCAGAAAGTCAAGAACTTTTCTGAGAGTTCTGCTGCGGGCCGAACCTCGTGCGCGACACCAGCTGTGGGGAAGACTCACCTTCGACACCCTGAAGCCGTTGAAATACTCCAGAAGTTTGAAGGGGTAGTCCAGCTCGCTCTGGGACAAATGCTCTGCCATGATGCTCTGCACAGAAGCCAGGAGCGCGTCACCGTGCGGGAATGCGCGTGAAGACGCGTCTCGCTCCGGATCCTTCTCCTCTTTACTCACCCGGTGCGGTCCACGCCAAAGACCTCCGACCCGAAGACCCCGCCGCTCCGGCTGCTCCTCCGGAAGCCCAGTCCGCGGAGCTCAGCGTGGCTTTCTCCCCGGAGAGAAGCCAAGATGTCGGAGGCGCTGATGCGGCTGCAGCCGGGATGAAGTGAGCGGTCGGCGGAGGAGACGCGTCTGAGTCCGGATGAGAGTGAAAGTGACGGAGAGGAGCGCGAGAGAGGGGGACGCACGCGCACACGCACGCACGCAACACTCACAGAGGCACATACACACACACAGACACACATGGTGCAGTACCGGGAGCGGCCGCAGAGAGCGGGGGCGCTGTGGAGCTGCAGAGTGAGAGAAGCGACAGAGCAAGAACGAGTGTGCGTGTGCGTGTGCGCGCGCCCGTGAAACAACAATTCAAAACAATTGGAGTCATGCAAACATTTTGATTCACGAAGAACAGAGCAATTTAAAAATATATATATTTAAAGTGAAATGTTTTTTCTCCTCCACCTATTACTACTACTACTACTTCTACTACTACTAATAATGAATAATAATAATAATAACAATAATAATAATAATAGTCATAATACATTATATGTAGATTACACAGTGAACATGTCAGAGACAGCTGAAAATGTAACAGAAACAGTAACAACATAAGACAACAATAATTTTGAGTTGAAAAATAATTTACAAAATATAAATTAAATGAGATTAAAAAGCTACATTAAGATAATAGTAATTTTTGTCTGGTTTTTACTCATAACAATGTTAATCGTTTTTGGGAGTCATAATGAGCAAAAAGTAAATCAAGCAACAAATATTTAACCGTTTCTCACTTAATTGCTATAACTTTGGCTCATAACAAATATATTCAATGTAAAATATTATATAAGTTTTGTGACATGCAAGGAACAAGAAAAAAATTGTAAAAAAAAAAATGTAGTTATAGTTTCTGGAATATGATTTGGTTAAACGTAAAAATAATTTGGTGAGGCGTAAACAACTAAATAATTAAAAATATTCACTTGCCCAGTTTTCTTTTACAATGAATTCATCAGTTATCGACAAAAAAATTACTTCACTTTTTTAATGTTTTTTGTGGGGGATCATAGCAGAAATAATATTTCTTTGTAAGTCAAAAATATATGTTATTTGTGATCTTTTTTTTTTTTTTTGACAGTGTGGAAAAAGGTCAGACGCTTCTTTTGGAGAGTAGCTCAAAGCTTGAGCATCTTTACCGGTGAGAACGGCTCCAGGCCACTGACTGGTGGTGAGGAGTTTGCATGTTTTTCCTGTGTATTTTCTCTTGCTCCTCTGGTTCCCTCCAAACATCCACTTGAGGCTAAATGCTTCAGCTTCCAGAGGATTGAAAACTGAAAATGAATTCCAAGCTGTTGGAAGTTTTCAAAGGAAGGAATTCCAGACGTCATTCTGCAGAAGTTGAGCAGATCTAGGTCAGAATTCCACAGATGATTTTCAGAGGTGGAGATGTGAAACCCAGGGCAGAACCTGAGCGGCTTTCTGGGCTGAACTTCTAAAATTAGAGCAGGAATTCAGAGTTTAAAGTCTAAAACTAGGAAATCCCAAAGGCTTAATGTATTTCTTCCTTCTATTTTTAAACTGGTGAGAAACAAATGCCTATGTACAACAGTGAGGGAGGGAAAAGGTTTTTCTTTTGACGGGATCATTGTCTTTAATGACTAATTAATGCCGAGGTGAAATCCTGGAGGCTTGACTCCGTTTAATCCTGGCGACGAGATTCAGTCGCCGCTCGTCCCGCCTTGCA
Source organism: Salarias fasciatus (assembly GCF_902148845.1). Taxonomy (NCBI): domain Eukaryota; kingdom Metazoa; phylum Chordata; class Actinopteri; order Blenniiformes; family Blenniidae; genus Salarias; species Salarias fasciatus. The sequence continues at coordinate 24,996,985 of NC_043763.1, read as the reverse complement.
GGTAGCGATCAAATCACGCCGCCTCTGAAGGCAAATAAAGCCCAGACGTCTTCAATTATTAACCAAATCGATTTATTATGCATGAACAAATCCCTTCCTGCCTCGGTCACGCAGACACGCACACACACACACACACCCAACATTTAAATACATGATGTGGTGGGAATTCGGCATAGCTCACTTTGTTGTTGCACATGCTTTTAATAAAAGATAGATATATTTACAGGAAAAGCAATGTCTCCGAAAAACAGAAGGAAAAAAAAAAAATAACAGCTCCCGGTCCCGCCCTGCAGCACTTTCAGAAACACTCCTATTTTTTGTCTTTTTCTTTTTTCAGTTTTCTTTATTTGGAAATTCACCCACGTTTAAAAAGAAGTTCAGAACTGAAGGGGAAAGGAAACACGAACAGTCGGGGGTTTGGCCAATACGACAGTACCATTATACGTATATGGAGTTCATCAACTACATAAATATGGCAGTAACACTGAGTAATTGATACGGTCTATTTACAGAGTGAAGTGGGGAGATCTGACAGTCTGCTGGACGACTGACACCTTTTCCTTCTCTACTGTTTAAAAGTCTGGGGGTGTGGGGGTGTGGGGGGTGGAGTCTGTGAGAAAATAACCGACGCCGCCGTCCCTCCGCTTGCGCCGCCGCTAGACCGCTCGCCACTGACGCAACAAACAAAATAAGGCACAATTAATACTTGGACCATTTTCCGGGGGAATCTACAGACTTGCAGCCGGCTTGTGAGGCATGTAAACAATTGAGTCGATTGATTGGGACTGACCTCTCACCTTTCCCTTTTGGATTCCCGATCAGTCCGTCTGATGTGATTCAAAACAGGTTTCATATGGCAAAGGACCCCTGGAGCCCCCCTAACGCCCCCCTCCCGGCCCCCCCGCCCTCTATGCTACTCAACAAGTACAATCACATGGTGACAAACGAAGAAAACTAGTAGTGCATACACTACAGAACACCGGAGGAGGAAGCCACGCCCCCCCGCCGCCTGTGGTTCGGCCTCAGCTCCGCCCCTTTTGACGGGAGGGGAGGGGGGGCAAAGACTGGAACAAAAAAATACGAACGAACAAAAACAAAAAAAAAAGAAAAACACGAGTGATTGATTGATTGACAAGCTGTCCGAAGCTGAAGCAGTTTCCTTTGCGATGTGACTAAACCAGAGATAAAAGAGAGAAATCCGCTTCCCGTCCCGATCCCGTCCGATCCGCCGCTGGTCTCAGACCAAGTGTCCCTCCGACCGGCCGCACGCCGGCCGCGCCCCCCCTCGCCTCCGCAACGCTTTAAATATTTTAGGGTTTAGTTTCACGTAGAGCTAATGGCAGCAGCCCCTCTGCGCCCCCCTCCCCTCCCCTCCCCTCCTCGTCCGGGGCGTCGGGACCGCCAGTCTTCCAGGGATGAAGAGGGAGGGAGGTCCGGACGGCGCGGAGACCCGAGTCCCGCCCCCCTGTCGTCCGTCCGAACGGCCGCGGCACCGGACAGTCTGTGGGGGAGTGGTGTGGGCGGGGGCGGGGCAGGAGGGGGAGGGGGGGCGGGTGTGGGGCCGGTCCGGCGCTCCCGGCTTTGGTCGGTGTGGTGGAGCCGCTCAGTCGTGCTTCAGGTGGTCCTTGATGTCCTCCTCGTCCGTGTACTCCGACGGCTCGTCCCCGGGCTTCAGCAACCGCCCCACGTAGTCGTATTTTTCTGCAAGGGAGGCAGAGACGCACAGGTCAGGGTTCAGGGTCATCGGAGGTCACGTTTCATCTGGCCGGGTTCCAGCAGGGTTCCTCTGAAAGCCAGTGAAACATCAAGAACCGAGGAGGAATTCCAGGCTTTTAAAGCCCCGCCCACTGGAGACTGAAAGTTTGAAAGCCCCGCCCACCTGGCTTCAGAATTCCAAACTTTCCTCTCTGTAGAAGTTGTAAACACTGAAGTTGGAATTTGAAGAATTTTTTGAGACATTGAATCTGAACTTCTTAAACTGTTAAAAGACCCTCTGATGTCCACATCCTGAGATAAAATCCAAAATGAAGACCAGAATTCCAAAACATCTCCAAACATCATTTTAAAATATCGCCCAAATATGGCATCTAACATTTATTTTGAAAAGGTGTGTTCCAGCTGTGATTCTGAGGACGAGGCGCGTCGGCCCTACCCATGAACTGCATCTCCCACTCCCGGACGCTCTCCATCTGCACGGCGTTCAGGTCCGACAGGTCGTCGTACTCGTCCCTCAGGGCGTCTTTCTCCAGGCAGAAGGTGGCCAGGCCTCTCGAGGCATCCCGGCCCGCGAAAATGCCGTAAGGACCATCTGAGAGAGAGACAGACGGAGTCAGACAGTCAGATCTGCTACGGAAGGAAAGAAGCATTTTTCAGGCATTTCAAGGCTTCACAAGACAAAACCAAGAGCAGGAAGAGAAGTTTTGAGCTTGAGATGCAGATCTGAAGCATTTTAATCCTTCACTGTTCAGAAAGCGCTGCTGTAGCGCCACCTACAGACCAGAACAGCCTGCACCGCTCAGGACGTGCACGGATCATGTCTCTGATCCCCCCAGACCTCGCGGGACCTGGACCGTCCAGGAACACGGCGAGTCTGAAGACGCCGCGCTGAGCGATGACAAAGCGCTGTGCATTTTGAAGAATGTGAGCCGAGAGGCGCTTCCTGTCGTTACGCGATTGATAAGGGTTTATTGAGCTTCAGAGGGGGCCGGTGTGTGACACATCTTCCCCGGCCAAGTCCTCTGACTTTCTGGGATCATCTGACGAGCATGTGAAGACTCTGCAGCGCCACAGGCTCCTCTTCCTCCTCCTCTTCCTCGTCTGTCACCGGTGCAGCCAGAGGCAGAGAGAACTCAGCGGTTCCCGTTGAACGAGCTGTGAAATCATCCATGAAGCACCTTATCGCCTCAGATTAGATGTGCTCTCACTCCGCACAACTGACACACATCTGACAGATAAGGAACGTCACTCGGCACCGCCAGCGGAGGGCGGCCGGGACGCCGGATCTCACAACCACGGTGCCTTGATTCCACGTCCTGAATCAGGAGTCTGCGGGGGGAAAGACCCCCGAGCCACAGGGGGGGGGGGGCCCGCAGTCAGCTGTGAGGGACAGCTGCAGCGGGATTCGAACCGCAGACCGAGGAGTCTAGACTCCAGATCACCGCCAGGGTTGATCTCAACATTTCACACATAATCTGAATGAGCAGAACAGCAAAAATTCATCCTCATTAATCACAAAATCTCCTCAGATCAATATGTTTCCTGATTTCATGCATTCATGGTGCAGAGGTTTGCTACCGTGACCTCTGTGAGTCAATCAGAGCAGTAATCTGATTACTTATTGAGTAAGTGGTGACGGTGTGAGCTCGAAGTCCAGCTGGAGGTGTGGGATTCGGTGACGGCGTGCTAACGCGGCCTCGACACACGAGCCAGCCCTGCGCCAATAATTATAGTTTATTACCGAGTTTGGCAGGAGGCAGAAATGCTGAGCGGCAGGCTAGACGGGCTTTCACAGAAATCGAAAAGAAAAGAAAAGAAAAGAAAAGAAAAGAAAAGAAAAGAAAAGAAAAGAAAGCGCTGCGGGAGGAGAGAGATGGAGAGCTGAAGGATTCCTGCACAATATTCTACACTGAAGCATCTGTCCTTCCAGTTCTTTCATAATAATGTTCATCTGTCACCCTGGCTTCCTGTTGGAACACATGTTGTGATTTGACTTGAGTTTGTCTGAGAAGATCTGTAAACCTCTTCGCTTCATTGATTGACTCTGAATTTATTCTATAATCATCCAGGAGAATTTGAAAAGGTTCAAAGGAAGCAGATGTTGAGAGGTTATGGTGACGATGAGCTGCGTATCTTCTCCAGCGTCTCGGGGGAAACGATGTCGAATCAGCAGTTAGCGACCACGGCTAAGAGCAACGTGACAATTCTTCAGCCTTTTGCATAAATAAAACTCACAATCTGAATAAAAGCTCTAGAGATCGACTAAACGTTCAATCTGTTAATCAACTAATCAAGATTCAGTAGAAACAGCTGTTAGCTGGAAAACAGCAGGAGATTAGCATAAAATCCTTTTAGCTGGATCCACACAGAAAGGTTTGGAGGAAAACTTCACATTTCAGATCAATTCTACAGATATATTAAGGCTTTACTTAAAAAATCTTCAATACTAAAGCAGCACCACTACACACAGTCTGCAACGAAGAGCCCAAAACTAATACAGCAACCAACAAAACTTATTTTGTCGAGTTGCAGTACTTAAAGATGAAATTAGTTTATAATGAATGGTTTACAAATGAAAATACTACAAATATCAGCATTTTTAGGAAGATATGGAGATTTTATTCACATTATAATGTCATGATAAACATTATTTACAGCTGATGTTGAGTAAAATCCATTGTAAACTGTCAAATTAAGCGAAGACACATTTTTAACCTTCTAGCTTTAAAAAGTTTCAAATGGTTTATTTCACACTGCATTTCTCAACACTGATATCCTTTACAGGTGTTAATAAACGGGTGTGAATCTGCAATTATACTTTTAATCTATGGACTTACTGTTCTAGTTTTTATAAATGTGCATCAGGAGTTAAATTAATATAAATTTGAGTCATAAATTGTGTTTTCTGATACGCCAAACAATGTGCTACAAATACTACATTTAACCAAAACCACAGGTTGGTTCTGAGCTGGAAAACTTTCTAAAAAGGACAAATTTCACTGTTTCCTCCATCCTGTTAACCAGCTGATTCACTGAGTTCATGTGCAGTTGACTGGAAGACTCAGATGCTCTGAATCTAACAAAAAAGCCAAAACTACCACAGTGTTTGTGCTGCTACGTGGTGTTTAAAGCATCTGAAGACTTGAATGTTTCCCTGTGGCTGTTGTGTCACATGTCTGATAAAAAGGTCAGAAACAAATACTTTTGTGTAACTTTGTGTTTCAGTGATTCAATCGACCTGCGCAGAAAATAAAACAAGGCGGTTTTTGTTGCGAAAGTGTTTCCAAGCTGCGATAAAACTCAGATCAGGCCGCAGCAGTGTTGGAAATCAATGAACAACACAAGAAGTAAAAGGTTCTCTTCATTTCACACATCGCTCATTTGAAGCACTTTTACACCACTTTGGTCTTTTAGATTCACTTTTACATTGAAGGACTTGTACAGTAAACATATCCACATTTACACACATCTCAGTAACCTGTGACTTTTTTTCTATTTCTTTCAATCTAACAACAGTGAGAAGTGTGTGAAGTAAAATATGCCTTACCTCTGTCAATATGTACATTATGTCTACAATCTATGAACATTTCTCAAAAAGATCCTGACATCTCTTCTTGTTTACTCTTCAAATGATAATAATTTTAGGGGAAAGGATCTTCAATTTGTGGGATTCTTTAAAGAATAATCAACTTAACTGGGACTTTTACTTGCATAAATCAAGTAAAAAAAAAAGTTTGTATATAAATATTTGAAGCCATAAAACTGAGTGAAGTGAGAGTTTAATCAGTTATACAACATCCACGTGACTTCATTGAGAAAAAAGTCACATTGTGGTGTTAGTTAACAGTAAATACGTGTTGAAAGGATTTTATTATAAACCCAGGAACAGATTTTAGACTTTATTGCACTGTAACTGATATTCTGATGTTATTCTCTGCTAACTTTACAAAGTTCACAGAAATAAGCGTTGATACGGTTAGTATCATCAGCCCAGAGTTGTATTTTGATGATATTGGGAGTTAATGCTGAGATGTGGAGGTTTTCAGGGGGGTCTACCGGGTGTAAACAAGCGGCGGCTCCGGACCACGTCCAGCCGCTAACAGGCTAACATTAGCCGGCTGGATCCTTCAAATCCTCCCGCTGCCGCATCTGGGCAACTTGAACCTCTGGAGAGAAGCGGCGGTTGCACACTGAAGTCCAGGTAACGCTGACATAACGGACGGGGCAGCTCTAACGGTGGCCAGGCTAGTTAGCTCGCAGCCTAGCATCCCATTGAAAAGCACAGACAAAGCCCCGCGGAGCTAAAGCTAACCGGAACGGTTTGCGCCCAAATGTTGATCCGGGACAGCTCACCACAAAGCCGGGGACGCGCGGCTGCCTCCCCGCCGCCGCCACGCCGCCGTCCCGCCCCGCACACGGCGCGCGCTCACCTTTTCCGTAAAACTTTCTGCCGCTGGTCACGTCGAACACCTTCATGTTGACGGCCATGAGGATGCGGGGGTTCTGGAGCCCGTCGTACTCCCGCAGCTGCTCCAGACTGAAGTCCCGTCTCCGCATCTTGGGAAGCGCCGAGGCCGCGTCGCCCTGGGCCGCGTCGGAGCCGAGCCGCCTGCCCCACCGCCGGTACGCCGCCAGACACACCGCCACCACCACAACCAGAAAGCCGATATTCAGCAACATCCCGCCGAGGCCCAGCCCGTCCGACTCCTCCGCTGCCCCTTGCCCGCCGCTGGCGTCCACTGGTCCGCTCGAACTGTCTCCATCGTCCGCCATACTGCTCGCTTAGCGCCTACCCGCCCCTGGACGTGCTGCGTTCAGGGCCTGTCGGAAAACACCACCCACCAGTTGAAAGGGAGGATTCACCACAGTTCACTGTCTTAACGCACTATTCTCGCCCAGTCATCTCCCTGGGAGTAGCGTCTTGCTCAAGGACACTTCGACAGATGGACAAGAGGAGACGGGGAAATGAACCTGCAACCTTCCAATTGAGCCAAGCCACATGAAGAATATACAGTTAATTTCTTATATTGTAAACACTTTTTTTCACGTAATTGTTTTGTACTTCATAATTTATTGTCATTTAATATTTCTTGTTCTTATTTTCTTGCAATGTGGAACTGTTTTGAATGTGCATCTGGTTACTGAAATGTAATATCTTACCCTATTTTTTAACAAAATCGTTTTATACATTTTGGATGATACAACACAACCCACCTGCATCATACATTTAATGGCATCAGCTGTATCGAGGCTTTATTACACTCCATTGCACTCAAATAGTTTAATTTATAAATAAGATCGCATTTAAATTATAAAGATTCTTACATTAACTTGTGCTGCTGCAACATTATGGAATAAGGATTTATTAGAACATGTAGGTTTACCTGATTTTAACTTTTATTAAAATGTCCAGCATAAACTGTAACGTACATTTTTAAACCAAATTTAGCCATGTAGCACTCCAAGATTAACCAATAAAATCTATGTAAACACAAACTTTTCTCTATTTTTTGACTGTCTGATGGTCTTAGAAAGAAAAGTACATGAAAAGTTGACATTTCCGAGGGAACCTGAAAGCGTCTAAACAACCGCCTGTTACGTTTCAATTCGCGACTTGGTATTTTTGGTCCCTCTCGGGATCCGTAGCACACAATGCACAGGGAAAGCAGCAATTACACGTTTAATATATTATTTTTAACATTTTTTTCCCTCAAATACGTTTACATAAACATTGAACTTTTTGTTGTGTCATAATATCTATTTTACCTGAAATATATCTTTACTTTTACCTCTTACTTGATGTTTGACCATTTACAAAAAATATTGGTAACATTTCAGAAAAAAAAAACATTTTCTAGAACATGATCACCCGTTGAGAATTAACGCTGCTTTAAAGAGTGCAGCTTAAAGTATCCAGAACAACATTAGTGTATGTTTATACTTTTTAGAGAAACCTACTTTAAAGTTTCAGTAGAAAATAGACTCCAGTCCTAGTTTAGGATATCTGGATCTCGTCTGAAAGGTTCGGGTCCATTTTCAGAAGTCTGGGTCTTGCTTAGAAATTTCTGGTCTGTGTTCATAAGTCTCGGTTTGTCCTAAAGAGTTTGAATCTAGTTCAGAGACCAGGACTGGTTTAATCGCTGTGGATTGGTCAAGTTTTAAGAATCCTTTTTCTTTTTTAAGAGATCGACCATTTGAAGCGTCCAGGTCTCGCTGAAAGCCTCTGGTGGTGTTGAACGCCGAGTCTGTTTGTCCCGTCTGCTCCGTTCCCCACGGTTCTGCCTGCGATAAGCTGTTTACACTGCGGCGAGGCCACACGTGCGTCTCAGAGCAGAAAGATGCAGTTTCACGCCCGGGCTCGGATCCGTCGCAGCTGTTTCCAGGAGGAATAAAACCTGCTGATCAGGCTGGATGGCTTCCATCCCGCAGCAACGCCCAAACAGAAGAAGTGCAGAAGCAGGACAGACCACACCAACACAACTCCTTACAATCAACTGGTGTTTTATATTTTTTTGCATTTTTACAATTCTTTAACATGCATTGCGTTAACCTAAAACACACTGAAAACCACACTACCGATAAATCACTTCTTAAAATCAAAAGAATTGAATAGCAAATGATTTTTTATAGTATTTACATTTTTTTCTTTAAATTCAACTCTAAAACCTCTCTTAAGTTCATTGAAGAAGGAAAGTTAACGATTAAAGTGCTCTAAAGCACCAAGCCTCAAACATAAAAGTAAACTTCAAGCTAAAATATACTGTAGTTTTATGATGCTAGCTCACACCCATTATTCCAGCAGAAACATCTTTTTTTTTTTCATTATATTCAACAGCAAAAAAAAGCCTTTAACAACTGCAATGATTATCTAAGACTATTCCATCAATCAAGTAAATGGTAGATAAAAATAAAAATAAAACAATAAATTATACGACCTCGGGGTGTAAAAGAGGACTTAAAGCTTCCCAGATATAACTCATCATTTCTACAGACTTTTTTTTTTCTTTTTGAATTTTAAATTAGAAACGGTTTGTAGCTGCAACATCAGACTGGAAAACATCTGATCCGGAGCCTCGGAGGGGAGGAGAGTCCAAATTTACCACTTTGATTGTCGCCATGGAAACGGAGCATGTTTAGGTGGCGGGAGGCCGGCGGGCTGCGTGCCGCTTCGCTTCAAACCCCGAACCATCAATTGGGAAGACTTGAACTGGGAGCATAAAGCAGAATTTGGACTTTCGTTTTTGTCTTTTCGGTGGCTGATTCCGACCTGAACCAGGTTAAGGCACACGAGACGGCCTGCAGCATCTCTTTTTCTTGGCAGAGGAGGATCACAGTTCAGCGGCTCCCGGCAGGCCCGGAGGCAGTGGAGGCTTCGCTCCATTTAAAATCATGAAGCCGCGTCGCCGAGGAGTTTGGCATCCGAGTGAAAAGGCAAAATGCAGGGAATGCATTTCTTTTTTTTTTTGTGTGTTTTTCTGTAAACGCTACGAGCCGTCAGGCCGCTCGCTGCCTACGCTTTGCTTTAGAATGAAATGCACTGATAAGAAGGATCAAATTAAGTCGACCTGGCTCAGCCTGCCTTCATCCTCTGAAGAAGACTGCAGCTGAGCTGAGAGCTGCCGCCTCGCCTCGCTTCGCCTCGCCTCTTCGCATCTACACACACGCCCAGCGGAGGGCCGCTTCATTTATTCGTGGCGCCGCCGTCCTTCTTGGCGGCCCGGGCGTCGCTCTTCTTGCCCTGGGTGGGCGGAGCCGCTGCCTTCTGGGCGTTGTCTTTGGGCGTAGTCTGTGCGGCGTCGCTGGAGGAGGCGGCGGCGGCGGCCATGCTGGAGGATTTGGAGGCTTGTGAGGACTTTGAGGTAGTGTTGGAAGGATGTCTCCGACGCCGCCCGTCGTCCCCGGCCGAGGATGAGTGGCGTCTCCTCCTGCCGCCTTCCTCTCCCATCGGCGGCTGCACACACACACACACACACGCAGACACACACACATTAACACAGCGTTAATGTCTGACCAGAAGCCCCGATGTTTCCAGAAAGTGGCGTTTCCCCCGTTCACACGACAACAGAGCGTTTTTTTAAAACGTGTGGAATCTCACCACCACCCTGAAGTCCTCCAGGTTCTTGAACTGGGAGAGGTGCTCCTGCAGTTTGGGCTCGATGGGCTGGTTCTTCATCTTGGAATACTTCAGGAAGGCCCAGAACTTCTCCAGACCGTACAGCTGACCTGCAGGGCCCCGTCAGAAAACCACACACCTCAATCCACAGTTTCTCACATTCATAAAGAAAACCTGGAATGTGAATAAAAAGCGCTGGAATCCATCTCATCTGCGTGCAAGTCTTTCTAAAGAAGATTATTTTCAATCCGTTTGAATAATGCCATAACTTCTGAGTTCTATCAGAACCAGATTTCAGAAGATTCATGATCTCAGACAACATGAATTCAGTGGGCTGAATCCAAACGGTTTTTCTGGTGATAAATTGAAGTGTTAAATCATAAATGACGGAGAGATTAAATAATGTGATTTCAGCAAAATAATCTCACAACTGCAATGGAAAACTCTTTGTCCGTTAGCGTACTGTACTGGTAGTGACAATAAAAAGTCTTGATGTTTGCAGTAACTTTTTGAGGTGGAAAAACACGCAAGTGTCACAAAATAACAAAAAAATGAGTAAAATAGAAACGAGTTTAAATATTACTGAAAAATAAGCAGCTCTTTTTACACTCATTTATAAAGTATGACGTTTTGTTGGAGCATTTTTTGAAAGGTCGTTGTGATAATATAATATTAAAGACTAAAAATTAAAGATCAAAATGATAAACTGAAACAAGAAGGGTTTGAAATATTCCAGAGTCTGTTTCAGGGAGATAAACCTCACGGTAGTTTGATTGGGAACATGAATTCCTCCACTGTGACCTCCCCTTTTCTCTTGGTTTTAAATTGAAACTTTTGGAGGATTCTGGTCTTTCTTCCTCCACATTTCTCTGCCAGATGTTCTCCGGTCAGAAGGAGAAACGCTCAGCTGGAGGTAAACGGCTGAAGTAGGTGAAGGAATCCACGTCAATCCTTAGTTTCATTTCTTTCTTCAGACAGTCGGAGGGGAATAACGAACCTTTCAGTCGGGATATGAAGGTTTCAAACACTGGAATTGTTTAAACTGTGTAGATACAGAAGGAAAGAGATGAGAGGAGAGCTGTAAATAGCTATCATCAGTCTGATCTGCAGCTGGAGGAGCGTTTCACTCAATGTATCCGGGCACTTTGTGTCTTTTTGCTTAAATGTTCATAAAAACTGCCTTTCTGAAAGAAGGGAATGATGTTCAGAGGAGAACTGAGCCTTAACCAGGGGCCCCATGTGTGAGCCCTGAGGGACGCCGTGCGTGTGTGCAGTGCATGCTTATCCCCGGCAGTGACGGAGGCGCACGGCGGGGCCCATGAACTGCAGCTTCGCTGTGGCAGCCGGTTGGGCCAGTGGCGTCCACCAAGCAGGACGCACTGAATTTGACAAGGCTGCGATGTGCGGCGACGTGCTCGCTCTGCTGCCGGGAGAAACTCCAGCCGGCTGCGCTCTGGGCTTTAATGTGTCCCGGTTGAACATGTGCTTGAAGTGAGGTGAGACGGGGGATTCTGAGCGCGGCGTCGCGGTCTGATCAGGACGGTTTGAGAGGAGGCCGAACACGAGGTCAGATCCTGGAGATGGAATCCGACATGGTCCCGAGAGCCTCCACGGAGTCCGGAGGACACCAGAACTTTCTCACGGATGACACACAGCTCGGTTACTAATCCATTAAACTCCCGTTGGACGTCCACGAGGAGCTGATTTCTACGGTGGCCTGCCAGGGTCACCTCGATGGGAGGCTGTTGTGCCGTTAGCTTTTAGTCTTAGCATTAGCATTAACGCAGGGTCATCCCTTCACGATGAGGCTTTAGCATCTGGGTCCTGGACGGTGGCATGTTGTGGTTTTCAGCCTTCATGCTGACACTGTTTAACCCTGCCGACCTCTGCATTCATATTTTGGGGCTTTCAGCGTTCTGAAGAGGAACGCAGCATCGGCGTTCGGATCTCTGCGTCCAGAAAACCTTCACTTCCGCTCAAAGCTGCTTTTGTTCATGAAGACAGAGAAAAGAAAACCTTTTATTTTCACTGTGTAGATATGGATGTGTCAAGATGTTGAGTTCTGGATGTTGCTGGAGGGACAGATGAAGCTTGGGGTGGCTCTGATCGTGTGTGTGTGTGTGTGTGTGTGTGTGTGTGTGTGTTAATTACCTCTCTCGAAGTCTCTGAGGGTTTCCTCCTGGAAGTCCTTGAACAGATCTAACCTGAATCTCTTCTCCAAACCGTAGCTGTAGTATCTGAAGAGGCACTCCAGTCCGTACCTGCAGGGAGAGCGACGCCGTGACGCCGTTGACTCAAACACACTCGTTTGTTTATTCGCCGCGACAGGAAGTGAGGAGCTGGAATCGTTTCATCTGCCTTTTCACCAGATTGGATTTTAGCGCCATGAAGCGCTGAGGCGGACCGGAGGGACCGGTGTGTGTGAGCAGCTATATAAACAGCTCATGGTTCTCACACACACACACACACACTCTTATTGATAATGACTGAGCCAAACAGGATATTTACATGATTTTGTTTATTATTTTATCTTAAATGTGTACTGTCGAGGGTAATTAGAAAATTAATAAATCTAATTTCTATTCCTTTTATCAATAATTTTGTAATGTATGTATTGTTACGGTTATTTCTCGTTATATTTGTCTAAAATAGTTTTTTTTTTTAGTTTTACCTTCCCGTCAGCCCTTATATCGTTACTATCCTTTGTTTTTCCATTCTTTGGTGTCTTTTTTGGTTTTATTAATATTTTTTAAACAATTTATATATATATATGTGTGTGTGTGTGTATGTATGTATGTATGTGTGTATGTATATATATACACACACACACACACACAATATTCATCTATTCAATTTATTCTTCATTGTAGCTTTATCGACCAAATTTCCTGTGATTTCTCATTTCTTGACATGATATTCTGTTTATTGTGAGAATGCAGCATTGATGCTGGTGTCAAATGACAAGACACTAGCTTCCAGCACATGACCGTTGAGCCTTTAGATCTCACAGGCAGAATGAGCTGCATGTGTGTGTGTGTGTGTGTGTGTGTGTGTGTGTGTGTGTGTGTGTGTGTGTGTGTGTGTGCGCGCGCGTTTCCTCACCTGTAGTTATCTTTGGCGTCTTCCAGCGCGTACTGTTTGAACTCCTCGTACATCTTCCTGTTGAAGTTGTCCCTGAGGAAGAAGGACCAGAACCTGAAGAGAGTGTTCATCTCCTGAGACTGTCCGATCCCCAACCGTTTCCTCTCTGAAACGACAGCGGCAGCAGGTCAGTTCCGTGCTTTGCGGCCCGGCGTGCAGCCCGGAGTGTAGCGGCGCGGCGCGGCGCGGCGCGGCGGCCCACCGTTGAGGCACCGTCGGCGGTACTTGTGGTATCCCTGCTGGGTGAAGCCGTTGTCCCTCAGCAGCTCGTGGGAGGGGTGCCAGAACTTGGGCAGAGACTGCGGCGTGCAGCCGTAGCTGCCCGTCAGCGGAGCGCCTTCGGACGGAGACGCGTTGGAGCTGCTGCGGCGGGACGAGACGACAAACACAGTGAGCAACACGGCAGGATTCAACGGCTCTGGCCACGGACGCAGGACCAGACAAAACTCCACAAACATGGTGAGAAGCCATGAGGTGAGGGTAACTCGTCTACGGAGGCCTGGACGGGACACAAAGGAGGAGCTCACTCAGGAGTTCTGTCTCCTCGCAGAATCCGTCCTTTTTTCCTCACCCATTAATTTGTTCCATCGCTAAACGCAGCGGAGTTCCAGGATACTGCAGAGTTTGGTTCTGCTGCTTCTCGCTCCGTCAGAAAGTTAAAGAGCGACGTTAACGGCGGCCGGTCGTACCTGATGGACGCCGAGCGCGGCCGGTGCTCACGGGAGTCCATCACCCAGCCGATGTGGGCCTCCTGAGGGGGGTTGGAACTGTGGCGGGTCTTCTTCTTCCTGGGCATCTGGAACAGACGCCACGAGGTGTTTGGATCTCTAGAACCAGCAGGAGACACCGCCCCGCCCCCCTGCTCACCTGTCCGTCGATGGCGCCGCTCTCCTTCATGACGGGGTAGAAACGCGGCGTCTTGTTGGGGTCCTGGCGTCCGGGGGTGCGGGGCGTCCGGGGGGTCCGGGGCTGCTGGGAGCTGGGCGACTCGGGGACCGTTTTAGGGAGAGAACGAGCCATTTCAGCTCCGCTGTCCACTGAGAGAAACAATAAAAACACACACAAAAAAAAACAAAAAAAAACAAACATATCCACTTATTACAACATCAAAGTGTCTCTGCGCGATGAGATCTTTGACCTACTCAAAAGGTCAAGGGTCAAATCCAGCAAACAGAAGCTGACCTGTCATGGGAGGGAGCGGGACTTCCTGGCTGGAGTCGACGGGCACTTTGGGGGCGAGGGTGTCGAACTCGTCTTTACTGATGACGTTCAGCTTCTTGAAGTTCTCCACGTCCTGCTGGAGAGCAGAGAGGCGTCAGGAGGCGTCGCACTCGGGGTTCTGGAACATTCCACTCTTTAACGTCTCCATTTTCACTCTAAAAGCCTAAATTTTTCCACATCGCTTAAAGACTGAATGTACCGAGCAGTCGGTTTCATCCGCCTTCCTTCTAATCAGTCAGCAGTAATTTGACACCAGCCTCACTCTGAATGAAAAGGCTCGTTTTTACAGACATTCAACTTGTTTCAATGAAACAGATCATTTTAGTTTGTTCACCAAAAAATGAGATGTTTTATCTTCTCTTCAAATAAATTCATATTAATTGCATGCTTGTAATTTGACCCCAGACTCACTGCAGCTCGGGGTGTGACTATAAACATGTAATGATAAAATTAACAAAGTCAATACTGAGAGGAGGGTTTAGAGCTGATTAAAACTGAAGGTTTCTTCTCAGTAGCGTTCATTTTTCACATTTTAGAGAGGAATCCGTGACTGTGACGTCAAGCGTGTAGGAACCAAAAAACTGAGGAAAGAGTTTCCTGAACGCGCTTCTGACGGGACGAAAATGACCAGAAGTCACGTAGCAGACAGAAACTGACGGACTACATCAGGAACAAACTTATTGCAGTTAGAATTTTTTAATCGAGCTAAAAATTAATTGAAGAAATGCTGCTGTATCACCCCATCTTCACTGCGCGCGTGTGTGCGCGCGTGTGTGTGTGTGTGTGTGCGTGTGTGTGCGCTGATAACAGATGAAGAAACGAGGCTGGGACACTCAGCAGATGTGCAGTAGACTCTGAACTTTACACGTCAGCGTCAGATAGAAAAAAACGCTGGTGGCCTTGGTAGAGAGAGAGAGAGAGAGAGAGAGTGTGAGTGTGAGTGTGAGTGTAATCAGGCGTGACATTTCTCACATGGGGAGACTTTATAGACAACCTTTGAGCCCAGAAAGAGCTGACAACGCAGAACTTTGTCTTTCATGCAGCATCTGAACAGGCCGATCTCAGCTTTTACAGCATTTCACAAATATTAAATGTTATTAATACTCTGCATTTCAAACCTTATTTTCCAGATTACATTTGCAGGGTTTTACATTCAGAACAGGCGAAGAACCGATTAAACTGAACTCCTGCTGTTGTGGCACTGAAGAACTTCAAAGAAGAGAAATGTTTGTTTTGGTTTTTATTTTTCTTCACAAATTGTCGTATTCATACTATTTTATCTGCTGTATATCCTAATTATTTAATATGTCCTTATATGTAATATAATAAAGCTGGAGAGAAAAAGTTGGAACAAATGTTCTATAAATAAAATGAAAAACAACTGGGAAACCAGTTTTTCTACTTAAAGTCTCTGCTTTTTAAAGACTAAACGGAAATGAGAGGTGTGCTGTGTTTGGGCCTCTGATGAGTTGTTGTTCCTCCTGTGAGGAAAGTAATTCAACAAAAGAGGAGACGAATGATCTACAAGCACATAAATCATGAATGGAACTCTGTGATTCCACCGCTCAGGAACAGCCGACGTGAACTCTCCGATATCTTCATGAACATCTGCTGCCGTTCAGCCCGTCAGTCAGATCAAGTCCTTCCACAGAGCTTCTCTTTCTCCTGCAACCCGATCCTCAGCGTTCCAACAGCGCTCCGCACGTCGGCTCCCCTTATAAATTAAGAGTTGCGTAACGGCGCGTAACCTTTCGTGGGTGTCAGTCCCTGCAGCTTCCCCCAGAAGCCAGAGGCCTGAAGCCTTCCGCTGAGTTCTGGAAGCAGCTGTGACACACATGTAGCCTGCAGGCTCATATAGTGGGCGATAAATAGTCAGGTGTATTTTTGGTGGCGGTGCATGAGCAGTGTGAGCTTTGACAGTTCCGTCACAAAGTCGTAAAGCGGGAGGGCAGCAGGGAGGACCGGCGGCGGCACCGGCCTCCAGTCCACCGGAGGAGCAGCACCTGAGGGAAACTTGATTTTTCTCCTGGCTGTCAGGAGTGAAAATCTCCATCTGTAAAAACGGCGTGGGGTGAGGGAGGATGAGAGAGAAACCGTAACCTGTTCTCCTGACATGCCCCCCACCCCCAGATCCATCTGAAGACCACTGATTGTCTAATCAGAAACCAGGGCAGACACACCCACTGAAACCCCCAGGATCCCCCTAACAAGTCCAAGTTTCTACCCTCTGCATTACGAGTAGAAAGATCAACTGGATCCATGACATTTTCCTTCACAGCAATAGTTTTTAATGGATTTTAAATCAAAATTCACAGCTTCTTGTGTGCAGGGAAGCGAGTGAAGCTTGAAAAACAAAGATCCCGTCTTCATGGATCAAACTGGGCTTCAGATTTATGATCACGTCTCTGTAAACTTTTGGTCTGGGACTATTTCTGTGCAGCCTGCAGCGCTGCACTAAAATTAAAAAAAGCAACCCACTGACCCACTGTCACAGAGTGAGACTGTCACTGGGCAAAGCCGGAGCGGGGGCGTGTGTGTGTGTGTGTGTGTGTGTGTGTGTGTGTGTGTGTGTGTGTGTGTGTGCGCGCGCGCGCGCGCGCGCGCATCGTCTCCATTCAGGATCAGGGCGGCTCAGATTAAACTGCTGTGTTTAGTGGAGAGAAAAAGTCACGTCTCCTCAAGTCAGGCTCAAACGTTTTGTTGGCGCTCAGGTTAGCATCAGCCGACAGTCGGAGGGGAAGACGGAGTGTTTGTCTGCTCTCAATCTGTGTTTGCCATCTAAATGCAAACTCGGCGATGTTTAAATATCTACTGCACCTTGGATCATCTTCTGTTTGAAAAGTACGACAGAAAGAAATTTGTCGGAAACAAGCAAATTGTTAAAAGTGCAAATAAAATTTAAAAAATTTCTTTAAAGACCGTCGGCCGCAGTCGCTCTAACCAGCCTGAGCAGCAGCAAAGATGGATATTTTGGGAATAATTTATGCTCCCTGCCAGTTTTGAGGAGGTGCTCTGCTGCTTTTATCTCTCAAACCTGGCAACCCTTCAGAAAACAAGCCAACTCACTGGACAGACATTTTTCTGCTTTTGCATCTGCTGAAGAGCGTCGAGTCAACCTCTGTTCTCCGACCAAGTCAAACTGAAGGACCAATGAGGAATGCTTCCTACAACTCTGGGCTGTAAAGGCGAGTGTTATTGAAGAAGTCAATAAAGCTCAGAGCTAAACTTTCAGGAGAAGATGAAACACACACGGGGCGAAACTGTAAAAGAAGCTCGAGCTGCTGATCTTTCTGTGCGTTAAAGGAAAGCCGACGTGTTCAGACGTGCAGCCTTTGCATTTCCAGCGCCACTGTGGTTCATTTTCTCACGCTGAGCAGCAGGCGAGCTTCAACACGACCGGACGGTGACGTGCTCCAGCCTTTAAATCACCTGTCAATCATCCAGCGCTGAGCTGAAGGGTCAAGGCTCCGATCGAGCCTGAACGGCGGCGAGCGGCGGCGACGGCGGCGCTCACCTTGCTGCACTCCACCTGCTCCTCGCCCTTCCACAGGTCCTGCTCGTAGTAGTACAGCCCGTCGTTGATGGCTTTGGCCAGGTCGGCCGTCAGCTTGGCGCGGGACTCGTGGTTCCCCGTGCGGTCGCCGCCGGGGTGCTTGCGGAGGTAGGGCGGCGTCTGGGTGACGATGAGGATCTTGTTGACGTCCTGGTCGTCCAGCTCGTAGTCGGAGTCGTCGTCGTCCGACCAGTCGGTGAACCGGTTCTTCCTGGGCGCCATCTGCTCCATCTCCTCGTCGAACATGAAGTCCAGCTCCTCCTGGTCGGGCTCGGGCTGCTGGCTGGGAGGTGGCAGCGGCGGCGGCTTGCTGTCGGCCTGGACGTCACAACACACACCGGGCCACGGAGGAGACACACACAGGGTGAGAAACACACTGACCGACTTCATGAGACGACTAAAAACACAAGCAACCGTCTGGGTTCAGAGAAGACTGAAAACAGGGAGATTAGCATCATTCTACCATGTTTACACCAGTCAAGACGCGCATCTTGATCAATCTTGTTTTGATTCCTGAAATGTTTCGTTAATCTCCCACACAAAACGGTCCAATCTAACCTGATGCAAGTCTCAGTAAAAATCTATTCATGTTCAAAAGGTCATTAAGGAATATAACACTGTATAAGTCAATCATTTTTGAAGGGAAGTTATACATGGATCAAGTGCTTCAGTCTGCGATGCTCAGTCTGTTTTTACTGTCCTGTTCAGGATTATCTAGTGGAAAACAGGATGTGGTGAGGTACTAGTCACATCTTCATCACCTGGTTTAGTTAGTAGAAGAAAGATGCTCTATAATCTGTATGTTAGTGGAGGAAGATGCTCTTTAATCTGATGTTAGAGGAGGAAGATGCTCTTTAATCTGATGTTAGAGGAGGAAGATGCTCTACAGTCTGGATGTTAGAGGAGGAAGATGCTCTACAGTCTGGATGTTAGAGGAGGAAGATGCTCTATAGTCTGGATGTTAGAGGAGGAAGATGCTCTATAGTCTGGATGTTAGAGGAGGAAGATGCTCTATAGTCTGGATGTTAGAGGAGGAAGATGCTCTATAGTAGGGCTGCACAATTAATCGAATTTTGATCACGATTTTGGCTGCCGCGATTAAATTTAGATGATCGTCGCGATTTAAAATTGAAAAAACAGATTCTGTTGCGTGTCAAATCAAGCACTTTCTAAAGCCAACCACCAGGGGGCGACCGAGGTTAGGGCCTCATCATTACGTTAGCCACCGATGAACGATTCCTTCGTCTCAAACATCAGTCGACGGGGCGCGATGTCAACTTCTGTATCGGTGGAAAGAAGATTTAAAAGCTGAGCGTCTCGGACAGAACGGGAAAAGCTGTTATTGACGTACAGTTCAGTATCTGAGCGGCGTAGCGGCGGCTTGGAGAGAAGGAGGGAATCACTGTTCTGGTAGGTTTCATTTCTGAGTTTAGCGCGGCTATTTACTGTTCTCTTGTTGTTTTATCATCATCTTGTTGCTCAGTGATCATCTTATTGCTCTCAGGATGCAGCAGGTGACGGTCGCTCAGCCGTGAGGCGTTCAGGTTCCAAAGTCATAATCCGGCTCTTTCCAGAACAGAGGTCTGGTCAAACATTTTTAAATACTCACAGTCGGTGCTTCTATATGTTCGTGTCTAAGGAAAAGCGATTGTTCACATTGAAATGGTCCTAAATAGTTGCTTAGATTCGAATTAAAACATCTTCGATTATGTGCGCACGCACGCCCGACATCGCTGAAGTGCTGAAGACCCACGTCTTCAATTTGAAGACTTGTTTGTTTTCGTTTTTTTTTTTTTAAAAGGTGCAATAAAAAGGTATGTTTTACCTAACATAGTGAATAATCGTGATGAATAACCGTGATTACAATACTGACAAAAATAATCATGATTATCATTTTGGCCATAATCGTGCAGCCCTACTCTATAGTCTGGTTGTTAGAGGAGGAAGATGCACTAATGCACAGAAGCTGTCCATTCGACCATCCAGTTAAACAAATTGTAACAAATGGCCGACAGGTGAAAGTAGCATCAGCTTAAGCTAAAGCTAACAGCTAACTGAGAATCCATGACACTCAGACTGCAGCTCTGTTAACAGTTTCAGATTAAACTAACAAACACGGGAGCATCTCATTTCATTCCAGTCTTTAAATCAGATTCTGACGCGCTCAGGCTAAAAGCAGCTTCATTACAGGATTGAACGTCTCCGTCTCGTTCAGCACGTTGCTGCTGAGTGAAGAACTTCAGCTGCGTTCAGTTCAGACGCATGAAGTAAAGAGGAGCACGACGGGATGAGAAGCAGAGAGGCAGAGGAGAGAGGGCGAGCTGAAACGAGCCGAAACGAGCCGAAACGAGCTGCGAGAGGAGGATTTACTCAACTGCACAGGGAGGGCAGTCAGGCTGGAGGTCTGAGGAAGGGGGGGGCAAGTCTACAGCACACACATCAGCACTGACAGCAGCACTGACGGGCTGGAGGAGGAGGAGGAGGAGGAGGAGGAAGGGGAGACAATGGAAGAGGCAGTGAGAGACAGACAGGATGAAGCGATGGAAGGGGGATTTATGCTCTTTCTCCCTCCTTCATGAGCTGCAGATGTAAGAGGAGATGGTGATAAGAGGAGGGTCTGTTAATCATCTACAGACTGGACAGAGCGCAGCTCTTAACCGCAGTTTTTAATAGTGGAGGGGTTTTTTTTTTTTGCTTCAAGGCAAGAAGAACTAGAACGTGATGAACCTGAGATTCTGCCTCTCATAGTTCCAGTTCAGGCTCTGACCTCAACTCTCTGATATCAGAGTCTCTACCCTCACATTCGTCCCGAGCGGCGCCTCCTTCTCTACCTTTGCCTTCCCGGGCGGCTGTCGGTGGCGTTTCTCCACCTGGATCCAGGCGTCGGGGTCGAGTTTGGGCGTGGGGGCGTCTTCGGAGGGGGAGGCGCCGGGAGCAGCTGGGTTCGGGGGCTGGGTGGAGTCGGGAGGGGGCTCCTTCTCAGGCGGCGAAGCTACGAACACACGGAGCAGAGACAGTGAGCGGCGCCAGCGAACGGCCCGGGACGACTTCTGAAAGTCAGAATCCACGATTTAACTCCGAGCTGCTTCAAGAGTCCAGTAAAAAAGGCCAAGCAAGAGTTACCACATCCACACTGAAGACGGAACACAGTATCTAAAACATGACTGCAAACAGAAAAGACTTTAAGTTATTAGAAGTGCTGCTTGTTGAAGTGAATTCAGTGTCTGTAACATTTAAAAAATGTTAAATCCAACAATTCATCAAAACTTTACTTTTACGAAACAGGAGTTCAACATGTAGTTAATTTGGGAGGGTTACTGTGAAAATGAATGAGAAATTTAAGAAAAACTAAGCTCAAGGCAAAACATAATAATTGATCCCATAATCCATCTCTTATAATCTTGTTAAACACTGTTGAGAAATGACACTGCAGTGATTCACAGCGCTGGATTAATCACACAATAGATTATCATTAACTGGAGCTTTAACTCCTCACTGAACGACACAAGGCAAGTTTCACTTCAGCTCCAGCTTTCATGCGATCAAAACTCTGTGAACCAAGCGTTTGTGTTCCAGCCTCTGGGTTTTGTGTGGTTTAACGGTGGGTCACGTCGCTGGTGAAGGTGTCCGCTTGTCAAGCTGCTCAGAAAACAGTTTATCTCAATATAAGAAGTGCTGCGAGGTGTTTGGGGGTCAGAGCAGACTCGTCCCAGCTGTGGTTAATCCACATTAGCTGCTCAGCTGGGCATGTGGGGCAGCGGGACGGTGCACCACACACACACACACACACACACACACACACACACACACACACACACAAAGAAAAGATGCTTGTAGTCGTATTTTGTTGATTCTGAATGAGGACGAAGCAGAAGGAGCTTGATCGCGTTCAGCTCTACAGTGAGACTCAGACGGAGGACTGACCCGAGTTGGTGGAGCTGAGGGTCTGTCGAGGGACGAACTCGGGGCAGTTGATGAGCTGGGAGAAGTCGGTGCGGGGGGAGCCCACGATGGGGGGGACGGCGATGGGCCAGCGCTCCGGGTCCACTTTGCAGCGAACCCTGTCGTCCAGCAGCTCCACCTCTTTGCTGCTCTTCAGGGCCTGAACAGCGACAGCGGGAGGCGGTGTTACCGCGAGAGCCAGCCACCGGGAAACATCTGAGGACGGGGCGAGTGTGTCACCTCCACGATGAGGCTGATGTCCGTGGTCAGGGCCTGGACCCGGTGGAAGCTGGCGATGAGCGAGATGGGCAGGAAGCCCTGGGCGTCCATCTTCCTCCTCAGGAAGAAGTCCCGCTCCAGGTTGTGGAGGCTGAAGTAGTATTCACTGCAGGACCGAACAACACACTCAGTCTGTGGACTTTACTGGGCTCACATACACACCGATGATCAGCTAAACACACACACACACACACACACACACACGAGATCACAAGGACTAAATCATCTGAATGTATTTCCACAGGACTCTGAAACAGCGCAGCATAAAACCATCAGCATCTAATTCAGATGTATCAACACTTTTTGGTGAAATCTTTAGGTTTAAAATGCAACAAAAGCTTTTTCCCCTCAGAAATCTTTTAACAGCATCTTAAACACTGGCAAAAAAATAAATAAATAAAAAATTCTGACCTCTTTAGCAACAGAAAACATGAAATGATCTCTCAAAAGGCTGCGGATACCTGCTTCTGGAAGGATGTTCTTGTTATTTAAAGTGAAAGGATCACCGTTAATCATATATGTCTTACAGCGTTAAAACTGAGTCACTATGAAGTTTTATAACATAATCACGGCTCTGCTAAGTGTTCAGGTCAATGGAAGACTGATAAATCTGTGATATGCAGTCCTCATCAAAACCACTGGTGACTGCAGGAGGGAACATTCAGTTACAATACATCCAATGAATTATGGGAAATATCAATTAAACAGGTCAGATCTAAGCTACTCCACACTTTATCTGACGCTCAAGAAAAACACGCAAATAATCTGAATAGTCAATAGAATTTCTTGTAAACGTAAAATAAATAAAAAAATTTATTTGCAGCACTAAGTTCAGACACACACACACACACACACACACACACACACACACACACACACACACACACACACACACACACACACACACACACACACACACACACACACACAGCCTGCAGGCGTGTGTGTAGTTCATGTGAAGTAACGATGGCTGACCGAGCAGCCTGAAAAACACCGAGTGAGACGAGAAGAGGAGAAGACAAGAACCCCCCCTCCTCCTCCCCCCCCTCCCCCTCCCTAGCACACTTTTTCTTTTTTTCATTTCCTTGCTCAGGCCTGCATATAATTCCTGCCCGTCCCCTCCGAAGCTCCGGGACTATATTTAGGAGCTCACCTCATCCTGAGTGATCTGCAAAGAGGCCAAAGCTGAGAGCAGAAACACTCAGAGCGCACGCTGCCCCCTGCAGGCCGCGGCAGGAAGCCTCACAGCACACACACACACTCACACTCACACTAATCTGAACTTTAATTAAAACCACTGCGCTAAGCTGCATTAAGAAAACACAGTAAAATACAGTTTCTGGAAAAAGAAATTCTCCCACAGAAACATGACAGAAAGCTCATTCCTGCATCTGATGAGCTTTTCATAAAGTACCATTTACAAATAAACGGGCCTCAACATGACTTGTTGCATTGGATTGTGAAGATTATGGAACTTGCACTAACTCCACATGCACAATGAAAATCACCAAATACATAAGGAAAAGGGTCAAAAGCATCCTGCAGTTCACGTTTCTCTGAAGAAAATCTTGTTCATCATTGTCACAAATTGTGCATCATTTACAATTTCAACGAATAATTCTTCTTAGTTTTAAGGTGCAGGAAGAAATGCTAAAGATACTCAATATGGTCACTGAAATGCTTTAAACGCCACAGAGGATCTACTTTAATAAAAAGAATATCAGAAAATAGAATCCATTCTCTTAACTGTAAATTTAAATGTTTCACAACTTCTTTTTCCTTCATAATTTCAAGCGAGTAAGTCATGAAAATCAAAACATTTTAGAAGAACCAATGCTTTCCCTGCTTTTCTTTAGCCAAAGTTTTTCACATTTTTTTTTAAATGTGAAGTTATTTTTGTGAATGTAGCATAAAGAGAACTTTACACAGTCAGGAAAAGATACTGATACACTCATGGGTCAAAAAGTATCAAAACTTAAGGGAAAACTTTGTTTTTTTTTAACTACAAAATCTATCAGAAAACTCATAAGTAAAATCACACTGGCTTCAGAACGCAAAACAAAAGAAGAAGAGGAGGCAGGTCAGTCATCCACACTCACATCTGCCGCTTGATGTATTCCTTCAGGAGTTTCTCGTCCACCGTGTACATCTGCACCTTGTTTCCGTCGTCGTAGTAGTAAACCATGTTGGTGCCGAACTCCGACGGCACCTGAACGTCGGAGGAGTGAGAGTCTCGGAAGCTGGACGAGTATTCGTAGCGACCTGCGGGAGGAGCGGAGACGGAAACGTGAGCGACGGGTTCTGAAGTCGGGGGGCAGAATCTGAACAGAGGCGAGGAGGCGGCACCTCGTCCACGACCTCTCCCGCGGCCGCGACCTTTCCCCCGGCCCCGGATTCCTCCGCGGACGCTCCCGCCGTCGCTCCGCACGCTGGAGGCGTCGTCTCCCAAGTCCCGCGGGTCTCTCCTCCAACCTGGAGAGACGGGCGCTCGCCGTCAGAACAGCCACTCACCACAGTCTAATAACGCCGATCGCTCATGGTTGTTCTGTTATCTTTAATGTTTGAAGGTTTAAAAGAGGCTTTAGCAGCAGATCTGTCTGAATAAAGAGTCATGAGCGATACGTCGACCAGGTTCTTCACCGACAGCAGGCGGACGTCACACACTGTAAACACAGAAGGGGCTGAGGAGCAGAGAGTGTGGAGCAAACAGGAGGGGGTGTGCAGAGCAAACGGCGAGCGTCGAAGCCCAGGCGGTGAGTGAACAGGCGCCGCGAGAGGCGGCCGGCCGGAGCGCCGGCTGCCGGACACTTACTCCTGCTGCTATCCGCCCTGCTAAGGTGGAGCGTTCGACCGGGCGAGGAGGGGTCGGCGGAGTCGCTGCTGGGCTCTGCGTCCAGGCGGGCCGGGCCGCCGCCGCCGCCACCCGATGTCTTGTCGCCGTCGTCCCGGGACACTTCCTCCAGCGGCAGAGAAACCCACTTACGTTTGTTACCTGGCGATGATTGCAGACCGAAAACAGACCTTTTGAAGAGTTTTGGACCCAAACACTCAGGAGACAGAAAGCTTTGTCTACACGGCCAGACGTCCTGAAACAAGCGAACTCTGATTATTTTATTGCTTTATTTGATATGAAAGGACTCTGAGCTGCGTTTGGAGGTCATTTTCACTACGAAAGACCAACAAGCTCAGAGGTTTTAGTGTTCACAGCTGTTCTACAGGTAAGGGGAGGAGAACGTGTTGAGTTATCAAAGCAGACCCTCGAGGAAAACATCAGCTGCGACTGTACATTTACTGCACACTGACCCGACCCAATACGTCACTTATTAACTCTTTCCAGGAACGTCAAACACTGGAGGTCAGTGGGAACCGCCTGGATCCGAGGCTATCACTCCTGGAGTCACAGATCTCCTGTTCAATTCAGACTAGTTTGATCATTATTCCACAGGAAGCACACCGGGTCAAACCAGCTGCTTCCTGCAGGATTTTAACGAGTTTCCTCCTATGTTGGTGCAAAACTCTTCATCCCGTCTCTGCTTTACACACCCAAGAGGCCAGGCAGACCCTCGTCTGTTATTTATTTTTCTGATTGATCAAACCTGGCATGCACCAATCGGAGACAATCAGCCAGCGGTGATCGGAGCAGTTAGAGACGAGCTCCTTCCACACAGCGATCAGGAAAAACAGGCCGTCACAGTCCAGTGAAAACACACCTCCACGTCCGCATCAGGTGGATTATTCAGACGGAAATCGTTTTGACTCAATGAGGAAATGATTAAAGAAGACTCTGGAGATCATGAATCTCACTGGACTGTGATGAAGAGGAGCTTCAGTCGGGATTCAGGCTTCATTTATTTGAACGGCGATGCTGAACATGCAGAGTCAAGAAGAAGGTTTCCTCACCCTCACCTCCTTTCTTCTTCAGGCCGGCGCTTCGGGCGTCCTGTCCCGCCCGGGACGCCTCGTCTTTGGGGAGGGTCTCCAGCGGGTCGGGCTGAGCCTCCTGGTTCTCTTTGCTCTCGCCGCCGTCGTGGCTGCTCTCGGACTTCCTGTCCGGACGCTCTCTCCTCTTGTCCTTCTCCCGGCGCGACGACGGCGGCTTCTTCCCGTTGTTCACCACATTCTGCTGCTGCTGAAGGACGAGAGGAAAACACGACTTCAGCGAACGAAAACATCTGCAGAGTGAAACACTGAGGCAAGGCTGCGGAGGTGATCAGGGATCAGAAACGCTTCTGCAGGATTTAACCAGGTCTGATTAAAACACACACACACACTGGGACACACGTGGACCAAAGACAGCACAGAAACACACACACACGAAACGCGCACACGCCCAAATACCAGAACACACGCACATTCTGGAGTCACATGCACACCCACATACCAGGACACGTACGCCCAGAAGCACGCAAACGCTGAAGGGCGCGCACACACAGCCAGGCGCTCACGCACGGCAGAATGCTGCAACGCACGCAGTGAGACAGACAGACAAATGCACGCACGCGCACATAGACACACACACACACACACACACACACACACACACACAGGTGAGTACCTCTTTGGCCAGCTCCCCGGGAGTCGGCCAGTTGGTAATGTCACTGAAGTCGCCGGACTGCGAACAAAACAGAGAAATGAAAACAATATAACGATCAGCTGATCGGCGCCAACGAGTTTCCCCCTGCCGATCCGGGCAGGTACAGGAGGGGGGAGGGGGAGGAGGGGGGTTAAAAAGAAGGTCAGTGCTCCGTGTGTGTGTGTGTGTGTGTGTGTGTGTGTGTGTGGGGAAACTGCAAACAATAACGATAAACCACAGGAGTCACTTTCCACCCACGCAAGCGTCGCACATTTGGACAAATCAAGGTTGATCAGAGAAAAGCGGCTGCAGCGCAGAAGGTCGTCCAGCGGCGCTTCCAGACGCTGCATCTGGAACCACGCGCTTTATTTCTTCACCAATTACATGTTAAACAAAGTTCCCTTCACTACGTTGAGACGACGCAGTTTTCCTGTGCACACAGCCAATCTGAAGATCTGCTGAACTCAGACAGACCATCGAATTCGTCCTTTGCCTTTTTTTTGATCAAAGAAAGAAAATAATTCTTTTAAATTAAATTTGGGGAATCGTCTGATTCTCACCTTTGAAACGGCGGCTGTGGAAAAAAACAGGTTGGAAAAGCAAACAGGAGCGCGGGACGGCAGCTCAAACCAGCGAACGCCGAGCTAGCGGCAGCTGCAGGGTTCCCATTCGCAGTGTGAAATAAACAAAAAAAAAAAAGGAAACGTGCGCCGGTGAGAGACGGCCAAAAACACACACGTTAGCCACCTTACCGGACAGCGAAAAAACGTCACACATTCTCACTCCTTCCAACTGGTTCTGATCCGATGTGCAGAAAGAGGCTAAAGCACATTTCAGTGGTAAAACTGACAGAACTTCCTAATGAAGTGAGAAAAATCTTAAATTATGCATCTTTTGGCTTTTTTTTTTATTTAAAACATTAAAATGAGAAACACGTTTCCTCAGTATTTAATATGATGTTTAAACCTTAGATGAGAGCAATAGAAGCAGGTATGGCCTCCTGGGAGAGACATCATAAAGAAACTGTTTATTTCCTACACAGTTCATCATTCTTCCTCTGGAGCTGTGTGAAGTTTACACAACAAAACGTGTCCTCAGATAAATACTGGAATTTTGGTCAATATTTACTGTGAGGATATCTTCATTCAAACACTTTTCTCCAGGCTGGGTTTACTGTTGTCTTCTTCAACCTAGAACTGAACCCAGTATTGATTGTCGACATGCGAGTAATTTATTATTTCCTCTGTAAACAGCTGATTTCTGACTTCATCCATCGTTCGTCCATCGAGCATCACATCACATTTTGCTCGCAAGCCGACTAAAAGGTGGAACCAAAATGCTAATTTTCATGGTGTCTATTATGATTATTCCTCATGTGTTCTACTGATGCAAAAGCTAAACTGAGCTCTCTTCTCACCTGTTCCGTCCAGCATCTGCGGTAATAATGTTGCCTCTTCAGATGAGGACGTTCGACCCAAACTCCCTTCAGGAATCAAACAAACCTGATCCTTTAACCAAACTGTTCACCTCCCTCTAAACTGCTCAAACAAGAAGGATTACACCTTTAAAATACTCCAAATTAAGGCATTTGTAATGAATCTACGAGGATTTCCACTACAGCAGAAATAGCGCAGGTTTTTGATAAATTAGGTTTTGTCTGTTATTTCTATGTTTGACAGCGCTGACCTCTTCCTGAAACATCAAAGAAGCAGCTTTTCATTTACTCAGTACGACAACAAATCATGAGGATGTTACTGTTTTTCTCCTGAACTCTAATCACTTTATATATTGATCCCATTTTCCTTTTATTTGTATGATTTAATACATGGATTACAATTAATCATACAAATTTTATCTATTGAAAACCATCAAACTTTTCTTCACTTATTGTTGTTTTGGGGATTTTTCACAAATTCTGACCTTCCAGGAAGCTCGAAGTCTTTGTTTGTGTCTCACAGCATACACTGGTTGGAACAGCTTGATTAGCACAGTGAAATGAATTTAATAAGAAAAATTGGCCTTCAGCAGAACAAGCACAAAACAACACATCTTCTTCACACTCTCGTCTGCGATCAATATCAATCGAGACGATCTGAGGAAACAAAGGACGCTGAAGAGCAAATGACATGGAGGAAGTGACTAAAACTGCTCAGCTTTTTACTGACCAGCCTGACCAGACCCAGACCCCCCACCCCCCCTCCGGTTTAGACCAAGGCGGCTCAACAGGTTCGTGGCGGCTATTTTTCACAAACTTAACAAAACTCCCCCAAAAAGACACAAATTCATGCTTTCAGAGCAGAAGCAGATCTTTTCACTGACATTCTGACTGGATTAAATGAAAACCTCTCTCTTGACTCTGGGTAAAGTGAGGATGTTTGTTGGAAGCAGGAGACAGAAACACGAAGGAGGTTACCTTGCTGGATTTTCTCGTCCTGGGCTTGGCGGCTCGGACCACTTTCAGAGCGTTCTGCTGATCTGCGGACACACAGTCGATGAAAGACAGCGGCATGGTCAACGTGAGGCAGAGCAGCGTCAATCCACAGGACTTTCAGCTCAAAGCGGGTCTGAAGTGTTGCTCTGCGCTGCAGCAGAAGACTCATCCGCTCTGGGACTTTCTCTCACTACAGCAAGCACATTCGCTGCCCTGCGACGCCCGAGGGAAACAACTTGTTGGGGGTGTTTTGTGTACAGCCAGCGGCTGTGTGTGTGTGTGTGTTGGGAGTGGCCCTCTGTGGCCTGTCAATCCCTATCGCTCAGAGGATGGTGGTATTGATAAGAGGGTCGGGGCTGAGGCGTCCTGGTGAATGCCTGCAGAGCCGCCGGTACAGTAACGCTGTAAAACGATGCCTGTGCTCTCGTCACGGCTGCACGCTTCAAATATAGCTCCGCCGGACGGCCGGACGGCCGCCCTGACACACATTCACAACTCAAATTCAGCTGAATGGTCTGAATCTGACAAAGCTGCGGTTCTGCCAAAGCAAAACCGATTCCAACATTCAAGCAGGAAGTCGGGGGCTTCTGGAGCCTCTGGGTGATCACAGTCGAATTATTTAACCCTTTAAAAGGCAAAAACAGCACGTCTGGAAACACACACTCACAAGTTCAACAGTTCATCAAAGATCAAGAACGCGTGAAATTTCTAGAATGTGTCAAAAGTTCTGCTGTCAAGTTTTTCTGAGTTCTGGAACATATCAGACCTCCTCTTGCTTCAGAGTTCTATCATCTACTGACGTTATTGAAGGTGTCAAGAGTTCTGTGGTCAAATCTTCCTTCATGTTAAGAGTTCCAGACTGAGTCTGTTCCATTCTAGAGTCGGTTAAAGTTCTTGAACATGTCAGACCAATTCAGCATTTGAAGATTTCTTCAACAATTCTGATAAAATTTTTGAAAATGTAAAGTTCTGTTTTGAGACACTTCAAGAGTCCAACGACGTGTCGACTATTGTTCACTAGAACGTGTCAGATTCCTCCAACATGTCAAGACTTTCAAGTTCCAGAACGTGTCGCAGTTTTCGTGTTCTATTCTAGAATGAGCCAGAGTTCTAGAATAAGTCAGACTTTCTCATTCAGTGCTCCATTCCGCAATTCCACCAAGTTCTTCAAGGTAGAGTTCTGTTCTCACACACGTCAAGAGTTCTCAATGGTGTCACAGTTCTCTCATGGAATTTTTCTAAAGTGCACGAATGCATCAGAGTGAAGTTCTAAACTTGTCAAGAACTCTGACATGTCACGGTTCTAGAACATGTCTGAGATCAGGTGTAGAATTCCACAGTGTGCCAGACGTTCTGTTCTAGAACACGGCAGGTTTCTTCATCATTCAGAGTTCTTTATTACATTTTAACAGAGTTCCTGAGAGTTCTGTTGTAGAATTTGTCTGAGTTCTAAAATGTCTTGAAACCTCCTCAGCCAACAGCGATGTCCAGGTACACGGCTGAGCACCCCAAAAGGGTCAAAGAACATGCAACATGTGGCAGAACCTCACAGGGAACTAAAGACCACATTTCCCATAATTCATCTGAAGCCTGATAGACATTCAGTCAGGCAGATTTTAAGTCCACACACACCCACACCCACGCACACTTCCCAGAAAGAGAAAAATGTTTCAAACCAAACTTTTTATTATTGATTTAAAACTAAATTTTAAAGCATGGCTTCAAATGTGCAAAAACTTCGTTTTTAAATGTTTAAGACAACTTAATGTCAAGTTAAAACTAAGAAAATAAAATGTACCTCTAATTATCTTTGTAAAGAGAGATAGCTCATGGCGGCTGTCAGGCCATGTCTGCCGTGGGTTTTATACCTTTGAGTTTCACATCCATGTTCAGGTTAATTCATGATTACTTTAAAAGTGACAAACTGATTCATACATTTCAACTGCAATTTTTTAAAGACATATTAAAGTAAAAATAATGCTAAACTTCCCTTAAAATGTGATTTATCATCTGAACATTGTAAATAATTCACTGCTGCATCTGAACACTTCACTGATTACAGGTTAATTCTGGGATGTCTAATCATCAAGTTTCAAGCTTTCACTTTGTGATTTGTGGCATTTTTAGGCGGAAGACATGAATTACCTCACTTTTGGACTGAATTACTATTTGTCGCTTTACAGAACGGCTTATTGATCTTCTGTAAATCAATAAAACTATTTCTATAAGGGGTGAGTGGCTTTAAGTTATTCTCAGTAAAGTAAAATTCTCAAATAACACATTTAAATGTGAATATTTTCTTTTATCTCCTCGACTATATTAAATGATTCAGCTTTTGCGGGACATTAAAAAGCCCCGTTAGAATCGTCTGAGGATGGAGAACAAGTTTGTCCTCATTAGTACACATTAGAATTGCTAACCGACGTCTTTATGGACTATAAAGCAATTAATTTACGCCATGAACCAATCTCTTACCACGTGGTTCACATGCAGTTTCACTTTCTTGGCCTATAAAGTTTAATTCATTTGGTCAGCGTGTCTTCACAGCTCCATTCACAGGGTTTAATATCGTCAATATAAAGGAGACAATTTAAGATGTTTGAACAGAAACACATTCAAGGTGAATATGAGGCTTTTATAGATGTATCAGAGGACTAGTTTTGTTTTTTAATGGATTTAGAGCCAAGCAGAGTTGAGAGTTACTTTATTAATCCCAAACTGGGAAATTGTGGAAAATTCTGAGGAAAAAGTACTTAAAAAAAAAAAGCGATTAAGTGTCTTAACTTGTTTATCTTTCATTATATTTAACTCTAAACTCTATTGCTGGTGCAGCCTGAACTCCTAACATTTTCATCTTAGTAAAATCGTACCTACTTAATTCAAAACCTTACAGCTAAGTTATTACTTAAAACTGTTTATTTATCCCTGGAGCTTGGTTAGCACGTATGTCTTGGTGTGGAGTCGACCAATGCACAATGATGTGCAATGGCAATAAAGACCTTATCTTACAGAGCAAACAAGTCAAACACTTTGTGGTTTTAGCTCAGTTCCAGGATTTTCCTCCCATATCTCAACTTTCTCAGGTTTTGAAGTTTCAAATTGCTTTACTGCTAAATTAACAGAACAAAATTGAATTAGTTAAATGCTTCCATGCCTCAAATCTCAATTACATGTTACTATGAGCAGAATCAGAGTGAGATTAGAAAAGTGCAGGCTGAGCTCAGAGAACTGGGGGGTGGGGGGCTGTTAAGTTTACTCACACATCCAAATAAAACATGTAAAGACGATAAAATGAGTAGTTTACACATACTCTTTCCACCTGTTCAGCCGCCCTGTACTCAGACTCGTGCTCTCGGTGGTGACAGAGAGGAGCTGGCTGGTGGGAGGAACTGCAGGCAGACAGGCCATTGGACATGTGGAACGTGCCTGAACAGCAGCAGCAGCAGGGGCAGCTAGCCTATCTACCTTAACCTTTCCCCTCACTGCGGGTCACCCCCGAGGGGGACATTTGGGTCTGATCTGGATCCACACCGAGCCCCAGTTGTGCTGCTTTACCCCCGGCCTCCAGTCCGAGGCATTTCCAGGCAGCAGCGGTTAGCTGGAGGTGGCTAAAGAAGTAGCAGTTGTCAGCAATCAACACGTGGTGCTTCGGAGCAATCCGAGCACAGGGGGGGATGGGGGCAGAAATGCCACCATCAACACCTCCTGACTGCGCTGACATTCAACTTAATGTGCCTCATTCACGTCTAAACCAGCCCGTATGAGGCCTGACAGGGTAAAATCAGAGCGTTTTTCTGCTGTCAAGAAGCTGCAGCAACGTGCGGCTGCTGGGGGGAGGAGGAGGAGCAGGAGGAGGAAGAGCATATTGTAACTCTCAATCTGATCCCATGTGTAGATTTAGGTGCATCTCACCTTTCTCCTGCGTGCTGGAGGAGCTGATGTTGTTCACTGGCACTCTGCCCGTGGTCCTCTTCGTCCACGGGTTGACTTTGGGCGGAGGAGCCTCCACCACTTTCCTCTTCACCGTCTCGGCAGCCGACTCCGCGCCGCCGCTCTGCTCGTTCTCTTTATCGTTTTCTTTGCATTTCTTGTGCGTGTCTGCGGGGCTTCTGGCAGCCTCGTCCCCGGCCGGCTTCTCGGAACCCCTCTGGCCAGGCTCGCCCTGCTCCGTCTGCAGGTGACCCTCCTCGGACTTGTTGTGGTACTTCTCCGCTGCTCCGCCGGAGCTGGCCGCTGTCAAACCCGAGTCAACCTCTGTGGACATCCTGCTAGTTTCCTAACAGCGTGCGGTGTTAAATCCAGTGTGCCTCTCTGGTCCCCGCGCTCTTATCCCAGAGAAATGAGAGGTGAAGCTCGGGGGGAGAGCACCTCCACAAGTCCAGGTGAACTTCAGGTAAACAACTTCTGGGCTGGACCTCGCTGCTAGCAGCTAGCCTAGCAGCTAACGCAGCTAACTGTTAGCAGGCGAGCCCCGAGCTAAAAGTGTTCGTTTTCCGCTCCGTTCGACACTTTCATACCAACAAATCGTTACCTTTGAGTCCGCACGTTGTCACCATGCAAACAACACGCGCCGAATCGACCCTCCTGCGAGTTTCAGTAACTTTTTTTGGATAAACTTCTACAGCGACCTCCTCTCTGAGAGTGAGCTCCACGCGACAGTCCGGAGCTCGTGCAGCCTGCTGCAGTGTGCCTGTAAACAGTTCCTCTGCCGCCCCCAACGGACACTCCGCGCTATTGCACCACCACGACACTACTCCTGTAAACAGTTCCTCTGCCGCCCCCAGCGGACACTCCGCGCTATTGCACCACCACGACACTGCTCCTGTAAGCGGTTCCTCTGCCGCCCCCAGTGGACATTCCGTAATACTACACCACACAAACTACATTGAATAGAATAAATAAATAAATAAATAAATAACCGATTAATCACAGAGACAAATTATTTTACAGTGTCGCTCCACGCAGAATATATCTTAATAAATATAATTCTAAAAGCATGAAATAAGATAATAGAAATTAAATAAATAAATATTAATATGTACAGTCCTTGAAGCATGGAAATGGACTGACAGTGAAAACACAACAAACAATGTTTACAAAGGAGAGAGCAACAGTCTGATGTCCACATGAAGGAAAGATCTCCTGGAACTCTGTAGAGGCCTTTGGTGGTATGAGTCTGTTGCTGAAGATGCTAGAGAGGATGAGAAACATTGTTCAGGATTGAACCAGACCCAGAGTCCATCTCCTCTTCCAACACATCACTGGCCTTTCTAATGAGGTTGTTGAGTCTGTTGGTGTTGGCTGCCACCAGCATTTTGCCCCAGCATTTAACAGCAGAGGATTATACTGTCCAGCACACTCATTATAAGCACAGTATTGTGCAGTATTTTACATAATATTTTTATAGTATTTTATTATTTACTTTGCAAATTAAATTTGATATGCCTTCTCAGTCAATTTAGATAAGTAATGGACTGATTAGTCAATCCATGGAAAATTATAATAAACAATTTGATGTTTTAAGTCTGAAATACCCTGATTTAAGGATTTAAAGTTGTTGATGTGATTATTTTTTTTTTAATTAAACAAAACCACCCAGGTGATCACTGATTCTCTAAGATCCCATTCATGCTTTTGGACTGTGGGAGTAAATCACCAGAGGAGCTCCACACTGAATGGCCTGCCTGGTATTTAAATCCGTGACCTTCCCACAGTGAGGCAAGAATGCTAACCACTGCTTCTCCATGTGACTTTACATTAGACACAAAATAGATGTCAAATCATCTGTAGGAATAAAAAGTATATAAGGAATAATGTGATTCTTTGATAATAAATTACAACAAACACATACTCTGTAATTTCATCCACTGAAATCTGAAACTAAATCATATAGATTTTAAGTCAGGAAGAACACATTAAATCAATTTTCAGAGAACACTGATTTTTTTTGTAGTGTATGACAGTTTAAAGTCCAAAAGCATAGTGAATGTTGGGAAAGGAGACTGAAGAATGCAAATAAAACATGAAAAATGAACATTTATTTGTAGTTTAATTGTGAAAAAGATGACTTTGTGGCGCGTGACTGTTAATTGCGGGTAGATGATTGGGTCCTGCGGGGCTGCCCTCAGGTGTGCCTGTTTTCTTCTCCCAAAGGTAAACAAATTTATGCAGTGTCGCTTTTCGCTAAAAAAAAAAACATGAAAAATGTGACCAAACGGGGTGGACTGAAGCCGCTAAAATGCCCGGACACATAAAGAAATACAGCGTACGGTTTTCTCCCGTGAGTATGACTTTTATTCAGTTTAAATTAATCCATTTTAAATGAGAAAATGTCGGTTAAAAACAAGCTAACGGCTAATTGAGTGTCTACATACGGACTCCAGCTGCGTTCATGGACTGTCGGAAATCTTCGGAACTACTTCGTACTTTAAATTAAAATGTGATTTCTATTTTATAACTGAAGTAATAATTAATGATCATTTGCTTGTTTTAGGTTCTGTCATTTGTAATCAAAATAAAAAGAAAACTTTCTCTCCTGTGTATAAGTTGTGATTGTACAAAAGAGCAAGAAATACAGTTTTAACGGATTTTGCTCTTTTTCTCACGGATTTGAAAATATTTTTTAACCTTTTTAACCTTTTAAGTTTTTTTTTTAACTTTTGTTCCTGTCAGTTTCAATGATCTCAGTTATGTTAACACACACACACACATATATATATATATATATATATATATATATATATATATATATATATATATATATATATATATATTATTTTCAAACAATATAATTTTTTTCCAAAGAAAAAAGTAGGTGTTCTGTTGATCTCAACACTTCGCTGCTCTGATTTGTGGGATTTGATCACATTTGTCTTGATACTGGAAATCATTTCAATCTCTTATTGTAACACAAGCTTGAAAAAATTTTATTTTACATTGATAAATGGAGTTTCTTAGTGGTTGTTCCCTTGTTGTTTGCAGAAGCGCATCAAGAAGATCATGCAGAGAAACACAGAGATCGGGAGGATTTCCATGGCGGTCCCGGTCATCATCTGTATCCTGCTCGTGTCTTTAGGTTTCTGGGCGTGCTCACAGTTCTTTCAGTTCCTGCTCAGTTCAGTCAGGCTGGATTGTGGGAATGTTTATGTTGTGTTGTGTTGTGTTGTGTTGTGTTGTGTTGTGTTGTGTTTAAGGACAGTTTGAGAGATGTGACATCCTGAGCGTTGGCCTTCAGCTCGGGCGTTGGAGATATTCCTCAAGTCTCTGCTGACCGAAACCTTCCTGGTAACTCAGTCTGACTTCAGCAGCACCGTGTTGGTCGCTCACATGTACGTAAGTCATGTTCCTGTCGACCCAGAATGTCCTGCTAACGACCTTCCGACCTGCTTATCAACCGACTGATCTACAGCTTTCCTAAAGCGACCGCTGGATTAGACTGCATTCCATCCACGAAGTGTTGCATGTGACGGTGCAAAGTGAAACGTGGTTGTGTCTTTCCATTGTTCAGGAGGCAGTGCATTGAGTCAGAGAAGGTTTTCCATTTCCTCAGAGAACTGGCACAACGAGGCAAGTCTGCAGCGGCTCCAGGCGACAAGAGAGGGATGAATATCTGGTCCTTCTACAGGTACAGACCACGGCTCAGTATTGATCAGGAATCGGTATTTTAGAAGGTATATCAGACCCAACTGAGCAAACCTGAGCAGTGTCAAAGAAGACAGAATCATTCAGCCTTTCTGATTATTTTCATGTCAAGATAAGATGATCTGAAGCTATTGAAATGTTAAACATGCTTTGTTTTTATTGTGATTGGAGTTGAACCCAGTGAAAGCTTTGGATGTTAAATGATGCTCAGGAAAAGAAAATGTATCTCGGAATATTTCACGACTCTTCCAGAATCTTCCTGTCTTTTCCAGAAACCCTCCATACAGCAGTCAGACTGTCTGTACAACACACACATGACTTTTAAAAGATTTTCTATTCATTATTGGGACATTAAAAAAAAATGCTGATATAAATGTAAGGCGGACCTTAATGTGTATTTTAGACTATTTTAAGAAAGAATTTCAGTTTAATTGAAGGAAAAATGATCAAAAACCTTCAAATTCACCAACGAATGAGAAGCAGCTGCACTCTGCTGAGGCTTATTGTGATATCTAGCTCTGTTTTTTGCTTCGTGTGTTGAAATAAACCTCCAATCTGTACTCTTACTGTCTGCCCGTCTTGTTTTCATGTAATTTTTTTTCTCTCTTTTCGCGTCTCCCAGGGAGGGACGGCAGGAGATCTGTGTGGAGAAGCCGTCGGCTTCGGCAGGAGTCGCAGCGCGACAGATGCTGGATTCTCTGGACACCAAGTCGAGCTCCAGCGTGGGTATTAACCTCCAACTGCAGGGGCTAAATACCCGCCGGAGGGAAGCGTGACAGCAGCACCCCCTTGTGTTTGTAGGAGGAAGTGCAGCGTGCAGAGAGGCTTCTACGTCGGTCTCGGGTTTCAGACAGTTTCCTGTTCATGGCTGAGGAAAACTCAGCTCTGGTGATGCTCTGGTTAAGCAGCTGACGGGTCGGTCTGGAGGGTCACCGGGTAATGTGGGTTTTTTTTTCTGTTCCTCCCTGCAGGAATCGGAGCTTTACATCTGCCTGTGACGTCTCTGCCGGACGAGGAAACCTGGACACACTTTTTGCTTTTCTTTTTTTTTTTTTTTTTTAAAGGAAATCACTTTTCTCATTCGTCTGTTGGGAGGAGCTCCGACGCTCCCTGATTAAGTTCAGTTGTTTTGCTTTGATTTTTATTTGTAGTGACAAGTTTTCCGGAGTTATTCTTATTTTTAGACGCCGCGAATCTTCAGTTGTAACTCTGACTACAAATGGATGAGTGTTTTTTTTTTTTTGTTGTTAAAAGTGAAGCAACGATCTTTAAAACCAAATTTAAGTGCTTATTTTACTGAATAGCGGCCTCTAGTGGCTTCTATTTTTAAAGCACTTGTAATTTAACGTTTTAAAAGACGAAAAAAGTAAAAGAAATTAAACTAAATGTAAAGAATTCTGTTCAGTGTGTCTGCAGTAGTGAATACTTTAGTATTCTGAGCGTCGGGTGAAGCTCAAGCTTTGGAATGTAAAAAATGTGAAAAGTTAAATAAAATATTTTGTGAGAGTTGATACCTATTTGTTTTCATGTGAAATCTAGAAGCGACAGTGACTGGTTGAAAAAAATAACTTTACATCTCATTGTATTCTTGAGATTTTGATTCTTTAGATTTGTTTGAAAAGTAATTTGAACATTTTTTTGCAATGTTTTTTCTTTTTCTCCACTTTTTCACTTGAAATATCAACACTGGAGTGTTTTGTTTTATTTGCGTTGCTATTTCAACTTTTTCATTCTAATTAAAAGTATCACTCAAGTGTCAATTCTTCAGTTTGAATTATTTCAACATTTTGGAATAAACAGATGATCTTATGAAATATTTGTGTTTTCAGATGAAACTGATTTCATGGTTTCCATGTGGCTTTAAAAACACACCGAAACTGGGATTTGAACTTATTCAATTCTGTCTCACATTTCAAGCCAGCGTCCTTCCTGCGGAGCAAGCCACTGTTTGTCTTAATGAAAAGAAAAGATCCGTGTTTTTGTTCTTAAAATTCTTTTTACTGGAAATGTACATGTTGAAGCTGAACATGGGGTCGCTTCCCTCCAGCCTCCAGCTGACGGGGTTCGAACCGTGACTGGCTCGCTGGGGCAGACGTTCAGTAGTCTCTTCCACGTGGCAGTTTAAAAATGAAACATGCATCGTCACTACAGTTACACTCCAAATGAGTAGAAAATAACACATGATCAAAGAAAGAAATCCCCCCAAAACAGAAGAAACTGTTTTTCTTTTTCAATTCTTGTCAGAATCAAATTACTTATAGAAGCAGAGGCCAATTTCTATATGTGGTTCGATAGATTCTTCTTTTCTTTATTCAATCCATTATGCAAAGGCACAGTCCAAACACTCCTCTGAACAACCCGGTTCAATACTGACGGAGGGGAAACGAACTCCGACCTTAAATAAGCTGAGAAATTAAAACATTTACACAAACAAAGAGACACGCAGGTGAGCCTCACCTCCTCCACTCCCGCCGCGAGTTCACAGCGGGCCGCTCTGAGCCACAGATCGGAGGACCGAAAGAAAAGTTTAAAAATCCAGACAACAGAGAAGAGGAGGGAGGGAGGGAGGGGGGGGGCGGAGCGGGGCATGAGGGGAGGGGGGGAGGGGCGGCGGTCTTCAGAACAGCCGCGCTCCGAATCCAAAAGTCTGTTTGATGGCCTGGAAGTAGTATCTCTTCCAGCCCTCTTTCGTCTGCTCCTCCTGGCTGTCCGGGACGCCGCGGCACTCCACCTTCAGCTCCGTCTCGCTGCTGCGGTCCAACAGCTGCATGCTGACGGTGGCGTAGTGCTCTGTGGCAAGAGGGGGACAGGCTGAGACAAACGGCGCCGCTCTGCTCCTGACTCAGTCTCAACAGTCCGAGGAACTCGGGTCAAAGCGCGGCGTCTCAGAAAAGCTTCATGCTCACAGGACGACGTTCTCAAAACTCTGCCTCGTTTCACGGCAACGTGAAAAGATGTAGCTGACCGAGCCCGAGCGTTTCCCTCCGTCACCATGGCGACAGAGCAGTTCTCAAACAGCTGAGTTCTCAGTGTGTTTGCTCCGTTGTCGTGTAAAAAGACGCCCGAAATGCAACAACAGTTCAGTGTTTTCACATGAAACAGTTTCTGCAAACGGAGCCTGAAGCTCTGTCTAATCTGTTCAAACTGTCTCCGTTCGGCAACACGACAATAAAACCAACCAGCAGCTGATGATGATAATCCAAACCACAGACGTTCAGACTGACGCTGCTCAAGTTGTATTAAAACTTTCTGATGTCAAGTTTTCACTTTTTCCACACTGTGTCATGTTACACCTTTATTCCAGAAAAAAAAACTCTTTTTTTTCCTCCTTGAAGTCGTCTCAGTTCAGGACTCTCATCTGAGCCGGGCCGGTAAAATAAAGTCATTTTGTTTTTCTTCTGTCACAGCGTACCTGAGATAAAAAATGTGGATTTTTTTTTTCCCTATAGAAAACGACTCCGATCTCCACATGAAGCCAAACCTTCTGGAGTTAAATCCAGGTAAACGTCCTCTGAACTCTCCCCTCACTGCTGCATTGTGGGTGCTGGCAGCCTGGCTTTGAAGCTAATGCTAGTTAGCTAGGCTTCATGGTAGAATCACTGACGTCTCAGTTGACGGTTTTGTCGATCAAGTCTAATTTCTTTGACATATTGAACGTTGGCTTGGTTTGTCGGCCGGATTGGAGCTTCTTGAGGGCCAGTTACGTCCAACGGGCCTTATGTCTGACAACCTTGACACTAAACACTGATTAATGACAATGGTTTTTTTTTGTTGTTTTTTTTAAACATTTGTAATTTATCAAACTAAAGAAGATTCAGAGCAGAATCAGGCTGCAGCAGAACACACTGTGGAAAAAGGACGGTTTCTGGATGTTTTGGAATACTTTTCCATTTTCTGTTCTTTCCCTCGCAGCTGGTTGTGAAAACTGTAACTGGAGGAGAGAAGAGACTTGAACGTACCACAGGGCCAGTTGTTATATCGCCACTTCATTACTATTTTCTCGTCCGGTACCTGGAGGAGAAACGACGGATGTCAAAACACGATTAAACATTTCAGGGTCCAGAAGGTTAAAACACGAGGACGACTTCACACTTCATGACTTTACAGACGAGCTCCTCTCGCTTCGAATGCGCTCTGATCTGATTTTAGAACTTGTCACTGTGGTTCTCGTCGGGTTTCCACGCCGTGAGGACCCGGAGTTTGAAACTCACCAGCTCTGTGAATTCACCACAAATATTTCCATCCAGCATCCGGAACTTCCCTCCTCGCTCTGCTTCCACCGTGGCCGCGCCGCGAGTGAACGCCTGGACCATCTGAGGGCGAGAGCATGACGGTCAGGGCCTGGGCTGCCGGCCCCGCCGGTATAACTGGGCCATGGCGGCGGCGGCGGCGGCTCACCTCCTGGTTGAGAAAGACTCTGTAGAGCTCGGCGGGGGAGGTGAGGAACGTCTCCCTCATGCTGAACTTGCAGGTGGGGATCTTGACGCCGGTGTTGACGGGCGCGGCCGTCCCGCTGCCCGAGGACGAGATCTGCACGGCGGAGGACAGACGGCGGGATTATTGACCGGCGGCGCCGTGACGACGAGGGGACCGGCGGCGGCGGCCGGAGCACCAACCTGAGTTTTATCCAGCTTGGCTTTGGACTGAGACGTGGTCTGAGGCTTGGCGACGCCGTTGGCCGTGGGCAGGATCATCCCCTGAGTGAACTCTGCAACAAACACAGCAGCGTCAGACAGCGAAGAGCGCCACCTGGCTGCAGCTGCACGTATCCGCTCCACTGCCCTCCTTCCGCAGCTGTTCCACAGATAAGAGGAGCAGAAACGCTTCCGCAACGGAGTGAATTTGTCTTCAGGCTCAGTGAAACCGTGACGCACCGCTTTCTGATTTCCAAATATTTGAATATTCCAGGTGGGAAATGTTTTTATGTAAAGTGTGACGTTTTCAGGAGTGTGTGTGTGTGTGCCACACACTCCTCAGTTGTTGCTGTCTGAGACTGACGGGCTGAATGTCGCTCACTGAACAAATTTACACGTCCAACATTTAAATCGACTCTTCTTAGAGTTTTACATCTAATTTGATTTTTCAAAGCGCATTGAGACAGTTTGTTAATCTCAGATTCCAACACTATTTAATATATTTTGTGTGTAAAGTACTTTAGAATTTGGGAAAAATCTCTAAGTCCAACACAAAACTAATAAAATGAAAAGTAAAATCAGATTAAAGTAGAACCCAAGTGTAATGGATGAGGATGAGGAAAGAAAACCCTACAAAGTATCACTGACAATGAAAAATAAAACATTTCTATTTCCTTTCTGTTGAATTTTGAGGATAAATCACCTAAAACACTTTAAACTTTGTATTTAAATAATCAACCGCCAGCTGTCGAAGCAGGATGTGAGTGATGGAGCTGCTGCAGCTGAGATTTCTCTGCTTGTTGCTAAATCACTGCTGTGGTGAGCGTCTGCGGGACGCCGCTGTCCCGGCCCGGTCCGGTCCGGTCCGGTCCGTCTCACCTGTCTTCAGGAAGCCGACGTAGCTTCCCAGAGCCTCGCGGACTTTCTCGGCTCCTTTCGTCTTCATCAGGCTGGTCAGCGGCGTCTCGGGCTCCTCTTTGTTGAGAGATACAGAAATCTGCGGAGGGAGAAACGACGGTCAGCCCTGCGCGTCTCGGCCGTCCCATCATGCAACGGGAGAACACTCACGTCCAGGTCCTCCATGTCGTTCTCGTCTGACAGGTTCGGGACTTCAACCGTTCCTTTATACTTCACTCCCGTTTTCGACTTTCCTGGAGGAACAGGAAGCTTCGGAGTCAGAGGATTACGGCCCGTCTCACTGCTAATAGTAGAGATTAAGCCTGTTCTGCTCTGATTTCCTCATGTCAGACTCCTTTAGGACAGAGATTTCAGGCTTCAGGAGTTCTGTCACTTTAGAAAACCCGCCGTCGTTACGGAGAGATGCTCCGTTCTGCGGCGCGTTTCAAAACAAAGCGCTCCTGTACGCACCGGTCCAGGTCGCCTTCAGGTTCCACTCGTAGAAGAAGATGAGTTTCCCTTTGCGGTTGTTAATCGAGGCTTCTCCTTCCAACTTGCTGACCTCCGTCACCTCGCAGCTGCCGTCCTCATTCTCCACGCTCAAACCCAGCAGCAGCGACTTCAGCTTCTCCGACGACCAGTTGGTGGCGTCGCGCTCCGTCCTGTGAAGCCAGCAGAGACCGGCCATCAGCGTTTGGGTGAAAAAAGCATTTTCTCAGGGATCTGAAGAGACTGGTTTACTGATTCTATTAAATCTGGATCCTCCCAGTAAAACCGTGAACAGAAAGTTTGCTTTAAAACGATGAAACACTCATTTTTGCTGTCAGTTAACTGAAGCAGGCTGAAACATTATTTGAAGACTCACACTTTAGATGGAAGTATGTTATTTTTAGCATGTCTGTCAAGTCCAATTTCTCATGAAAATGAAAAAAAAAAAATGTCATGCTAATCGGAAAAAACTGGCTGCAAAAACTGATCACATTGAGCAGCAAAAGCAACAACTGATTATAAAAATCTAAGTTTTTTTTAATACCTCAAGGAAAAGAGAGCTGCAGGACAGAAGAAGACAGACGCTGATCGTGATGAGAAACTCTGAAATCGCTGCTGTTTGTGGAGGATTTTCAGAATGTGTTTAAATATTGATAAATCCCGACGGCCCCGCTTTAAAGTTCTCACTGATCCGTCACGGATGCGTTTTTCTCTTCACCCAGGCTGCTGCAAAACGTCACCTGACAGCTGCTATTGTGATGAAAAGATGATCAAGTATGAGAAAATACAAGACCGGATTTATTCACAGCGCCCAAAAAACAAAACAAAAACTGTAAATG
Source organism: Salarias fasciatus (assembly GCF_902148845.1). Taxonomy (NCBI): domain Eukaryota; kingdom Metazoa; phylum Chordata; class Actinopteri; order Blenniiformes; family Blenniidae; genus Salarias; species Salarias fasciatus. The sequence goes on along the minus strand of NC_043763.1, from coordinate 24,953,516 downwards.
ACACATTCCTTCATCAGAAAGACTGAAACACTCAGTGAGAACTAAATCCCACTGACTCAAGACCTGAAGCTGTATAGAAAATGTGACTGATTTTTGTTAGATCACCTTTTCAACAGTTATCTTCTCAAATACTTTAATTTATTTCAATAGAATCAAAACCAACAAAAATAAGAGAAACCAACAATTCCACACGAGCGAACACCAGAGAGGGTGGGAGGAAAACCCCCTTCAACAGGGAGAAGCCTGACTGAGAACCAGACTCAGAGGAGCAGACTTTCTGCTGCCTAATATTGGCGTTAGTGTTTTACTTTAGCAGCTGAAATTGTCCCTTTAAACAATTTTAGACACATGCACAATAGACATTTCAACGTATAGAAACATACAGCAACAGATTTATAGTGTATTTAAATGTGAAGCATAGAAAACTTCCGGATTTAGAATGAAATACTCACAACAGCTTCTATACTGGGCAAACAATTCAAACAATCCTGATTATTCACAGGTGAAGCCAAGCAATTCAATTGGGTTATTTCAGATAGATAAATGATGCTCTTTTCATCCTAATGAGGGGAATTTAAAGAGAATTTCAGCTCACAAAATATTAAAGATAACAACTGATAACAACAATCACAACTTAAACTCGCAAATCTGCTGATCAAGTTGGCCGATTGTGAATTATTAAATTGGAAAAACTTACATTGTGTCAGGTCAGATGAGGTTATTTACCCACAACAATCACAGCTCCTGACTGATAATTGATCAACGTTTCAGGGGCTGAAGCAGAAGACACTTCTGAGTGTAGACCATACAGCTGTGTTACCATGGTGATGAGCATTGTTACCATGCACAAATTACAACTGGGAGAGAACAGCTTGATTGTTGTAACGGGATAAAAGCAACGATCGTCCAGAGGAAGATGTGAACGAGCTGGGATTATTTTTAGCCGGTAAACTGTGAAATAAATATTTGAGTCACGTTGCCGGCGGCTCCGCCTCACGTGCGGGAGAATAACGGTTCCGACACGCTGCCGGCTACCCGTTAAGAACAACCTGATGACCGTGTTCTGCCGGGTTCTACCGGTGCCGTGCCCGACCTGGGCGTCCAGGGTCCGCCACGTGCTGGATCGGAACACTTCAGGTTACAGAGATGTTTCAGAGCAGCTAGCAGCCTCGGCACATGAGCCTCCTCAGCTAGCTGCAAGCTACAGCGTTAGCGCGGCTGTTTAATCAATAAATGCGACACTTTGTCCCAATAAAGCCGGAGGGGTAACTTTAACCCTCGCGTGGAGTTCCGATAAACGCAGTGACGACAACCGAGAAGCTAGACGCAGAGGGGATATCTGGGGGTGCAGCACTTAGCATTAGCTGGCGGTTAGCATCCCGTGTCCTTTCGCCTCACCAGTGCCAGTTGTTCACGTTCGTGGCGTCGGCTCTCTCCTCCACGATCCAGCGAGGGTCTCCTTCTCCCCACTTGGCCATGAGCTCGGCGAGATGCGGGTACCGACTCGGTTGAACGGAACGAGCAGGGAGCCGGTGCACGCTGTCTTCTAGAACCGTCTGACAGCCGCTCTGAGAGCCGGTGCTTCTGCGTCTTCTATCCGGCCAACGGTGGAAAGTGCTGGAAACGGAACGTTCGAGAACTAACAAGAAAGGAAACTTCCCCGCTCAAGATCAGTTCCGCCTTGAAGGAGAAACTGTAAATTTAAGTTTTATTACTAGCTACATAATTTAAATCTGAAATTTCTGAAAAATCTAAATAAATTATGTTTAAAAAAAGGAATATATTTTTCCAAGTTTGGTTTTGAAAGGAACTGTTTTGTACTTGGTAATACTTATTAAACACTAAAAACATCTGAGATTTACTTGTAAAATATGAAACTCTTTTTCTAATTGAACAAAATTACAATTTACAAAATCGATCTGCATAGTAACACCGAATGAATGAAAACAAAATATTAATTTTGAGCGTAAAAAATCAAATTCAAAAACAGATTTAAATCACTGTTTTACATTTTCTGTTAGGCAGCAGCAAAAGAGAATCACAAAATACAAGATAATATGTATCGGACAATTAAAAGATAAAAAGATTTAAAGGAAGAGGCTGGAATAAACAAACATAAAAACAAGATGGAGTGGAGAAAAAAGTTTCTCTGTTTGGTTGAAGCCCTATACAGTTCAAAGTTTTACAGCATTCAAAAGATGAAAAATAGTGATATAAGTTTGTCTGGAAATTTGGGTGAAAATTGGTAATTGTGGGCGAGCCTGGTAGTAACAGAGTCATTGCACCTTCACCTTTCTTCTGTTACACTTTCATTTTATTATACTGTGATAAATTCTTAAATGCATCGATTTGTTGATTCAATTTGATTTTGTGATTTGTTTACATTCTAAGTACAGAATTATACAATGATTACATTAAGGCTTCAAAAAATCTGCTTTGGAAAAAAGAAATTGTCTAGTTTTATCTTCATTATTTTATCTTCACCTGTTTACTTTTGTGCATAAAACATTTTACAGTAATAAAAATTGTGTTGATACCCAAGTCCATCAATAAAGTTTTTAACAGGTAAATAAAACATGATCTTTTCTTAAGGGTAGAACAATTGTCAAATTTGTAAAACAACCATATATGCAAGTCTACCCAAAAAGTATTTCCAAATAGTACAAAAGAGACGCTCAATTGTTTGAATGTTATTGTCACAGAAAGAACAACTGTTGTAATCAAAATTATCTAAGTCTCCAAAACTCAGCAGAAGGATAAATACATCTTATATATACTCTAAGTGGTTTAAAGTGAAATTTCTTCAGTTTTGGGGCCACAGGAAACTTAAAACGTGTCAGATCTACAAAGATATACAGATTATTAATTTAATTTAAATTAATTTGAAAGTCCTTTATTTGTCCCACAGGGGAAAACTGCAGTGTTCCAGTAAAAGAAATATAAATAGAATACAAATGTGAAATGTGAAAAATTTACAAAGCCCAGGTAAAGGTTGAAATGTAGGAAAATGATGACCAAGAACAAAAGAAACTGTCAGAGATGCAAACGAATGAAAATGAGCATCTCATAGAGACAGAAATTAATTACCACAGGTTCCACAAATAGAAGTAAAGTAACTAAAAAAGTCAGTGAATGGCCCATTAATGTATTTTTTCTGTTGATGATTACATGGTTTGCTCTGTCTGTCTGTCTGTTTTTCATGACGTTAACTTCAGTGAAACATCATGTTCATGAAACTGCATTGTAAAAACATGTGTTTGCCTCTTTACTCTGGGTGGAAGAAATTGACTTGCAGCTGTTTCACTGAGAAAACCCTTGTTTTGAATCAGCCTCATCAGTGAAGTTAAATGAAGTGAAGGGACACTAAACAAGAACTCATCCAGGTTTAGTGTCAAACACAGTTTAATTAGTGCACCTTGGAGACCACAGACCAGCAGTCAAGTCCATTCTCAGTGTGATGCTGTCAGGTTTCGATGTTAACAGAGAGGCAGATTAGGCAAATTACCGCGAGTGAAAACAAAACCCTCCAGAGGCAGAGGTAACAAGCATCATTAGGCAGGATAATTACTGATAATCACACCAATCACATTCAGAGGGAGGGGAGAAAGCCTGCGAAGGTGGCTGCTGCAGGTGTCTGACACTTGCTGAATACACATAACAGTCAGGAAAAGAGAAACATGGATATTCATAAACCATCAGCAACACAAGAGCAGGAAAACAAACCAGCAGGAGGGCGGCGGCGTGAAAGATCCAGAGAGATCCAGGTCAGAAACATTTTCCAATCATCCCTCTCCTGTATGGCTTGTATTTCAGAGTAGGTAACACCTTGCAGAGGGTCAGGAGGTCGTCACAGTGCAGACAGCCACACTTGCAGGACATTTATTGTCACCAGTCAACCAAATTCACAGGTCTTCTCTATCAGCAGACGTATAGCGGAGTTGTGGTCAATTGTGGAGCGATTGGGCATAAAGCCAATCTGCTGGGGACGACGGCGGCTTCTGATCGCTGGAAGGGCACGGTTGAGCAAGATCCTGGTGAAGACCTTGTCAGGGATGGAGAGCAGGGTAATGCCTCTGTGGTTTCCACAGACAAGCCTATCACCCTTACGTTTCCAGAAGGGCAGGATGACCCCTCTGTTCCAGTCGGTGGGCAGCTGCTCTGTTTCCCACACCTGATTGAATAGGTGTGTTAGCCACTCCACCATACCATCGCCGCCGGCTTTGAGCATCTCACCAGTGATGGCACAGATGCTGGGGGCTTTCCTGATGTTCAGCTTTTTCAGAGCAGCTCTCACGTCCCGGGGTGTTATAGGGTCTGTGCAGCAGGCGTCACTAGGGGGTGGAGGCAGCGTTTGCAGCCTCCAAGAGGGTGGAATCAGCCGGGATGGTGCGATACCGCTATCTGTATATCGGATTCATTGATCTGAAGGCTGCCTTTGACACCGTCTGCCATTCCTCACTGTGGAACATCCTCCAAACCCTCGGAGCACCACCCAAGATCATCGCTCTGTTCAAGCTGCTCTACAGCAACGCAGAGAGTTGTGTCCGTATTAAAGGCATATTCGAGGATTCTTCGCCGATTTCGTACAACGTGGCCAATTTGCCATTTTTGGACCGCTGCGCATGCGCGGCTCCCTCGACATGAGGACTGTGGGAGCACGCACGTCAACCACATGTCAGCTTGTTTACATCCGCGCAGCTGGAGCATCGTCTTTCCGCATAGGATTAAAACACATTTGTAATCATGTCAGACTCTTCTTCCAATCATACATAAGAATACGATTCGTAAAGTAGTGTCTTACATGTTTATGCAACAGAAACACATTTGAATGGGATAATAAGCATGTTGCCTGTCCAGCAGAAACTTCCCCACGTCGTGATCAGACCTCAGTCCCTTCTATGCTTTGAATGTCCGCCACCTCGAAAAGGATTCTCCGAGTAAAACACGCATTTTGCCCTTCTTTTCTATGGCCTTTCTTCTATCCTCTGCCATCTCAAACAATGTTTTTTTTTTTTTGTGGCTAGCCACTGATAGCTCCCACTGCATGTCACTTCCTAAACAATGCTCTGCGCATGCGTGGCTCGAAACCAGCGCGCGCACAGAGGCGGCGACTCGACATGATATGTCATCACGCAAACGGTTTCCCACGTTGATTGGCATTATGACTGCCCAATTATGATTTGGAACCAGACAATTCTGATTGGTTCTAAGGATCCTCCAGTATACCTTTAACAGTATTGAATCCAACTGGTTTACCATCTCCAGTGGCGTTCTCCAGGGCTGTGTGGGTCCTGATCTTTTTAACTGCATCATCGACCATCTGATGTCCAAGGTCTGCGAGCGCGTCCCTGGAGTGTCCTTCGGCAACTACCACCTGACTGACCTGGAATACGCTGACGAATCGATGGCTTTAATGGCAGGGCTCTGAGAACCATCGAGAACATCAGGTGGCCCCAGCGAGTTTCCAATGAAGTGCTCAGAGCTGCACAGGCCAGCCCCGAGCATCTTCCTTGGTCACACAACACCGCACCTGTTGGCTCGGCCATGTCCTTCGTCTACCCCCAGAACATCCGACACGAGCCATTCTCCAGTTTAACCCAAAGGCCGCGGGCTGAAGACGACCACGATGGAAACTCCAGACCCAATGGCTCAATGTCGTTGCGGGCGACCTCCAACAACACGGAGTTGCTGTGGAGGATGCAGAGCAGCTGGCACAAGATTGCCAACAATGGAAAAATCTGGTTCACCTGGTCAGCTCAACGCACCGGGACGGGATACCCTGACCCTCGCTGGAGCACTAAGTAAAGTAAGTCAACCAAAAACACGTCTTCTGACTCTGGGAGGGACCATGCAAACTGCACAGAAAGTCTTAACCACCACTGCACTGCCCCGCATGGAGAAACAACCAATGATTATTCCACTGTTTTTCCCCCAAAAGCCAATAACAATATTCTGTTCATGCAGCTGAGAAGTTCCCATTTCCCAGTTCAAGCCTCATTGTGAGGATGTGCCGAGTTGAGTCTTTTTGTGCACAGTTTGCATGTTCTCCCTGTGCGCGAGCCTTCTCCAGGTAAACTCTCACAGTGTGAAGACATCCTGGTGAACAGGTGACTGCTGGTCGGTCCTGAGTGGATCTGCCTTCACCCACAGCCAGCTGAGATCCATCCCAGTGCCCTACGACCCTGAACTGGACGGATAGACTGAAACATGACCCAATGAATGGATCAGCTTCATGTAGGCTGATATTGAAACTGCAGAGGGCAGAGGTCAACCGCTTGTTTCCATTTCATACAAAAATATGACAGGAAAACGGCAGAATATGGCTTTACAAGCTTTCCATATGAAATATTTTTACTTTAGTATTCAGAAAAAAGTTTATTTAACCTTTGTTTTACCAGGTAAGTTAATGGGGAACTGATTCTGATCCACAATACGGATCTGGTCAAGAGGCGACATACAGAAAGATGAACCGCAAAACAAGACACATGAACAATGTGTCACACAATATTACAAAACAAAGACTGATAAAACAGGAGGGCTAAAACAGCTGCAGTGGTCCTGAAGTGTTTAAGCAATTCGTTAAACTACAACGGCAATATGTATCAGGTGAGTTTTACAGATTGTTCAGAGAGTTCCAGACGTTCCTGGCAGAGAACTGGAACGAGGATTGACCGAATGTGGTCTGGACTTTTGGAATGTGGACGATAATGAAGCAGCTGGAACGGAGAGTCCAGGTGGAGGTTCAAATGGTGAACAAAGGTATGGTGGAGCTTTCTTGAGGGCGTAGATGAATGGAAAGCAGGAGTGAAGAAAGAATCAGTTCATCAGTGGTGGATGTTTTCAGGAGCTCCAGTAGCAAAGCGGATGGCAGAGTGGGAAGATAGCATCTAACTTATGGAGGAAGGTTTAAAAGAAATAAAGATGAATGCATACATCACCAAAATCAAAGAATGTATGTATTTGATGTTTGTCTGTTTAGTATTTAAAGACTGTTTAATATTTTAGAATTGCTTTAACTAAATCTTTAATCTCACTGACAGTGTAACACATATATAAATAATTTTTACAGGATGCACCTTCGAACTGCATTCATTACCATTGGTTTAACTGTTAACCACTATTTTAATTGCTGTGTTTTTATCATTGTTTAATTGTTGTACACCTTTTTAAACACAAAATAATTGAAAAAAGGTATTGCTAAAAGCTGAGAATGTCCCTTTGGAATGAGCTCTGTTCTGATCTAACAGTGATTTTGTGTTTTAAGACTCTGTATTAATATAAGGCCTGTTCAGAGGTGTAGTGGTTTGCACGCTGTCAGTCACCACTGGCCGTGCTCATATTAATATTTACTCTTTTGATTCTATTTGATATTTTAATATTCAATTCTATTTTGTGTGGAGCCACGCAGTAAACAATGGGATTAATGACGTATTTCCTCTTCAATGCCAGCCTCAGATTATATCTCTGGATCCAGATTGGGTTTTTCAGTGCGGGACATGCATGTTCTCCCTGTGTGTGCTGGGATTAACTGCAGCACCATGTGATCTGAGTTGAAAACAGAAAGGAATAGATTATGAGACAAATGTTCTCAAAAATAAAGACGAGGGCTGGATAACTGCTCTTGTAAACAGTTCGTTGTGTTATTTCTGTTCATTTAATTGTCCTGTGTTCATAACAGTCACTTTGGGGACTGTTCAAGTAGTGAAAAAGTACTGGAAAGTAAATTCCAGGTGTTTACTTATGTAACTTTTCTTCTGTCTGATTGATATTTTAACTTCTATCTATTCTGTTCTTTCAAAATTTTCAGATTAATTAATGCATTATTAACTTCACCATCTGAGATATGCTGTTTTAATGGTTAGATTTTGTTTGAATCTGGTGTAGAACATTTGTCCTGACATGTTGGCGGCTTCTCCTTCATTGTGCCTGTCAGCAGAAACACGTCCTCCATTGTTCGTGGAGTCTGAGCTCCGGCCGGGATGTTTTAATGGCTGCAGCAGCGGCGGGACTGTCTGCTCGCAGCGTGTGAAGCTTCAGCAGCAGCAGGAGGGGTGACCAGATCTGCTCAGAGCCCAGTGAGTCCCAGCCTCATGGCTCCCCTCCCCCTCCTCCGGCTCCCCTCCTCCGGCTCCCCGGTCCGTCCGCTCTGCTCCTCCACCACCAGGACTCGGAGGTGCTTCAGTTTTTGAAGCCGTGGCATGAATGATCTCATCTGAACCTGATCTCCGCTCTCCCTGCCGTCGATCCTATGACCGAGACGGGAATAAAATAACCCCAACACGAGGTGAGTGCGGCCCGCTGCCTCCCGGAGACTCTTCGGATGACCCGGGCTCCCGGTGACGGCTTGTTTTTCTGTTTTTTAGGGAACTTTAAGAGCCCGGCCGCGGAGAAAACTCTTGTTTTTTTGGGCTAGAAAGGAGGAAGGACCGCGGACGGATGGGTGGGTGGGCGCTTCGAGCTAATTAGCCCGCTAACATTCAGTCTTTTGTGGGGTAAAGAGGAAGCCGCCGGAGGAGGAAACCGTCTCTTTCAGCACCGTTTCACCGTTTTTCTGTGCTCATCTCGGGAGGGTTTATCCCGCGGAGCCGCTGAAAGAGCTCCGGAGCGGAGCTAGCTGTTAGCCGGCTAGCTGCTAGCTTCCAGTTCAAAATGGCCTCATTGTCGCTCCGGAGCCGAAAAGACAAAGCACGCGGCGGGGACGGCTTTCCGCCGGCCGCCGCCGCTCCGCCGCCCCGGCTCGGCGGCCGGTGGCGGCTGCGTCCCGGAGACGGCGGGGGGAAAGTGGGTTAGCGGTGTTTAGTGGGTTAATTTGTCCATTTAGCGCGGCGGGCTGAGAAAGTGCCGGAGCTCGGCGCTCGGTGGGGGATGGGTCAGCCAGCAGCGGCCGCCATTGACGGAAAGCGGAGCTGCAGTCTGCTCGCCTCCTGCGGCCGAAGCAGCCTCAAATTTACATTTTAACCTGTTTCAAACTGTCTCAAAGCAGCTGCCTAACTGTGTGGAGCTCGTCTCCAAACCTCACCGCTGTCAGGCCCTCACGGGGAAGTCTTAAACGCCACATATGTCAGCATTTTGTGGTTAAATCTGAGAGAAAACAGCTCCTGACATGTAAACACAACAGTTAACGCTTTGAGTTTTACACGAATAGGATGAATTTAGCATCTGCGGCTGACAAATTTGTCCAAAAATCAATACACAGGGTTCAATATGAACTACAATGCTTCAGACTTCTGACTCCCATTCACATTGTGTAATTGGAGGATATTTGGATTACTGAGACTCAGGAAAATAATCAACCTCAGATGTTTTTTACACAATAATTTTTGCAACAAAAGTGTAAAATTGACCAAAATGAAACTTTACAATTTTTTACAGTTTATAGGATGAAATTCTCACCGGGCTGATATGAAATCACATTGAAACATCCAATATGCCAACAATGTTTTATTAATAAAAAGAGATCCACGTATGATATGATAAACCTTATAGAGCTGTAAGAATTAAATATACTACCACTTTAACCAGTTTTGTTTACAGTCAATTTTAATAGATAACTCCTCCTGAAACAATCAAAATGCCAAGAATAGAGATATTGAACAGACTAATCAGCAATATACCAACAACCTAAGATACATTATCAATGATTTGAGTGTTTATATAAATCAATTCAGAAACATAATTAAAGTTAAATAAAAGATTAACCCAAGCAAACATAAAACCACACATTTTAAAATTGGAAAAGATAGCTGAATGCAGTATGAGTATAAAAAAAAAACAGATCTCTGATCAAGTCTCACAAGCAGAATGATAGTAAATATAAATCCAATAAATCAACTCTTATTCTTGTACTTTGGACCTTCAAAGTATTTGCTTGATTGGAATCAGAATCCAGCTTCTTGGCCGTTTTTGATACTGTTTGTATAAAAAGACACAAACCGGACCCATGAAGTGAGAATAATACTTTAAAATGTGCAGTTTTGTTCACACCGACTCGTCTGGGATTTTATTTCGTGCAATCTGATGTGACAGAGAACATGTCGGTGCATTAAAACCTCCACGTTTACCTTTGTCAGGCAGAGCTGTTGCGTTGGATTACATCAGATTGTACCTCAGAAGTGGCCATCGGCTTCCAAACAGAACTGAAATGTTGAGAGGAAATATGACCAACGGCATCCGTTACAACAGTCAATTTTTTTAGATATATTCTCAACATTTACGTTATAAACAGAACTGTGAGAATTTCAGTTTGGAAATTATTACAAAAATGACAATTAACCTGCCCGATTTAAATCAAACTGAACATTATCAGACCCTAAAGGCAAAATATATGATGTTGCTGTTTGACTGGATCCCATCAGATTGCAGCAGTTACCCTAATAAGTGGCCATCTGCTGCCTGTTATAACAGTAATAACTAAAATCCATGTAGGAAGTGAGCATTACCCGGAGTGTGTGTTATTATCAAATGTTGGGCCTGCGATACACTCCGAGGTCCCTGCGTGAAACAGCAATCTAGTGACATATAATTCTGATTCACTCCTAAAATGGCCAGTTTGAGACATTTCTGGTCATGCTTTTTCAGTTTTCACCTCAGAGGTGTTGAGAAGTTTAAATTTTTCTTGATCATCTGCACCAATCAGTGATTCCTCCTTGTTTAAATCAAACATGTTCAGATTTTTCCATCAGTTCAGTCACATTTGAATGATATATTTGAGCTTCAGTGAACTCGGATGAATGTGTGAAATGTTTTCCCATCAAGCGATTTTGAAACGTCCTTCAGTGGTTTTTATAAAGCGCGATATTAAAGCAGAAACGTCTTGTCTTGTTTTGACTGCAGTTTATCGGTCTCATTTTCACTTTCAGTAACAAACCCTTTGAAACATTTTCTAAACTGCTTATTTTCAGTTGCAGAAGCTGAAATTTAAAAACATCAGTGGAATGGTTGATGGTTAAAACACTGTTTTGTTGCTTGGGGTTGTGTTAATATCTGTGTTACTGTGATATTTGGCTCATTTGTACTTGGAATAATTTGTCTGCTTCAGATGCCTCATCAGATCAAAAATAAGACTGATTTATTATTTCCCAGGTGAAGTGTGAAGATTTAACCCAAACATGCTGAACTATTGGGTGTTGAAAGCGTGGCTGGGCGTCTCTCCATGTGAACAGTGTGTTTGTCTTGTGTGTGCAGTGAACTTTCCCTCAGGTTGTCACTCCTCCTGCTCGTGTTTGATTCCTCTGTTGATTTGAACACACTGCTGCTGTTTTCCTTTGAAGGCGGTAGATCTGTCGGGCTCAAACACACCACACATGTCCATCATGACTCTTCTCTCACCCTTTTTGTATTTTAGATCTCCGGGCACCTTCATTAAACGACCTCTTCCCCCCCCCACACTCTCTGTTTCTTCCTCTCCACTGTCAGGAGATGTAATTCTGTGAAAGCTGGGACTGGCAGACCTGCAGGCTGCTGTGTCACTTTAGAGCCACTTTCTGTCTGTTTGCTTTGGATTATAAAACCTACAAAAGTGCCGAGCTGGTTCAGAGCGCTCACCGGATTGATCGGGGGAAGATGGAAAATCTCTCCCATGCTGTGTAGGATTCTCTGAGTAACAAGGAATTCTACGCCCACAGTCATTTCACACTTTTGATTGTGTTTTTATTAAAAGTTTGAGTCTTGAATCTGCACCTCGTGTGAATGTTAAAGTGAGATGTAATTTGCACAGATTCTTACTCCTAAAGTGGCTGATGCAGGGATGATCGGGCCAATAAAGATAAAAAGATTAACTCAGGTTCCCAAAGATCTGATGAATAAAGGTGGTGGGGGCTGAAAACACAGAAAGAACGGAGCTTGAGCTGTTCACTGTTGGATTTCTGTGCTGTAAACCTGACTCGCATGTCTGAGTTTGATCCCATGTCCCTCTAATGTGACTGTTTTGTGATCACTGAACGAAGCGGCTCTGTGCAGCAGGTGGAGCGCGTTGAGCCGATGCCTTGCCCACAGGCTGCACACGGAGGAGACTCGGCCGGACGCCGTGCTCTGTGTCCACTTACATCCTGCTCTTTTTTTTATTATTTAGTGGGGGGGTGGCCTTTCATTGTGGGCCTGAGTGTTGTGTTCCTGCAAGACATCTGTGTGTGTTGACGTGGTGTTTAATGAGGAAGTTGACTCTACTTTTCTTCCCCTCCTCAGTCAAGAGAAAATCTTGTTCCACTAGTTTTTGAAGCATGGCGTGCGTAGACCTGGAAACCTGATATGCCTTGTAAACATTAGCGGCTCACGGTGGTATGTTGAACTGTGTAAATGCTAAATGCTCTTATTCCTTCTTTCGTTTTCACCCATCCCTTTGTTTTCTATTTATATACAAAAAACACCTTATTGATTGGGAACTGTTTTCTTGATCACAGGTGGCGGGGTGGGTGGGTGGGCGGGGGGGTTCTCTGATCATGTCTTTATTTCATTTCTTTGTCCATGACAGAAGGTCTGTGTAGTGTGTGCTTACAGCGTCCACAGTTAGCTGGTAACCATGCTATTTTCGGTGGCTCAGCGGTCTGTTAAAAGTGTGGTTGTTCCGCCCAGCAGGAGTCTTGCCTCAGACTGGCCTAAAATGGGCAGAACTGGTGCTGAACAAAAGCTGCTTGTCGCTCGTACAAAAGTACTTGAAGCGTTGCAGCAGCCGGGACCGAGCTGCATTGCTATTGCCTGTGCCTCTCAACAGGAAAGGTATAGCAAACTTTAAGAAAAAACCCAAATACAACCAAGCACTGATTTCCTACTGTTTAGCGTTTTCAGCCTGTAGTTTACTGATGCAGTCACAGCCTCTGTTGATCAGCCTGTAGCTCTTAGCTCCCTCATTTCCACTCAGATATCACACCACACATTGATCTACCGCACCACACTTCAGCAGCGTTCCAGTTGCCTCGGAGCTCGGAAATTCACACTGGATGAAAGAAGCGCCTCTTTTAGGTGGGAAACTCAATGACCGTGACTTCTGACCTCAATAGAAAGCATTTGATTTGACGAGTTTCTCTTGGTTTTTTTTTTTTTTTTTATTACTCGCCACAGCGGAAACAGAAAGCTCGGGGGTGTCAAACATAAGGCCCGCGAGCCAAAACCCGGCCACCAGAGGTTTCAGTTCAACCTCCATCAGTTATACGGCACAGAACACACACACACACACACACACACCCCAACACCACCCTTGTAAAACTGTATGACAGAGACAGGAAAAGGCCTCTGGGGTGGGGGTGGGGTTTCTGGTCACAGGAGGAAAAGTATCTCTATAAAAGAAACAGCTGATTGTTTTTCTTTTTTTGTGGCAGAACCACAGCATTAGTGTAGAATGAGTGTGAGCTGCGTCACTGACCCTGATACCCTCCCCCAAGCTGCCACCCGGCCCCCTTCACCACCAGATAACACAAAAACTTAACAATACAGGAGTTGAGTACAAACGCTAAGAGCTGAGGCGTACAGGTCTGGAACCGGGGCTGGTTTGTCTCGGTCATGTTCTGGGCTCAGTCCAGACTGGGTTTGACACCCCCGGTGCTTCTCTGTGCTCCAGTGAACGGACGTCGGTCTGAATGAGGCGTTCTGAGCTCGGAGGCAGCTGGACGCCCTGCTGCTCCTCTCACCATGTTAGATCACCAGGTTCACACATTAGGCTGTCTTGTGTTTGTCAGTGTGATTAACTTTGTGGACGAGTGTCTCCGCCGTGCGTCTGACTCTGTTTCTGTCTCCTCGCCGCCGCAGCAGAGAGACAACATGTTCCCGAAGGGCACCAAGCGCAAGTTCTCCGACTCCGGAGAGGAGCCGGCCCCCGGCGGTGACCAGAGCCCGGCGGCCGCGACAGCGGCGGCGGCGGCGGCCCGGACGCTGTCGTCCTCCTACAGCCTGCAGCGGCAGTCGCTGCTCGACATGTCGCTCATCAAGCTGCAGCTCTGCCACATGCTGGTGGAGCCCAACCTGTGCCGCTCGGTGCTCATCGCCAACACGGTGCGGCAGATCCAGGAGGAGATGACCCAGGACGGCACCTGGCAGATCATGACCCAGGCGCTGGCGGCCGCCCAGTGTCCCGCCGACCGCCTGGTGGCCACCGAGGTCCTGTGCAGGCAGACGGACGCGGCGGCGGCGGCGCAGGCCGGCCAGAGCCCCAAGCCCTTCGCCGTGGTGGGCCTGGAGGACGGGTACCACTCGGAGGAGGTGGTGATGGAGGGAGACGTGGAGGCCGAGGTCACCATGTCCACCCTGTCGCCCGTCTCCCCCCAGCTGCCCTCGGCCTCCTACCTGGCCGGCCCCTTCGGCATGGGGCCCTGCTGGGAGGAGGAGGACGACGACGGCGACTGCGAGGAGGACGAAGAGGACGACAGCGAGGAGTGCGTGTCGGAGGGAGAAGAGGCGGACCGGGACTCCAGGACAGGCGAGCAGGTTTTCGGGACTTTTGAGATCAAGCACCCGGCGCCGCCGCCCGACCCCGCCCTGGAGGAGCTCTTCTCGGACGTGGACCCGTCCTACTACGACCTGGATACGGTGCTCACCGGCATGCAGAGCACCCCCAAGATGGGGCCTTACGACCTGCTGGACAGCCTGTCCCCCCACGGGCCGTCCGCCCTGAGCCCCGGCGCCAGCTGCAGGGCGGACCTGAACGAACTGGACCACATCATGGAGATCATCGTGGGGTCCTGAAACCCCGCCCCCCCTACAGACTCCTCTCAGACCATGCACCGCGCTCGTGCATCTTCTGCTTGTGGTATCGTTTCACACGGAGACTGCTGGACGCTCTGTGGACGAGGTGGGAAACTAACGGCGGGCCAGATAGATTTCTGATCGGGGGGGCGTGGCTGTCAGAGATTAACTCCGCCTCCTCCAACAGCCACTCGGGCAAGTCGGCAGCTTTCTGTTTTTGTTTCTGAAAATTCACCAGGCACTTAAATGTTACCAAACTCTTAAACTGTTGGACTCATGGGTGGGGTTAGTGGGGGGTTAGGGAAGGGTTGGGGGGTTAGTGGGGGGGTAGGGGGTTAGTGGAGGGCGGGCAGCAGTTACTTTCCCACCTTGCAGGTGAAATCCAAACCGCAGGCATCCGTGAGAAGGCGAAGATAATTACCCATACCATGATGCATTCTTCTCTCGTACGCCTCCATGTTTACGTCTGTCATACATTCTGTGGT
The DNA here is from genome assembly GCF_902148845.1 of Salarias fasciatus. Taxonomy (NCBI): domain Eukaryota; kingdom Metazoa; phylum Chordata; class Actinopteri; order Blenniiformes; family Blenniidae; genus Salarias; species Salarias fasciatus. Next base: position 24,938,358 of record NC_043763.1, on the reverse strand, counting down.
TCCCGCTCCTTCTGGCCGTTTTCTGTCCATTTCTATTTATTGTCACATGGACCGAGAAGCAGTTCATCATCACACTACATCACAAAACCAGAACAAATTGTAAATCCAAATCTATGAATCAATGCATATTTTCCTAGAGATTTGAGCAATTATGAATGGAATATATGTATAATGTACGTATGTGTATATAGAAATATATTTTTTGCATTATACAGCTGGGGGATTTTGCAAGCATCATTTGATATTATTATTTTCTTCCTCTCCCAAGCGGTTTTTAAGATTTTAATGTAGCCAGACTCGAGACAGTGTCTTCCCGTGGTTTGGTCTGATAGGTCGACTGTAACACGTGTCAGGACTGGCATTGTCACACTTTGTAGATTCCTTTTTGGTTTGTTTTTTTTCTTTCCTCTAAAGCTTTATGCAGAGCAGGGGCGTGACCGCCGGCTGGGGTCGGCGTGTTGACCCCGGCGGTCGCGCCTCTGCTCGGCTCTCAGTAACAACAGGTCCAATCAGCGGTGAGAAGCAGCTTCTTCCTCAAGCATTTGGAGAAACCCCGAGGTGACGACTGCATCCAGAAGCCATATTTCTTTTGTTCCCACAAATGGAGAATTCTGTGTGTGAACCCATCTAATTTATTGTTTTATTTATTGTATTTATTGTATCTAGGTACAGACATGCCATATTGACTTATCAATTCAACCACGAGGCCCGATGAAATTATATTTATCCAAATTTCGCCCTCCTTTTTGAATGCAGTACCTATTTATTCCTTCTTTTTTTATTTTTTTATAATTAGTAGTAGTACTATTAACAATAACCGGGTTACTCTTCAAATTACTATGCAGCTCTATCATCCATGTTTCAAACTAACTGTACACAGCTCAAATGTCCTTTAAGTCCTTTATGCAAACAGTTGCCTTCTCTCCTGAATATGTGGAAGAATCTGATGCATCTTTTTCTAAATTGTTCCTCGTATCATCGCGATGAAAAGATCTAACTCAGGCAAACACAAATGTATTGACGGAAATACAGTATTACGACGCGCTTAATACCTTACCACCACACTCCTGAAGGATGTCACTCTGTCTGAATGGGAGCTAGAACTTCAAAGACTAATTATCGTTGTAAAATGTATGCATTTTTTTATATTAAGAACAAAAAAACCATTGTAGCATCTTTGTAAATATTTTTTATAATAAAAGGTGCAACTATTGATTAGGTGACGAGGCTCTTCTCACTTATTTCATCTGGTGGCGATTTCTTGTTGCAGGATTTGGTGAGTTTTTCCCTCTACACTCAAACTGAAAGTTGTTTATGATTAGTCCACTGGTTCAGTTGCTTGAATTTTAAAGGAGCACTAATGATAATATGAAGACCTGGTTCCCATGACAACGCTTCACATTTTCAAAATTGTTAACTCTTAAACTAAAGGAGTGCTGAAAACAATGTAATTATGGTGCCAGGCCACTAGTGGGTGCTGTGTTTTGTTATGAAACCACACACACACACACACACACACACACACACACACACACACACACACGCTGCAGAGAACAATACACGGACAGCACGTGAAAGTTGAGAGTAAAAAGTTTAAAGGTGCAGCATGTAAACTTCTGTTATACCTTTTCTGTGCTCTAGGTGGCAGCAGTGAGTCACTTTTTTTCTTTTGTTCTTTACAAAGTTGTGGTATTTCCTGCAGGTGCTCCACTTACTGGTTAAACCTCCACATCCTTATTAGCTGCTGCTGAGTTTAACTGAAATTTGCAGTCACTGAAATGTGTAATCTGAGTTTTTATTTATTGAAACGTTGACTGAAAACGGTGCTGTCTGTGGCTGTTACAGCGCCCCCTACAGACCTGGCAGAGGTACTGCATCGCCTTGAGTGGCGCCATGTTCTTGGGAATATTTTCAAAATAAAATAAATATTGTTTCGGCTTGTTTGGACGGAGCCTTAAATTGTTTTTAACTTGATATTTTGCATGTCATTTAAAGTTTAACTTTGTGAAAACAGCGAAACTCTTTGGAGGAATGTTTATTTTTCCTCACAACTGTACATATTTTCCACATTATTATTCGTTTTCATTAACTGTTCAGGCAGCTCAAACACCTTGAATTTAAATGAGGGAGTTACATGATACACATCACAGTGTAAGAAAATGATAATTGACGGCTGAAAGTGGAGATTTCACATTAAAAGGAATGAAACTGTGCAAGTGTGAAGCATCGTCGCGCATCCAGCAGCCGGGAAACGACTGAAACAGCAGCGTCAAACTGATTCATAAAGTGTTCATAGAAACACTCCTCTCCTGGCGCTGAACAAAGGTCAAAGTTTAAACTCTGAGTTGTGGACATTATATAATTCAAACCCTTTCACTCTTACTGAAGATGTGACGGAAAGCTTTAAAAAAAACTGTTGAATCGTTTAACTGGAAAGTGAATAGTTTGAATTTTCATTCAGTCAACAGGAACATTTCTCGGCAGGAAGTTTCAGACTGTGGTAAGAAATCCCAGTTCCCTGAGAAAAGCCATGCACAAGAAGAACATGCAAACTCCACACTGAAAAGACACTGAGCCTGGAACTGAGCCAGTCTTCTCACTGTGAAGTGAAAGAGCTTCCCACTACAGCACCGTGCCGTCTACAACCTTTTCTTTGAATGGAGTCAGTTCTGCTGCCAAACTACAACAGGCAATAAAAAAACAAAAAATGAGGTTTGGGGCAATAATCCAGGCCCTCCAAGTCTAAACACTGAATCTCAGGGTCCCTGGTTCGAATCCCAGTGCAACAAGAAGTGCATCGATATTGATAGGTGGTGAGCTGGGTTAGTTTGACCCTACTGATGATGTGTTGTTGCAACAGTAATCCTGCTCAAACCAGGAAGCAGCGAGACGTCTGCCGCTTGATATCCATCAGAACCTTCCAGACACGCTGCCGCCGCTCAGCTTCTCTGCTCCGTTCAGACTGAATCCTCTGGAGACCGAAGTGAGCGGCGAGCTGCCGCTTCTCCCTCCACCACGGCTGAGAATCTGTGAAACTGAATTTGCAGTTTGGCTCCATCTGGATCTTTCTCCTCACATGACCGACGGTGAGATCCTGCAGATCCTGCAGCGCCGCGCCACTCCTCCACTTCTGAGGCAGCAGCACTGCAGGCGGACCGCGGCGTGAAGGCTCGGCGCTGCCGTGTGACGCATGCTGCATGCCGTAGCTGCATGCTGCCGTGTGACGCATGCTGCATGCCGTAGCTGCATGCTGCCGTGTGACGCATGCTGCATGCCGTAGCTGCACGCCACTGCTGCATGCTGCAGCTGAATGCTGCACCCTTCAGCTCCGCGCCGCACGCTGCACGCCGCACGCGGCCTGCTCTCGGTCTGCCTCCAGTTAAAGATTAATGGCCTCTCGGTGAGCCAGCAGAAAAGCAGCCCGAGGAAAAAGCGAGTCATCGTCACAGAAAAGACGCGGCGGAGACACCAGAAGGCTGGAAAACCGAGCGGGAAACGAGTTTGTTTGTAAAATGCTACATTTTCACCGTTTGATGACAAGAAACAAGCAGTGTGACCTTTAACACTGCAGCTATAACACACACGTGTCTGCTGTCAGGAGGGTGTGTGTGTGTGTGTGTGTGTGTGTGGATACACACACAGGTCTCGTGCTGCCTTCTTTGTTTCCTCTAAAACTTCAGTCTGTAGTAAAGACAAAAATTTACAAAACACAAAAAACACATTTTCTGTAGACAAATGAGAAAACGTCACATGACTCCTGTCTGTACTTACAGAAGTATTTTTTCAGTTATGTAACTAACACTGAAGTACAGACTCTAAACTCGGATCTCTGAGTGAATGTCTAATTGTCATTGTAGTTAAAAGTAACTAATAGTTTGACTAGTTCCTCAGTCAATACTTTTAGTTGTAACTGAGTACAGTCGAAGTAATGTGATTGTAGCTGTAACTGAGTAGAAGCTTCAGCACTCCTTTCACATCTGCTAACAAATAATTGGCAGGTGTGAAAGTAACAGATTACAAACACACATATTACTGTACTTAAAAGGTGTTTTGGGTATTTTACACTGAATTTTTTCAAAAAATAATTTACTCACAAATAAGTACAATAACCACAATGTAATCTATGTTACTACTTATTTTATAATTAAATGCTTAATACTGACAAGGAAAGTACATGTAGTTCATAAAGTAACACTTTGAGAGTGTGTGTACTGTAACGCTTTGCAGCTGAGTATGGCTTATTGTTAGAATTTTTTCATTTGAGCATAATTTTCAGAATTTTTCCACCTCTAGAACCTTTTCAATAAACAGGGGTGGAAGTAACCGATTGCAAATACTCACATTACTGTAAATAAGTATTATTTTGGGGTGTTTGCAATTTAAGATATTTTTTCTGAATTTAATTGACCGTTGTAATCTACCTCAGGCTATTTTATATCAGTGACTTTAATCCAATGCCTGCCACTGAAAACAGAATTTAAAGTGGTTAAAAAGGAATTTATAGTTTTAGAGGAGTAATTTGTGATTTTACATGAGTATTTCTTTCACTTGTAACCTGAGTTTTGCTTCCAGGGTTTTTTGGCCTCTGGTATCAGATTATAAATACTCACATTATCAGCTAGTACTTCTCCAGATCCGCACTTTAACTCACATTTGGGTCCAATTCTTTTCTTTTGTGTGTGTGTGTGTGTGTGTGTGTGTGTGTGTGTGTGTGTGTGTGTGTGTGTGTGTGTGTGTGTGTGTGTGTGTGTGTGTGTGTGATCAACAACAGTCTAGTTCAGACACTGTGTGGAATGTAAACGAAAACAAAGATTAAACAAATCTCATTAACTGCTCTATAATTCAGAATAGAATAATAATTAAAAAAAAAAAAAGATCAGGTGTTTAAACTTGAGATTTTACCACTTAGCCTAATGGAAATCCTGAGCCAAAGAGATATCTGGCAGCAACGATGCGTCTTGAAACGTTGAGACAGGACGATGTTTATCATGCTCTCCTTTCCTTCTTATTTAAAACACTTGGATTTTACGAGAACAGATTCTGGAGTTCTGGGAGAGGAATACTGTCCGGTTCCAATCTGAAGGAGAGACAGTCCACTATAATGTGTAAGCCACAAGTGACTTTTGAGACCATTTCTCAAGAACACTTTGTATTTTCATTTTTCTAACGACTTCATTTTTTTTTTTTTTTAAGTAGACGTTCTCATTACCAGTCACATTTATGGCAATTAACCTTTCCAGCTGAGCAGACAAATTAATTTCTATTAAATTGCATTAAAATTGTTGAAAACAAGTTTTTTGTAATGGTCCAACCAAAGCATCCACCCATCCATCCATTTTTTACCACTTGTCCTCGGCCGGGTCGCAGGGGCAGCAGTCTCAGCAGTCAACCAAAGCAAACAAACAAAAAAATGCTATTCGCCACAATTTGCAGAACATTTTCTGAAAACTGTTGCCGCAGAAGAAGAACTGGTGAATTACTGGAGGCTTCGGTTTGAGCAGTTCGAGAAGGAAGCCACTGAAGGGAAACTTTCCTTATATGGTGTTTCTCCACCACGTACTTCCGGTCACGTCCCTTCTTCCGCTCTGAGTCAAGATGGTGCATTCAGGTGCTCGGCTACAGTGTCGGATAATCCTAACACACGTTATCGCTCTTTTCACAACACTAAAAATGTGAATACTTTCCCTTCATAATGTAAAACAGTTTCAGTATTTTGTGAAAATGACACAAAAACGTAATGACATTAAACACTAATGACATTTTCAAGGATTTTTAAATTGTAGAAAGCTTCAGTGACTCTTTGTTCCTTTTCTTCTGATCACTACACAAAGTGCCACAGACTTATGTTGACTTCATAGCTGGTTGTATTTAAAGTGGCTTCACGGAGTTTTCTATCAAAATAAAACAGGTGACACGGCTAACTGAAGAAGCCAGATGAGAGCAGAGCATGGAGGCGTTCAGTGACTCAGATGGCTGCAGTTCTGAGTTTTACCCCAGTTTCAGGAAGGCATGTACATTCTGAGACAGTTTTGAAGATGACATTAAGATTAATGGTGCAGAGCAGAGTTTTCTTTTTGTAAAGATTTCCCCCCATGTTGTGTCTCATGTCGTCCTCTCGCAGTACTTGAGGCTCCACATGCAGACAGATTATGAAACTCTGAGCCTCTGGGGACAGAAGTGTAAACTCTTCTACCACCGAAGACCAAAGAACCACTCTGGAAGACGACGACAGAGGATTTGAGCTTGGTTTGTTTACTCTGGCTGTGCATCCTGCTGATATTTCTAATGACAATGTGCCACTTTGGGGAGAATTTTTTGTCTCTCTGTGCTGTTTTGTGACTCAATGTGTGTCTTCTCACTTGCTCTGTAACTCCATGCTGTTTAGTTTGTATTTTTTATGTCTTCATTGATCATTTTTATTTCACTAAATCTTGAAATGTAATCTCTGCAACACAGTCAGCATTGGTGTCGTTTTAATACAAAACTGACAAATATATGTGGAAATCTGGACAAGAATGGAGGACAAACACAAAAGTAAAATGACAGAACAATAATACCTTCATAAAACTGAATACAAGAGAGGACAAGACAGGCGAGCCCAGTTCAACTTGGCGTGAGTGAAGATTTACCACCAGCTCTGTCCAAATATACAACGACTTATCAAGAGTTTTCAACACAGTGGACTGTCGTGTCGGTATTGGCTGAGTTTCTGGTGACAGTAGCAGTAACAGTTGTGTTATGAAGACGTTTTACTCTGTTCAATAAGCTGCTGATCAGAATCCAACCTGGTCAGCCCGGGATGAAGGACGTGTCACCTAACCCTGCTCTGCATGCTGCTCAAACATGTTCCCACCTGTATCCAGTTAGGCGGGAAAACAAGCCACAGATTGCCGCTAACAGACTATTAACCTCCTCTGATCTCTGATAAACACATCCACTCACACCAACAAAGCAGAACTCTGACTTCAGCTCATCAATTGCAATGAAAGCTGTCCTAACCCTCTTAAACAGTCAATAAACCAATGATTTTTTGGACTCAAAACTACAGTAGTTGACATTTAGCTCATCTTATGAGTTAGTTTCTCCAAACTCCTGAATTTCTCAAAATAAAATTGTCTAATTTGAAGTCAATTCAATATGTCAACTGGTTTCACATTAGTGTCATTCGTGTTTTACTGTAAAATATGGATGGCAATTGAACCCACGACCTTCTCGCCGTTACACAAGGGCACCAAGTACTGCAGCTTTTCTATTAAAAAGACGTGTTTAATCTGAAGTCCAGTGGGTGTCAGTGGATCCCTCATTTAACTGTCATTAGTATTTAATTTTCACATATAAAACACATATTTCATGATTCTGTCTTCATTACGCTTAAACCAAGGGGGCAATTTGCAGGATATGTGTGTGTGTGTGTGTGTGTGTGTGTGTGTGTGTGTGTGTGTGTGTGTGTGTGTGTGTGTGTGTGTGTGTATAAAGAATCATAATTTGCCCCGTACTTCTGGTCTGATGTTTGATGGACCGCTGTGCGCTGAGCCCTTCCTGGGAACTAATCTGACATGTTCACTCTGCATTTCATTAGAAACAGTATGGATGAGATTCCACTTTTTTAACGGACGACTAGAAGTACAAACCTGCCGGTACCGAGTAATTAGTGTCATTTATGCTCCATACGCAAATTATATCCGAAGGCTCTGCGTCGCCGCGAACCACCTCCGCGCAGCCTCGGCGCGCGCGCAGAGGGCAGTGCGTCGCGTTCATCTCCGCATGTCGTTTACATGGCTTATAATTTAGGCTTATTTCAGTTTACGGCATTTAATAACTACTCGTAGCAGTCAATACTTTTACCTGTATTAATTCTTTTTAATATGGCACAGGTGTATCCTCATTAATAATAAAAAAAGTTTAGTTTTTTTTTTATTATTATTTTTCTGGATCGTTCTGCAGTCACGTGTGCGGGGAGACGATTCCCGTTTCTCCGAGCGGCCATGAACGCGGCGGCCGCGCGGCCGCACATTAACGGCCCCGTGAGCGTCGGAGGAGGAGGAGGAGGAGGAGGAGGCGGAGGAGGTGGGAGGAGGCTCCGGCAGCGGGCCGCGGACCAATGCGGTGTCCCTGCCAGCTGCGGAGCGCCCACCTCCCCCCGCCGCTCCTGCTCCTCCCGCTCCTCCCCCCGCGGAACATTCCTGTCCGCGGCTCCACACGGCAGCGGAACGCGGCGGAGACTCGACGGACTCGGACTCCTCATGACTCTTTCCAAGGACACGTAAGGTTGTTTTTATCTCCCTAAAACTCCCTGACGAGCCCGTCCGAGCCGCTCGGCCGAGGCTCTTCAACTTGTTCTTCCCTTCGTGCTGAGATGAGCGGAGGTTGTGAGGGGGTCTTTCTGGGGGGGGTCCAGGGCAGAAAGAGCGAAAGCAGAGTCTGATCCGGAGCCTGAGAAATAACATGTTTCATCTTTCACTGATGCTCTCATTTGAATCGAGCTTCAGTTTGTTCATGTGAGGCTCAGAGTCGTAATAAACGTGTAATAGTGAGTAGAAATGATGAGTAAAGTCTGTGGGTCTGCAGGGAGTCTGTCCCTGACTCACCAATGCTGAGTGCAAATGGGAGAAAAAAACTCTGTCAACTGGTTCAACATCTCGTCCGGACGCCCAGGACCAGTTTTCAGCACTTTAAACTGGAAAATACCAGATTAAAGAAAGTGGATGTGAGGCGTTCAGTGTGTCTGGTGTGTGAAAAATAACCAGATGTCAACATCTGCAGGAATCCAGGGAAAGTATTGATGAAAGTATGGGATGTGATCAGCTGTTCCACTGCCTGCTTTAAACACATTTCAGTTTCAACCTCAGTAGTAAAATAATGCCATAAAAACCTTGAAGTTTAAACTTTAAAGGGATTTTCTGTGCTGTGGTGCAGAGGACAGCTGATGAGAAATATTGATATTTTCACAGTTATTAGAGAAAACGACAACTATCTGAACATAAATCCAGCTTCTGAAACTTCTGCTGCTGTGGCCGTGACATTCTGCATGTTTTTACGAACCGGCCCTGACAGCATGGTTTGACCGCTTTCATTCCAGTATCTCAGCTTTACTGCTGTTTGCTTCAGAAAATCATTTAAAAAAAAAAAGGAATGTTTTCTTGGAGCTTTTACAATTTGCTTGATGGTTTGACCGGATTGGAGTCTCCTGCCGGACTGTTTTGGTCCTCGGGTCTTATGTTTGACAGCTCTGATCCAGACTTCATGTAAATTCAGGAGGCATTACACTTCCACACAGACACAGAGTATTTGCATAAACAGTATCAATGTAATGTTTTGTGTGTTCCAGGCAAATAATTTAATTATTATATAATCCGATCAGCTGTTTGGCTTCTGAAATGTCAGACAACAGAACAAAAATGTCAATTAAAGCCTGAAATTGTCTCAATTTGCTGCTATGGCAATGATTCAGAATGTTTCCACGTTTAAAATGTGGTAAGTTATGAATCAACAAGCAGAAAAAAAACAAAATCTATTTAAACAATGGGTAGAAATGTGCTGAATTTCCACACAGGTGTTTGTAGATTTAAAAAGAAAACAGTGAAGATTATATTTGGATCTGTACTGATTATTGTTACGTGTCTGCTCTCTGTTTCCGGTCGGATTAAGTTGATTTCGGCAGTAACGAGTGATTTTTCGGCGGCGCCGTCTGGTTGTAACGCCGCTCTTCTCCCTCCCCGGTCCAGATCAATGTTGGGTCGCGGTGTGAAGCGGAAGTGGAGCAGCGTGGAGGAGCTGGAGGCCGAGGTGGTGCCTGACGCCTCGGCGATGGAGGACGGGGAGGCGGCGGCGGCGGCGGGGGGGCGGCGGCGCGTCCGGACCCCCCGCCCCCCCGCAGCAGCGCCAGCTGGTGCTCGGCCTCTGCCTGCAGAAGCTGCAGCGCTACCAGGCCGGCGTGGAGCTGAGCCTGCGCCGCTCCGTGCTGCTCATCAACACGCTGCGGCGGATCCAGGACGAGATGCGCGGCGACGGCGGCGCGGCGGGCGGCGCCCCCGACGTGCTGCTGGGCGCCGTCCGCCCGGACTCCCGCCTCCTGGGCGACGACTTCAGGGAGGACGTGTCGGTCACCTGCCCCGGCTGCGCCGAGGGGGAGGCGCCCACCGAGCCGCCCCCTCAGGAGGCGTGCGCCCCGCCCGAGCAGAGACCCCCGCCCGCCGCCTTCAGCGAGGCGGTGAGCGCCATGGGCTACCTGGGCGACATCGCCCTGGACGACATCTTCGAGGACATCGACACGTCCATGTACGAGACGTCGGACCTGCCCTCGGCGTGGGCGGCGGGCCCGCTGTGGCCCGTCAGCGTGTCGCTGTGGCCGGACGACGACCCGAAGCGGGGCGCCGCCCCGGCGGGGGGGCTGCAGGCCTGCCTGACGGACCTGAACGAGCTGGACCACATCATGGAGATCCTGGTCAAGTCCTGATCCTCCCGCGCCCGGAGCCGCTCGGCCCGAGGTCCAAGGCTCCGTCTGAACGCTCACTGAAGAAGAAAACACTAATGCTCACACACACACACACACACACACACACACACACACACCTTAACCTGCAAGTATTTATTAAAAAATGAAGAATTTAGGTCAAAATATCTCGTCATATGAGGAAAAACGTCCACCTTCAACACCGTTTCAGAGTCCAGAAATAATCAGCTGGTCAGCAGACCTTTATGAGTTAGCCAATGTTTCCCAACCTGAGGTCTGGGACCCCCTGAGGGACGAGGCAAAGGTCACGGTGTGGCCAGCCTCAGTGTGAAGGTTTAGAGAATCAAACATCAAACCTCTGGAACGGTTCTCAGAAACATTCTGAGGAGGTAAAAAGAATCCAGATTTGAGCCACGCTCTGCTAAAAATTTGCACTTTTTCCAACAAAAAGTTGCTTCTGCTCAAACATTTGTTTCAAACACAAAGTGGAGAATCTGCGGTGAGTCGATCAGACATGTTGAGACAAAGCCGCTGCGCTGGAAGCTTATAAAAGCTTATTGCAGCATTCAGGGAGGAAGTGAAGCAACAGGACGGCGCCGGACGGCGTGCAGGTGACGCCGCCGCCGCCGCTCAGTGAACACAGACGGAACCTTGAATCAGGGGCCGGGAGGCGGCGCCGGGTGAAAGCCCTGCGCTCAGGACAGAGGGAACCCGAGCCTCGTGCCGTCCTGTCAGACCCGGGTTGATTATTAATTGAAATGCCTTCAATTACTTAAGAGGCCGAGCCGCCGCCGCCCGCGGGGCAAAGGGCCGGCTTCCCTTTCACTATCAGGACCGAGCGCGGACTCAGACATATTTATTACAGTGGAGGACGGACGGCGGGGGAGCAGGAGGCTTGAAACCCTTTTCCAGCCTGGACCAGCTGCTCCTCACACATCTGGACTCCGATATGGAACAAAGCGTGCAAGAAGCAACCTTTCTATTTTATTTTATTTCATTTTATTTGAACTTTTGTCCCTTCTCGGCAGCTTGTATTTACGGTGAATCCTCGGTGTCACAAATGCAGCATGAAATCTGTCTTTTGGGGGTTTGACCGAGGCGCTGCGGGGCCGCGGTCGGCCATCATGGCGGTCGGGGGGGGGGGGGAATCCACCTTCCGCCTCAGCAGCAGCAGCAGCTGCTGGTGTTGTGGGATAGAGTTGCTACCCGGAGGCGTGAAGGAGGAAAACCGCGCGGCGGCCAAAGCTTTGGCTTCAATAACGTTAGAATTTGATGTTATTTAAATAATTTTGAACTGGAAGCCGTGGAAGAAGCCATGTTCGGTCCGTTTGCACAGATTTTATGAATGAACGATCAATGACATGTAGACTGAGTGACTGAAGGCCATGTGTGGAGGAATCCTGTGCGTGCATCATGGCCTCCTTCCTATACGTCCTGAATGAGAGAGTGTGTGTGTGTGTGTGTGTGTGTGTGTGCGCCCGCTGCTGTTTATTTGCACTCTGAACTGTAACGACCGCGCCGCAGGGTTCTGGATCGCCCCGTGTCTCAGAGCGGTGGATTCCGGTACGGTCCGCCTGCTGCCATCTCTGCGGCGTCTCCATGGCCTTCCTCTGACGGGAACAGTTTTCTACGGCAGTCTGTCTTTTTACGTGTTTCTACCTGAAGCTCCGGTCTGGTGTCCAGTGGAAGCGAGGCAGCCAGCCAATCAGACGCTCTCTAGTGGTTTACGCCTTTTCTACCTCCTGCTGTCTGTCTGTTTCACTTTTTTCTTCTTCTTCTTTTTTTTTTTTTTTCCAACCTGCACACTCCGTAAGCCGTGACAGGAGTCCAGCGTTTCCTCCTGCAGTCAGACCAAAGCGCCCGTCCTCACCTCCATCTCCGGCCTCTTGTCCAAAACGTGCCTTACTACTGAGTTTATATCCATGCAGGGAGGGGGAGGAGGGGGGGCTGGAGCCGTGTGAGATTCACTGATGGACATACATGTAACGGGGTGCGATGAGGTGTTATGTAAAGCGACCACCGACCACCGTTCCTTCCTTCTTCTCTTTTCTGCTGCGCTGCAGCCGGATGAGCTTAATGCAGCCTGACAGGCTGACGGTGAGCGAGCGGAGGGGAGGAGGAGGAGGAGGAGGAGGAGGAGGAGGGGGTGGGAGGAAGCTGTCTGCGTCACTGGCTCGGTGGGAGGATCCCACTGCTTGTTTTTTGCCCGGACTCGCACTCCGGCTCGACCAATCACAGGCCGGCAGCGAGCTGCACGTCTGCAGCTCCAACAACAACTTGTTTTCTGCTCCTGCTTCACAGGCGCTCGGCTGGAAATCAAACCACTTTCCTCTTTTCCGTCGGACACAACGTGACAGAGCTGCAGTGTTTATTTATAACTCAAAGTGTCTGTAAAGCACAAGCTGTATGTTTGTCATCGTCGTATTAATGTACCTGAAGGATGACAGGAGATGATAATTCATAATGTATTATATTTTTGTGGAATATTTTATAGATTTTATCCAATTATACAGTAAAAACAAAAATCCTGACTGGTGTGTTTGAATCTTTTTTTGTTTTCAACAAACCTGAACTCATTATGCAACACAACATCCATCCCCAGGCTGGCTGAGTGCTGCTTTTTAGGTCAAAGACAAAAACATGAGAATAACCTGTAACACACACACACACACACACACACACACACACACACGCGCGCGCGCGCACACACACACACAGCCTGCATGTTGTTGTTTTTTTTTTTTTTGCCTCCATAGGTTTTTATGTCCTGAGCATTGTCTCACAGGAACACATACCTCTAAAATTCCACTCAAATCTTCCCTTAATTCTACTTTTTCGCCGCACTTTGAGTTTAAAGCACTTCAAAGTCAACTGGTTTCACGATCCTAACATTTTAAAGGCTGCAAAAAGCCTGAGAAACAAGACTGAGGGTTTAACTGTCCCACAGTGCGCCGTCTCCAAACAGGGAGCGATAACGAAGCCAGCACTGCCCCCTGGTGGCCGATGTGCAGAGCTGCAGATGCTCGCTGGTGGGGATGACAGTGCAGATTGAAAATATGTTGTTGATGCTGATTCTGCACGATCATCACTAAAATACTGGAGTCACTTTCAGGAAACACAACACTCACTCAGAGCCAGAGTCTGCACAGCCTGTCAAAACCCACCAGACATCCTTTCTGATCTGTATTAAACAGAAACAGAAGTAGGGAGATGTAACAGATGAAAACTGATCTATATTTTACTGGGGGATGGGGGTGGGGTGGCATTTCTGGTCTATATATCCCACAAAGCAAAAAAAAGAATACTGCTCCTTCACCAGCAGACTAAACATCCACCCATCCTCTTTACCATGAACCATGAGCTGACAGTGACCACACCGGAAATCCTGTAAACAACACTGGAAATCCTGTAAACAAACATGAAATACTGCACACAACACTGGAAATACTGTAAAAAACACTGGAAACAACGCTGGAAATACTGTCCACAGCTGCTGGAAATAAAGCTCATGTCTTGAGGTATGATACAGAACTTCCTGCCCGTCTGAACCTGAGTAATTCCCATGATCCTCCTCTCCTCACTCCCTGATTTCACTGTAAAATGAACAGAATGTGGACTAAAACAAAATGTTTTCCACCTTGTTGAATGGTTCATTACATTTATACAACTGACTTTCGTTCCTGTGCTGTGAGCGCCTCAAACCCAGCAATCTGCTGTTGTCCTGCAGTGAAGAAAGTCTTTGTGTAGTTTTACCACTTCTTCTTAATCCAGTGAAAAGTCTCCTCAGTCATGGAAAGTATCGAGCGAGACGCCTGATCTCATGTTTCATCTGCTGCAGAAGCATCCGCAGCTTCACGGATCAATACAGGTAGGAAATGTGCTCCAGTCGTCCAGTTACGCAAACAGCAGACATTTCTCACTGGAAAGACTGAAACAATGCAAACACACAGCTGGCGTCAGCCGAGGATCAGAAGACTCATGAATTATTGATGCTTTTACATTGTCACACAGCGCACCACTTTGTCATTTGATCCATTTTCCAAACAAATTTTATCCAGACTGATTTCAGAGGCTAAAGCCTGTTTGAGGTGATTCTGGGAAGAGTCCAACGTCTGCAGTGGACAGGTCGACTTGCTTGTCACAGAGCAAACACCAGAGAGACAGACAGCCTCACCCACACACACACACACACACACACACACACAAACTGATGGACAGTTCAGCCATTAGAGCCTGTTTCTCTTCCACAGCACTCCACCGCTCATCACTGCAGCGTGTCGATGGATGATAGATGAGCTGCTGGCCAGCTGAGCCAAAGCCTGCCATGAAGAGGACGACATGGATCAGGACCACTGCTGCCACTGCACCGACACCACTGTGCACAAACCACCGCATTTAAGACACATCTACTGCTCAAAAACACTGCAGCCACTACACACTGACCACTGCATCCACTGCATGCAAACCACCGCACGCACCGGGTGCATCTACTGCAAAACCCCCACTGCATCAACTACACACAATCCACTGCACCTCCCGCACACAACTAACGCAATAGGCCAGCGCACATCTCCCACTGCATACAACCACTGCATGCATTATAGCGGTAACCAATCACATTGCATGAAGTGATCATCCACCACTGCAACCACCTCCACACATCAGGGCGTCATCCATCCATCCATCCAACCATCCATCATCCATCCAACCACCCACTCATCCATCCATCCATCCATCCACCCATCCATCCATCCATCCATCCACCCACTCATCCATCCTTCACCCATCCATCCATCCATCCATCCACCCACTCATCCATCCTTCATCCATCCATCCATCCACCCACTCATCCATCCTTCATCCATCATCCATCCTTCACCCATCCATCCATCCATCCATCCACCCACTCATCCATCCTTCATCCATCCATCCATCCATCCATCCATCCATCCAACCATCCATTCATCCATCCAACCATCCATCCATCCATCCAACCATCCATCCGTCCATCCATCCATCCAACCATCCATCCATCCAACCATCCATCCATCCATCCATTCATCCATCCATCCATCCAACCATCCATCCATCCATCCAACCATCCATCCATTCATCCATCCAACCATCCATTCATCCATCCAACCATCCATTCATCCATCCATCCAACCATCCATTCATCCATCCATCCAACCATCCATCCATCCATCCATCCAACCATCCATCCAACCATCCATCCATCCATCCATCCAACCGTCCATCCATCCAACCATCCATCCATCCATCCATCCAACCATCCAACCTTCATCCTTCCATGCATCCAAACATCTATCCATCTATCCATCCTTCATTCATCCATCCATCCATCCATCCACCCACCCATCTATCCGTCCACCCACTCATCCATCCATCATCCTTCCATCCATCCATTGATCCATCCTTCATTCATCCATCCATCTTTCCATCCCCATCCTTCATCCATCCATCCATCCTTCATCCATCTTTTATCCAACCATCCATCCTACATCCATCCAACTACCCATCCTTCATCCATCCATCCATCCATCCATTATCATCCATCCATCCACCCACCCATCTATCCGTCCACCCACTCATCCATCCATCATCCTTCCATCGATCCATCCTTTATCCACCCACCCACCCACCCATCCTTCATCCATCCATCTTTCCATCCCCCATCCTTCATCCATCCTTCCATCCATCCACCCACTCACCCACCCATTCACCCATCCATCCCTCCCTCCATCCCTCCATCCATCCTTCCATCCCTGCTGCTGTGGATGGGCTCTGCTAACAGACTCATCAGGCCCGCTGCTGCGGTGTTCCGCTGCAGGTTTAATGTTTCTCTGCAGACGCTGGCCGTTCTGCTGCGATGCGGTGAAGCCTGCTCTGTCGTTACAGGCTGACTCAGCACAGAGCGGACCACTCCACTGCTGCGGGACAATGGGATGACCTGAGGTGACAGACGGGAGATCGAACCTGCTGCACTGGGAGATAAATGTCCAGATAATCGCCGGCGTGAGCGATGTGCAAACGTCACTCCTGATGTATCGACGCTCTCCTGCTCACAGGCTGTGGATGCACACCCAAACATGTCAGCCTGAAAAGAGAAATGCTAGCATGTTTGACAGCAAATATGTCTGTTTTAATTTTCTGTTCTCATATGAGCATCTGGTCCGGACTGATAGGCTGCTGTTTGGCAGCGCTCCGTGTGTTTGACGGTAAAACTGAGAACAATGTTTCTATACTGAAAAGACTCAAACTGCCTCAAAACTTCAGAAAACCTCATACGACCTGTGCACCTGCTCCTTTACTCACCACGAATTGCGAATGCGCAACGAATTGAACTGACAGAAATATAAAGAGCAGAGAAAACACGGCCGGTCAGAGCCAGATAAACGCTGCTGTACGCGATGCAGGAATAAGAGAAACCTTGTGACTGGGTTTGGACGTCCTCCCTGATCGACTGGGATGTGGGAAGATGTCCGCCAGGCGCTGTGACCCCGAGCAGCACATTCCTGTGTGTCTGATTATCTGTAAGTGATTTACAAGCAGATTGGAGTGCAGGTCAGGGAAGTGGCCTGAACTCTCCAAATGGATTTGAGGCGGCATCTACAGCTGAAATAGGCGACCCATTCAGTTTTTTTTCTCAAACATGGAAACAAATTAGCTCGTGGTATGTTGTTTTTCGTGAACCGACCCCTCTGAAACTCAGAGACGGAGACGCAGGTCACAGAGAGCGAGACCTCAGACTGCAGCCGTGCACCGATTTAAATCATATACATGATACATAATTAAAACCCTTCCTCTGCCGAGTGACACTCCGGTCATTTTTAGGTCTTATTCATTTAAACCTATCTGTTAAAGGCTAATAATGATCACTGAACACATTCATTTGGTGAATTTTTTTTTCTTTTTGCAGGACATGAGAAATGCATAAGAGTGAATAGGACGAGACAATAATCTGAATTTTAGAATTTTTAAAGACATTTTTCCTTAAGCTATGAAATATAATGTCATCTTCGACAGTTTTGTTGCATATGAACATTTTTGGCCATATGAAGAGGTCAAATCAGAACATAAAGGTCATTTATGGTATAGAGTATTTGAAAGTTCTGAATTAAAGTGTTTGTTTTGTTTTTTTTTAAGTACCAGGACCAGGAAAATCTGGAGCAGGACCAGGAGCATCTGGACTGGGAGTCTTGACACTCTAGAGGAAGACTCTGTTCTTGTTGTCCGTGGACTGAACAGGATAAAACGGTGATAAGGACACCTGTCACTGGTCATAATGATGTGGCTGATGGGTGTGCAGACGTGTTCATGCCACACGTGGCTCTGATGACATGTTGCTTCAGATTTTCAAATAGTCTTCGGTCAGTTTTCTGTCAATCAGTGATTGGATTATGTGATGAACTGATTACAGCTTTTTAAATAATTCATTATCTTGAACTTTCACATGAAACGAGACAAATCGATGAAGATGGTGATGATGATGATGGTGAGCCTCTGCTAGGAATCAGCTCAGACAGCGTGCTGCATGCCCGTGCACGGCCGCGCCATTCAATCCGATTAATAATGAATGTGGTTAATTAAAGGCGGAGCAGAAGCCATTTGTCACGTCGGCGGCGAGGCGGCGTGAAGCTCACACACATGCATGAAGCCGCGGTGTGTGTTCCGCTGCACATGAGCACTTTTCACTGGATTCTAGAAATGTTTCACATGCACATGTTTGGAATCAAGAAACAACCGAGACGTTTAATTAGGAAATTACTGGAGACGTGATTTACTGGGAGGAAGATGCTCTACAATCTGGTTGAAGTTACACATTATTCAAGCAGTCACGTATATCTGGAGAGACTCGAATCATTTTGCCGTGCTGGTGGTACTGATGGCTGCTCTTCCTCATCCCAGCTGCTGTGGATTATTCTGACGCCGCTTCTCCAGAGTGAGTTCAGGATAAATGAGGCGCTGCTCCTCTTGCAAACAGGACTTCAGTTCAACATGAACACAGCCGTTTTCTCTGGATAATGCTAACGCTAACGGTCGGCTCAGCGAGAAGGATGCTGAGACTTTAGAAAGTTCACAGAGCTCCTAACTTTAAGATCGTTTCATAGATATGACCAGTTACTGGTTTGTCCCCGAAGAGGCTAAAAACATCAAAACACAGATTCTGAACCATCTTAGAATGAGAAAATAAATAAATAAATAAATGAATCCAGTATGCAGTGAAAATTAAAGACATGCACATTGTTCAGAGGCTGATCATGTTCCGAGACACGTCTCCTTCCATGCCAGTGGAGAATGAAACCATGAAGCATGGCTGAAGACGTAATTCATTCCCGACACTGGAACCGGATACAGCGGCGACTATCTGCTGTGGACCATCTTACACAACTCAGCTTCAAACCTGGGCTGCTGTTCACACTGGAAGTTACTCAACAGGACTGAATCCATTATGAATGCATGCCTTACTGTCACTATTCTGCTAAGCTCCTGTTTACGGTAGGAGGAGCCTCATTAATGCAGAACTGACTCCGCCTCCCCAGCAGCAACATGAGCTTTAGACAGTATCAGCGTTGCATCTTCTGCCTCGTACCATCCAGATTATAGAGCATCTTCCTCCTCTAGCATCCAGATTATAGAGCGTCTTCTTCCTACTCACATATATATCATGTGAAGGACTAAAACTTGTTTTTATTATTTTTAATGTGCTTCTAGATTCATTGCTGCGGCAGAACAACCATTGCTGACCTTGAAGTTTCTGTTGTGATGTTGCCGTTGTCAACCAGTCCCAATAATGATCCCAAGTGGAAGATGACAGCACGGATGTTTGAATGTGGTTCATCAATTCCCTGAAATCTGATCAGAAACAGACGAGCTTTCTGACTGCAGGTCACCAGTTTGATTCACTTATGTAACTGATGATGAGGAAGAATGAGCCGTTTGGCCTCAACTCAACCTGACTGAACCTGTGTGTGTGTGTGTGTGTGTGTGTGTGTGTGTGTGTATGTGTGTGTGTGTGTGTGTGTGTGGTCTGCAGGACATGAAGCCCTGGGTGTTTCAGATTCTTTAAATCAGTGTGATCCAGCGGAGCGTATTGATCACTTACAGTTCGTCTGTCCACATTCCTGCAGACCGAGAGCAAACATCAGTGTGAAAACACACAGTCTGAGGCGTCGGTATGCATGTTTTCTCCGTGTGTGTGTGTGTGTGTGTGTGTGTGTGTGTG
Organism: Salarias fasciatus; assembly: GCF_902148845.1. Lineage (NCBI taxonomy): Eukaryota > Metazoa > Chordata > Actinopteri > Blenniiformes > Blenniidae > Salarias > Salarias fasciatus. The sequence continues at coordinate 24,918,658 of NC_043763.1, read as the reverse complement.
TGTGTGTGTCCCCCATGTGATGCCGGCCGGTCTGTGGGATCATCGGGTTTGTGTTTCACACCCTGTTTGTAGCACTGAACGCTCATCAGAGTTGCGTTTCTCTGGGAACTGAAACGGAATTCTACTTTTTACGAAGGTGCTGAAACTTCCAAAGTTTTTTCACAGCGTTCTGATGGAGACGAATCCGTCAGATCTGCTGCAACATAAACAGTTGCCACGTTGTATTGTTTCCTGCTGTGACGCTGGTGAACATCGTCAGTAACCTGAGGTCTGATGTTGCTTTAATGCACGGAGGCAGCAAACTGGTCCTCAGTCCACGAAGACTACACCGTTCTCAGCGTTCCTGCTGTTTCTCAACACGCTGCTGTATGAACGCGAAACTTTTCTGAAACGAAATCGCAAAACCACAGCGTTTTCACTGGGAGTGTTGCCATGGAAACGAGGCCTTCGTTCAGTCAACGGATTATAAGACCGTCATGATTGTCACCATCGGCAGGTTTTAAATTCGGAAGCTTTCATGTGTGTTTCTGTGCAGAAAGTTGCATTAATGGATGGAAACCATATTTTTCTCACTTCTGCAAACTGAAATAAGTCGTTTTGTGACGACGAGCTGGTTTCACGTCACAGACAGACGCCTCTTCTTTTATTCTGGTGTAAAACAGTCAAATGTCACCGTTTCTGTACGGTTGTTTTACTGTGTGTTTATAACTGATCTTATTGGAAACTTTTTTCGGACTGGATCAACAAAACGAGTTAAAAATGAAAAAAACATTTTAACCCTGCTGAGTTCACCAGAGGAGACGGCGAAAACTGCTGCTGATCAGCTTGTGCAGAATATGTTTTTCTTCTTCTTAGCAGCCAGAAATTGATTTTGGTGGCTTGAAAATGGGTTTTTGGAATTGCGCCAAAATGAAATGCTGTGTCATTTCGGCCGCTCAAAGCCAAGGAGGGGAAAAAAGAAAAGAAACGCAAAGAGATTATCTCATCTGTCTGGACTGGCCCTGACTTGAATGCAGATCGGTGAATCATCCTTCTTCCAGCCTGACATGCAGGGTCTGCTCGAGCCACCGAGCTGAAGCCAGAACGATTCCCTCCACGTCGGAGGAACGGCTCGTTCTGCTGTTTGTGACTGATCGACGGAGCAGTTCGGCACTAAAAATACCTGAAGGTGTTATTTTTACCCTGACGGGGTCGACACGCCCAAACACACACCAGACGGTGCAAGAATGAGTCACACACACTAAACACACGCACGCAAATGTTAAATGAGTTATTAATTCTGCCTTCTTCCCCCAAAAGATATTTGAGTTTGATGAGAAGCTCCAGTCTGTGATCGAACATCCGCCACCGCCAAGCTGTCTGGACCAGGGAGTGGACAAAAAGCTCTGTGTGTGTGTGTGTGTGTGTGTGTGTGTGTGTGTGTGTGTGTGTGTGTGTTTTCTGCTTGATTATTGTTTACATAAACAGTGTAAAAAGTTGCAGTCATGAGCGTGTCATGTGATTCCCGGCTGATAAAGCTCATGTATGTTCACATCCTGTCCTGCTCGGGAGGAACATCAGTTACTGATGTTGCTTTTAGGGTTTGTTTGTTCCACTGGTGCCCACCAATGCAGAAAAACAACACACACACACACACACACACATCCGTGACCTGATACCTGCACCGCCGCCGCAGTAACGCTGCCTTGCATTTCTGCGGCATCGATCCGGGCGCTTGTCGGCTAATGCGCCGCTCACTCGCTCCGGCTGACGCTGAGTGCTGACCATCAGGCGCAGCGGCACCTGGGGGAGACCTGAGAGCAGCCGCCCTCCCCTCAGAGCCGCGGCGCTCAGGCCAGCAGCCAGCTGAAGCCCTACCCACCTGGTGAATGAACGGACTTCAGGCCAAAGCTGGCCGAAGAGCTGCCAGCTGCTGATTTCTCTGCGTGAGTTTCCTCCTGAGATGGGCCGAGTTACAGAGAAGATCCCTGCTCTCAGATAAACACACTTCAGTCAGAAAAGACAGTGACTGATCCTGACGGGTGTGTGTCAGGAGTTCAACACCGTCGGATAAGGAGGACGGATGTTTCACCCTGTTGAGTGAGGAAGGAGAGCAGCGAACCGACGGGGATCCAAATCTACATCCGACTCCTGCAGCAGGAACCAGATCGAATTCAGACGTTCCTTTAACACTCAACAACTGCTGGAGCAACGTGTTTCCATGACAACAGGACATAGTGGGCATCACGTTTACGTGCCAAAGATCAGATCAACCAAGCCAGCAACTAATCGAAGCAATCCAGCAATCAACCAAACAACCAGCCAATCAAACAACCAACAAACCAATCGACCAAACAACCAACTATATTGCCACTGTAAGCTGTGCAAACATGATAACTGAAGAAGCAACTGTTGCTGTCATTAAAAAAATAGGATGACATATAAATATATATTTAAATTAAATGTTAAAATGATACCAAGTACTGTAAATATTTAAAATCTGGTTTTACCAGGAGCAAAATAGACAAAATGTTAAATAGATTGAAATCGATTATTTCAGCAATAAAAACAATCTGAACCTGGATTTGCCTGTTTTGGTTGATCAGTACTGAACCTGTAGTGTTTCGCATGAAATAACAGAACGACGGTGGAGAAGAATTTGATGGCAAAGTGATATTTAGCTACTTCAAGACCCTGAAGTGAAAAAGTTGAGTTTTCCAGCTGAAGGAGGACTGAGTTACCAATGTTTGGAGGTGTGGTGGGAGGACTGGGGTCAGTGTTTAAATCCGCTCAGATCAGGAACGTCTGTGGAGAAGTTTGTGCTGAAAACACACTGAGGTGTGATGATTCACTCTGAGGAAATGAACCTTTCACACTCCAGTGTTGTTTACAGCTGACAGCTTGTTTATTGCACATTTTTCAGAGAACACTATACATTTCTATCTAGGAACCTTGTTGCACTGTTGTTATTATTATTTTTTTTTATATTGAACGATCGACGTTGGGACTGGATTGAGGACTGAGACGACAGACTCGGCTGCAGCCTCGGAGGAAACTGGACTCCTCTGATTGCTCGCCTGCCTGTTGGGACCTGAGGGTTTGCGAGGCTGCAGCCTGGCGGGACATGGCAGCCGCTCGTCACTGAGCCGCCTCGCCGCCGCCGCAGCCTCGAGTTTGAAACTCCGGCGTGTCGGGATGAGCCGCGCTCCGCACGGCGAGCGTCCCTGTCAGATCCGGAGGAGGAGAGAGGGATGAGTCTGTAGAGGCAGGAGGAGGTGGGGGTGGAGGGGTGGGGGTGGGGGGCAGCTCCTCCCATAATGAAGTTAGTGTGCAGTGCTGGAGGTCTGTGTTTACGGGGCAGGCGAGGGAGTTTCCTTCACTCGGACAGTCGCACCGCTCCCAGCTCGCAGGAAGGCAGCACATCTCTCTTCTCGGCTCGTTCCTGACTCCATCCGGCGCCGACCCGGGACGAGGCGGCGGGGACCCGCGGTACCCTGCACCACCTCCTCCTCCTCCACCTGCCCGCTCCGGACCGCCGCCGGCGCTGCCATCATGTGCGACTGCTTCCACCTGGCTTTCCCCAACTGGCACGCAGCCTCGTCAGGGACGGGTGGGCATCGCTCGCTTTCCTCTCTCCGCTCTGCCTCCCGCCGGGCTGTGTGTGTGTGTGTGTGTGTGTGTGTGTGTGTGTGTGTGTGTGTGTGTGTGTGTGTGTGTGTGTGTGTGTGTGTGTGTGTTTGGAGGGATGCGTGAGGCGGCCGGGTGCTGATGCTGAGTCCTGCAGTGAGCGCTGGGTGTGTCTGCAGAGGACTGTTGTCATCATGGAGGATGTGGAGCTGCTCTGCTCCCCTCTTCCTCTCTTCCTCTCCTCCTCCTCCTCCTCATCCTCCCCTCTTCCTCCCGCTGTGTGTCTGAAGCCTAAAAGGGAAACTCGCTCACTTACTTTCTGTTGGAAGAATCAAAATCTCCCCTAAAAAAACCCAGAAACACAGAAACTGTGAAGCTTCTGGCTTAAAAAGTGAAGATCTGCTTCCTGTAACCCGCATTCTCTTTAATCTATAGATAGATCTATTGATACATAATTAAAAATGAAAATAATCGCAAAAATATTAAAACTTAAAAGGTAAAACCACCTGAAAGTGGCGTGAAAACAAAAAATTAAGATAATAAATATTTTTAAAGATAGAACAAAGACAAAAGAATAAAACCTGAAAGGAAAATGTGATGATGGAGCAATATTTAAAAATTAAATATATTTTTTAAAGGTTAAAAAAAACCTTGAGATTTTATTAGTTTGAAAAATAACGTTAAAAGACATGAGGGCAAAATAATAAAGTCATGCTTAAGATGACACTGATTTAAATATAAGAATATTACATTAAATAGAGAATGAATATAAAAATAAGGTTTTCTAATGAATAAAAACCTAAATTTAATGCTTAAACCTTTTTCTCCTGGTTAAATCAAGCAGGGGAATTTTTTTTTTATTACTATCTCTATTAGTTTGAACGTTTTAACACTCGAAGCTGTTTTCAGATCTTTAATGAGACTGACCGAACATTTCTGAGTTCAGGATGAAACATCTGCACGCTTCTGTTAACGTCCCTTAAACAAACCACATCTGGTCTGCTGCACCAGCAGAGACGATACAACAGAGGGAATCCTGGGAAACTGGTCTGAATCAAGCTGCATCCCTTTGAGTAATACAGCGATTTAAACATGTTGTTAATAACGGCGATCAGAGATTCAGCTTTGAAGCTTCTGGAGATTTTTTGTAGGAAACAAACCTGATCAATATCTTCAGTCGTCTCCACCTGAGCTGATTTCTCTCTTTCTAATCTGGTTTTCTTCCCTTTAAACAGACTCAAACTGAGTTTATTGTCACCTTCACTGAGCTCCTCTGTGAGTAATGAGACACCTTTTATTATTCCCCATGATTTCCACAGGAAGCTGATCTGATTGGAACAACTCAGACATTTTTATGTTTCTGCTCTGATTTTTTTAACCCAGTGTGTGTTTCTTTGCAAATGTGTCAAAATGACAAATTGACCATGAAGCGTTTAAAGAATCCTTTATGGTCCAGATCAGCTGCTTAAGTAACGTCGCCGAGGCGGCGCGCCGTGTAAATAAACCGTATCTCATCACGTATGTCGGCCAGGATCATAAAACGTGCTGAATCATGGGAAACGGATTTCAATCAGGCTGCAGCCTCAACAAACTCAACGGCTCTCAGTCACCGAATGACGCCCCTGAAAACTAAGAACGGTCGGGCAAGCGCAAAAAAAATACAGCGCAGGATCAGAATTCCACATAGACGTAACGGTTTAGTGATGTTTGAAACAGAAACAATACAAACACGAAGCTAACGGTGATGAAAAATGAGGACCATCATTAATAATTTACCATATTGAATCTTCATCTTTAAAGTGACTGAATCTTTACGTAAGAAGAAAAAACATTATCAAGCATCTTTTCAGTGAAGAGCTCAGTGAAAAGGTTTTCTTCTCTCTGCTTCTCTTTACCCTCAAACACATCTCAGCTCCTTCACTTTGATTTGATTCATGGTGTTTCAGGAAATTACTCTTCTTATTCAAAGCTGCACTTCTCTGCATTTCCATTTGAGGTTCATGTGAGGTTTGCATGTTCTCCCTGAGCGAGATGGAAACATGTCTTTCAGGCACGTTGTTGGCTCTGAATGTGAAACGTTTCTGAAACGTTGCGGTGTGAACGGGGCCTGAAACTGCCGGCAGATGTTAACGTGAGCGTTTGACTCTCTGTGATTAACTAGCCATCTGTCCAAGTGTAACCTGACTTCATCCGGTTCAGACGGGCTCTGGCACTCTGCCACCTTAAAGTAGACACAGTGGAGGCTCTCAACTCAATAGAAAACTTTCAAAACAACAAATTAATCCATTAACAGAGATGCAGTTTCTGCATATTTGCTAAATTGCAGGAAAAACTTTAAAAAACTGGTTTCATTTCAGAAACACTGTGAGCAAAAACAAAGTTTTAAGAGTGAAAGGAAGTTAAAGAAACTATTTCAAATGTTTGTTCATCAGGTTGTTTCACAGAAATTTGACTTGAAAGCTGTTTTTGAAGTTTTTTTTTTTCATAGTCATCCTCTTTCAAACAGACTACAGCAGTTTTTTTGGCTTTCAGCATTTGGTGGTAAAAAGCAGGAGTTGCACTGCAGACGGGTTTCACTCCGTTTCTCCTGAAAATAACAGAAAGACATTGAAAGCGAAGAGAAGAGGCCTTTTCCTCTCACTGTGTACATCCATCTGGTTCAGTGGAACCGCGGGTCCAGTGTGTGTGTGTGTATGTGTGTGTGTGTGTGTGTGTGTTGCGTGCAGGTTGCTCTGGCTCTCTGCGGTGAGCGGCTGAATTGCCGTCGGCCGGTTTTATGTGCGTCGTCAAAGCGGTGAAATTTATATCAGGACGAACTGAAGTGAACCGAACAAAGTGCTGCGTCACTCACGTGGCAACTCCGGGAGTTCAGGAGTTTGTTTTGACTTCCTGTTTAATACGGTGAATGCTTTTAAGGAAATAAGAGCGCGTTTGATGAGCACTGCAATGAAAACTTTACAGGTGGAAGAAGGAACAGAGGGGAAAAAAACGTTTTATGATAATCTGATGGCTGCAGCTGAATCAAACAGGGAAGAATGGGGACTCTTAATAAATGGACATTTGGGGTGGGGGGGCGTTATGTGCGTCATATTACTTGTCGCACCTTTAAGTAATCCTGCGTCATAGTATCCATGGTTCTGGACACAGTTTGCATGTTCTCCCTGTGTGTCGCACAGTGGCATCCAGTGGCCATACACTGTTTGTTCAGGTCTGTTTGTATTATGAACAGTCAAACAACTAAAACAGTGAGTCGTGGTCCAGAAAATAAACTGTTTTCTGCAGGTCAGCTCAGTAGAGAGGTAAAAGTCACACTTTTATTTATTTGTAAGACAGGAACTAAAGCGGCTCTGAGAAGGCGACCCCGGGAGCAGACGGTGGCTCCAAAAACACACAACCCAAACCGAAGCAGATTCCAGAGCAGTGATGAAACCGGCCGCAAGTTTACAGATTGATAGATTGAAAACATGCGGCTCTCATGTTCATATGATCTGTGGGGAAAATTCAATTGGGCTTTTTTTTCCCTCTTTCACTCAAATCTTATTATAATTTGTTTCCCAGTGAAAGAAGCTTGTGTGTGAAGCAGAATCCAGCAATGATGTGGTCTGCTGTGGATTAGTTTAGTAGAGCGAGGAGGGGCGGGGGCGGGGTGGGTGAAGAAGGAGGGGGGGGGGGTTGGGGGGGTGAAGGAGGAGGAGGGGGGGGGGGGGGGGCAGCCTTCAGGTGCTTCCGGCGCCGGAGGCGTTACGTAAGAGAGGATCTGAGGACAGTCCAGCTCTCAGTCTCAGGGTTTAATCTGTCAGGACTGAGGTCTGATCAGAACCACAGCCAGACGAAGACAGAGGAGCCACGCCCAGACCCAGACCCAGACCCAGACCCAAGACTCCGATCCAGACCCAGATCCAGATCCAGATCGACCCAGATCCAGACTCAAACCCAGACCCAGACCCAGACCCAGAGTAAGAACATCCAGATCCAGACCCATAGCTGCACCAGTTGAGCATCCTTCAGTTCTTTCAGGAACGTTGAACCTCTGATCACTTCAATCACTTGGATCACTCTGATCACTCTGATCACTCTGAGATTCGCCTCCAGTCACACGTCAGACGTCCAGGTTTCCTCAAGCGCCCAAAAGACAAATATTTAGAGAAGGAGTTTCTGCGGTGGACGTCCGGCTGCGTGCAGACCAGAACAAAACGCCTGAATTCATCATCCAGTCGGCGCGAGGCGAGTCTGAATCCCCGGTAAAGCTCACGACACACACCGGTCCGGCGCCGCAGACTCGACACATGACACTTCAGCCTGCAGGCACGGCGCTTAATCTAATGAAGAGGCTAATTTTACTCAGGCTCACTTCAGCCAGACTTCACCGAGCAGCTGAAACGAGGAAATGAGCTCCTGCTTTTCACTTTTAGTTCCGTCATCCTGAAGCTGACGAGTCTCTGATTGGTTTGAACTGTCAGAGTTAATCACATTAATCCTGATTAATGAATGCAGGGCTGAATAAAGATTCTTTTTTCAATCGCACAATTTGGCTTAGGGCTTTTTTTCAGTTTAAAAACTGTATTTTTTTTGCAGACCTTGTATTAAGTTAGTCTATATGGCACTTTATTTTGGAAGGAAATCCAGCAAGGTCAAAAAGGAAATTCCTTTGGAAGCTCTTGTCAGAAATCAGTCTCAGAAAGTCACAATGCTAAAATTTCAACAATTATTCAGGCCCAAACGGGTCTGAATCTCCCATAAAGCTCACAGCACACATGATCCGTCGCTTGTCAAAGCTAAGCGCTAACTGCCAACCGCCACCGTAAACACGATACATGACACGAAAATCATGAAAATGCTCAACAGTGAGTCATTTTAGAGAACAAAGAACATCGCAAAGGAGAATATATACATATTTTTTTAAAGCAAAAATAATAAGGTTTAGCTACTTTTTCCCTTTAGCTTCTCCTCATTTTTCACTTCTTAGGAAAACTATACAGAGGTAAACAGAATTCTCTGAGTTGACAGAATTAACAGAGTTGAACATTTAATGTGATTAGATGAACAACAACAAGAGAGAAAAACACCTGAAGCTGTAAGAAGGATCATTTGTTGATCGGTAGGAAACTTTCATTTTGTGTGGAAAAAATGATTTTTTTATATAAAATTTTTGCCTTGTGTCAATAAAAATGACATGAAAACCTAAAGGACACATGTTTTGTCTTCAGTGGAAGATAAAGGGTTAAAACAGGCTGCAATTTATTTTAAAAGCATGTGAGGAGTTAGGAGTCACACCGAAGACTCAATTCTATTAGGCCGAGACAGTTTGAGGCGTTCAGGTTAGACGATGGCTTAACGGCGTTCCCGCCTCCTCGCTCCATCCGAAGCCCAAAGCAAACAGCTGCAGACACGTCCGGAGTCAGAGAGCGGCCGCCGGCAGACGCTCTGGATGTCTGAGCAACACCTGAGTCCGAGTCCAGGAGCTGAACGAACGGCAGCAGGTAGGTGGAGGCCGAGACGCGGCCGGGCCGCCGGCTGTCAGACCGTCGGGTCGAATGAGGACCGGACCGTTCAACACATTTAGGCCAAGATTTCAAAATTAAAGTTCAATCTGAAGCTCAAAAAATTTCCAAAAACAAAACAGAGAGGAAAATTTAAAGTGTCTGAAGAGGAATGATCAGAGGTAAGAGGAATGATTCAAACTGGTGTGTTCACTGACGGTGATGTGTTCACTGACTGTAGGGCATTCACTGGTGTGGTGTGTTCACTGACTGTGGTGTGTTTCCTGGCAGTGGTGTGTTCCCTGACTGTAGGACATTCACTGGTTTAAAGTGTTTTCACTGACGGTGGTGTGTTCACTGACTGTGGTTTGTCCACTAGCTGTGGTGTGTTCACTGACTATAGGGCATTCACTGACAGTGGTGTGTTCACTCACTGTGATGAGTCCACTGACGGTGGTGTGTCCACTGCACATTAACATGAGGTTCTTTCAGAACCTGGACTCAGAACTTTGGTTCTCTGCAGGTTTTACTTCTGTGATTTAAAAGCTTCTTCAGTGGTTCAGATTTCTGTCGGCTCACCGATACTGCAGGAGGTTTAAAGCACTTACAGCGCTCCGCATGACTTACATTACTGTAAGGAAGAGTGTGTGTGTGTGTGTGTGTGTGTGTGTAAGACACCACGCCACCCCTCCTCCAGCCGTTAGCATTCTGCAGCACCGAACATTAACTCTTTATCCGTCACTCACAGGAATTCCGGGCAGCAGAACGTTTCCATCCCAGGACGGCGTTTAGGACACTGTCTTTCCAAAACTCTCACACTTCCTACAACTGTCCAGATTCCACAACACACACACATTCCAGAACTCACACTAATGTCCGGGTTCTCCCATCGTTAATGTCTAGAGAGTACTGTTGTCTTTTATAGTTACAATAATAATAATAATAATAATGATGATGATGATGATGATGATGATAACAATAAGCAGCTCCAGTAGGAATCAGCTTTTCCCTCTCTCGCCCTCTTGGAGGGTTTGACAGGCTGCAGACTCTGATCTGCGGATCGATGCAGCAGATCACTTAACAGACGAGGAGGCAGCGAGTCTCCGGAGGAATCACTGCCAGGAAGAACTGGAAATAGTCTGATCATCGGCTCCAGCGGCTCCGGGAGCCTCTGAATAACTGGCAGGAAGCTCCAGCCGAAGCTTCACGAGGCTGGAGTTTGTTCTGAGGACAGTAGAGATTTACACCCCGACACCAGGAGAGCAGAGCGTTCGTCCTTTAAGCTGTTTTACTTTTTATCGTCTCATTTATGTTTATGGCGAACAGAACAAGTCCAGCTTTCTGAAACGCTGAAAGCTTCTTTATTCCCCACTGCACACGTCAATAATCTACTTCTTTACAGCGAACACAATCCTGATTCTTCACTTCATGGTCGCTTATCACATTAACAACTCAACAAGGTTAAACGCCACTTAAAAAATCATAAAATCCTCTGGAGCCCTCGAAACGCTAAAATATCAAACCTGACTGGAATTAAATTCTCTAAAACACTCATCAAATCAACAGAATATAAGAGTCAGACAGCAGAAGTCCATAAATGTCCACAATGTAACACCTACTTTCATGCAATACATATATTGCATTGGTACAAAGCTGAATTATTAAATCTGTTTTTTCATGTTTTAATGTGTTCATTATGTGATCTCTCACTGCAGTACCTCTGTTCACCACCAGGGGAATCACTGACTTACAGCAACAAGAATTCAACCACCTTAAATCAGAGATGAAAACCTTCTCCTGTGCTTCCTTTACTCTCGTGGCCCAGTAGGTTATAATGTGACAGTATTTCTGCATGAAGAGCTTTTCATTTTTGATTTGCCAAACACAAAGTACACAAAGTGAAACCTCTCGATTCACACACCAAGTAGACCCTCCAGAAAAAACGACATCATGCGATCGCATGAATTCACGCATAAATCACCCTTTTGCCGCTGATTATACGGGGGTCACATATTTTCCAAAAGGGTGCATAATATATACACACATATTTCACAACTATTAGCATACTTCACAACTTTCCGCAATTTTACCGCATAAAATGGCACAAAACCCTGCATATTTATCTGCATAATCAAGCATTTTAGCTCGTATAATCTGGGATTAAAGTACGCATAATCAAGAATTTTTGCCCACGTTTTTCTGGAGGGTCTTACTAAGAAAGAAAAAATAGTTTGGTATAAATATTTCACTACAACTGTTGCTGTAATGTCACCTTAATGTCTATATAGTATAAATAACAGGACTATTTATAAGAGATTATCTCTGCTTCACCAGGAAAACATCGAAGAAAAAACATGTATTGAAAGTTAAATCTTGGAAAAAGGAGCAGAAGTACAAAGTATCCTGTTCCTCCTCAAAATGTGACCTTTGCCTTTTTTACTCTCTAAAAAATAGAAAAATTCACACAATTAAAATTATTTAAAAAAAAAAAAAAAAAGAGGTAAAAGAAGAAAAAGTAACCGTCTCCAGCAGGTCACCTGTCACTGCTTGGCTTTTCATGCCTTCACATCGGGACATTTCAATAACTGAATTCATCAGTGGTTGAAAAATGCTTCAAAATGAAAGATGAGAAAGAAAGTCTGATGTCCTGTCATGGAGTGAAGTTTTAATGCAATTCGCTGCAATTAGATCAAGTAATTGTGAAATTAGTGCTGTTGAGCGCATCTTGTTTGCAGTGTTTGTGGATGTGTGCAGGAGCGATTAAGTGTCAGGTGCCTTTCTGATCAGTTCCATGTTCCACTGCACAAACCCAAGCTTTGCGGCCACAGTGGGACGCCTGTGTCCCCCTCCCGAAACTCCACCGACACAACCTAATGCGATTTTCCACTTTGGCACGGACACGCAGAATATTCCCGCCATAATGCGATTTCCTCGGCCGTGCGGAGAGCCGAAGGACGGAGCTGGGGAATTCACTCAAACATGGCAGCGCACATGCACACGCACGTAGACGCGCGCACGCCACATGCTATCTGGGTTTTAACGGATTCTTCTGGTCCTGGTCCGAACAGGAGGACGGAGGCTGCGAGGACCAGAAGCCGCCACGGAGGACGACTCGGTCAGCGACTCAGTGAGTGAGCGAGAAATCAGTGCTTCATGTGGAGAAGCTCCATGCGGTCGCTTCACGACTCCCTGGAGGTTTACGCTTCGGTCTCAGCTTTAATTCAGAAACGATTTCACTTCTCTTTGGAAGGAAGTAACGAAAACATCACTGAAGATCACACGATTTGACTTTTTCCATTTTTTCTTTACATGTCTGATTTATCTGTTTTCAGTATTATTGAAAGCAAAACACAAAGAGAGTCTTCCTCTGTAAATAAAATGCTCGCAATATCTTTGATTATTTGATAATTACTTTTTCTGATTATTTGCCGACTGACTGCTGCTCTCTGAAAAAGAAAAAAAAAACACCACTAATGTGATAATTATTAAAATCCAAACAGCCAAACTGCTTTTGGCTCATTCAGGTGTTTTCACACTCTGCCTTCCAGTTTTTTCTGGACCTTTGTTATTAAAGCTCAATTAGAGATGAATCAATATCTGAAGGAAACTGACAGCAATCGTAAGATGTTCCTGATGTATGTGATGTGTGTGTGATAACGCTCATGATGTGTGTGTGTGTGTGTGTGTGTGTGCTGACTGACCCGCCCTCCTCTCAGACATGCGATGAGCCGGCTCGCTTCACGGAGGGCGAGAGACCGCGGCCGCAGGGATCGTCCCCCGTCGAGGAATTCCCCGAAACTGAAAAATACGCAGACAGCGACAAAGAGGTAAAGACGGGTGACGCTCACACACATGAAAACACATCAAACAGCAGGAGATCAGCAGGTCCTGGATAAACACACACTTCCTGTGGCTCTTTTAATTCTTGAAATCTTAAAACGGTGCAAAAAAGGGGCCTTTCTAAAGGTGAAATTTACAACCCAGCAACAGCAGCTTCACTGTGAGTCTTTAAGAAGTGATTTCTTTACTTTCTCCTGGTTGGAGGAAGTTGTCACATTTCACTTTTTTCTCCTCCAGTGTGAAGCAGAGCATGACCCGAACTACAAAGGCGGGAGTGGAAAGAAGAGCAGGAAGTCTGGGCTGGGGTCCATGTTTGAGAAGCGTTCCACTCCAAAGATGAGCAAACTGAAGGTGAGAGCCGTCCGCCGTCTCCTCCGCGAGGCCCGAGAGTCCCGCCTGGAGGCAGGATAACCGCCGTCTGCTCTCCGGACCGCCTGCAGGAGGTTCCCAGCCCCGAGTCGGGGGTGATCGTCAAAACAGCCAAAGACGGGTGCGCCGAGGGCCTGGTGTACGGGGGAGGAGGGAGAGACGGTATCTTCATTAAAGGAGTGGTGCCCGAATCTCCGGCGTCCAAAAGTCTCAAGCTGAAGGAAGGTAGGATGACGGCCAGAGGACGGACGCCTTGTCCTCTAGTTACAGAGAAAGAGCTGCTGAGCAGATAATGAATAGAGCTTCTTCTGAGTTCCATAAAACTCCAGATACTATAAAATATAAAAGAGACTGAATGCAATGACGTTCAAATCCATAAATCTCTTACAGTGCAGAGGCTACGGTGGCCTCTATATATTGTGCATGTTGATATTGTGAAGAAGATGAATATCTGATTTATTGTTTCTGCAGTTCTGAAAGGAAATCATCAAAGATTTCCTGCTGTAAAAGTTGCACAAAAAAAACAAAAAAACATATCATAACCCAAATGACAAATCCATGTTCCTACAAGTTCACTGCAATGTAGAATCCGATCAGATCATGAGCATTCAGTGCGTTTTTAGACATAATCTGAAGAAACATTAGTTTTAGGAACCACTGATCTGATTTTTCCCTCCAGAAATCGGTCTTGCGAGCCTAATAAAGACCATCATATCAACAGAGACACAAGAAAGTTCTGCTTTAAACATATGAAATGAGAAAATGAAGAGAATGCCGTTTTTATTGTGAACATTCAGTTTCTCAAATGAACACTCTCTAGAAACACCAGGAAGCCAAGCAGCAGCTTCTGTAAGTTTAAATATACTTTCTAGCAGTTCCACTTTTATTACACATTATGGAACCACAGGACAAACCCACACAGGGCCCAGCACTCTTGGATAATGTCTCTTTTATCTCTTTATCTTGTCAGGCAGAAAATAAAAGTCATTTCATTGTTTTGTTTTTTCTCTGTTGTTTTGTCTTGTCCCTGCAGGTGATCAGATCCTGAGCGCCACGGTGTATTTCGACAACGTGTCGTATGAGGACGCCATTCAGATTCTGGAGCACGCTCAGGCTTACAAAATGAAGCTTTGCTTGAAGCGCAAACCAGACATCTCGCAGACCGAAGCGCCCGACGAATCGGATGCGATCCCTGTAACCATTTCTAAGCTGATTCCTTCACGTCTTTGTGTCTGTGAGGTTTGAGCAGGAAACTGAGTTTTGTTTCTGTTGCTTCACAGGAGGAGGACATCTATGCTCCAGAGATGAGGGAACAGGGAAAGACCAAAAGACGTGGGGACGCCCGCATTTCCTGGCCAAAGTTTCCCTCCTTCGGAAAAGGAAGGAAAAAGAATTTCACGAGGTCTCACAGCTCCTCAGAGGCCGATGAGCAGAGGAAGCTCGAGCTTAGCCCAACCACAAGTGACACAGAGTCACCAATCAAATCTCAGGATGCGCTCAAAGGCAAGAAGAAGAACAAAATGAAGCTCTCTGTCCTGACGAAAAGGGGTCGCATCAGCTCATCCGAAGACCAGGAGACAGTGACCACGGGCCAGATCAGCAGCGACATTCAGCAGACACAAGAATCAGATCTGCTTTCACCTGAGTGCCTTGAAAGCCCCTCAGCAGACGGCCCACAAGTCTACACGGGCAAGGATCTGAAGGCAGGGGGAGATTTGAGACTGGAAGAAAACAATCAAACACTGACTGAAAGTGGAACTCCTCAACACAAGGCTGAACTTATCAGTATCGACAGCCCTTTGAAAACAACCGATCTCACTGTGGCTTTGGCAAATCCAGACGGCCAGGCTGGTGTCAAGTCCCCTGACGGCAAGAAAAAGAAGAAGGAAAAGTCAGAGTTGAAACTGAAAATTTTGGGGAAGGACAAATCCAAGAAAGCGAAATCATCACCGAAGAGGCTCAAAACACTCGGGGCAAGTCTTGAAGTATCAGATCAGAATGACACGAAAACATCCGACGTCGCTGCGACCGCTGAATCCACACAAGTGGATGTGAGCATGCCAAAGGTGGAACTCCATGTGTCTGATGGTGACTTTCAACAGAAATCCCCACAGAAAGGTAAAGAAAAAACACAGAAAAGCAAGCAAAAACAGGAAGCAAAGGCAGGAGCGGCAATTAAACTGCCTCAAGTGGGACTGGGTGACGCCTCAATCGAAGACACTATACGGCAAGTCAGCGTGAATGCTGAAGAATACAAACCTAAAACTGAGCTGCTCACCACGACCGGTGCTGAAGTCAAAGACAATCCTTACGATAAACTGTCAAAAGACAGATTTTCAGGTAAACAAC
Organism: Salarias fasciatus; assembly: GCF_902148845.1. Lineage (NCBI taxonomy): Eukaryota > Metazoa > Chordata > Actinopteri > Blenniiformes > Blenniidae > Salarias > Salarias fasciatus. Next base: position 24,903,014 of record NC_043763.1, on the reverse strand, counting down.
TTCCAAAACGTGAAGACATTGAGATTCCAGGAATGGAGGATAAATCTGCAAAGACCAAAGTCAAAGGAATGAAGGAATCTAAGAGACACCATGAAGAAACTGTGCAGATGTCGATTGATGTTGACAGCGTGAAAGAGGCTGTTTCCAAGCTGCCCGGATACAAGCTGCCCAAGGTCGACACGTCTGGGATGCCCATCCCCGAGGAAATCACTGTGATCGATGCAAACGCACAGAGAATATCTGTGAAAACACCCACTAAGGTTGTAGATAGCAAAACCAAACATGAGACACACTTCGTAAAGTTTGACGCAGCTGCCAGTCAAGATCCCTGCAAGACCACAATCAAGCTACCAAAGATGAGAGCCGCCGACCTCACAAGAGAAGAGCTTCTATTTGAGACCAGATTGGATGCTAATAAAACTCAAAAACAACAAAGAGCCAAGCCTCAGGAAAGCCATACAGAGATTAAAACAGGATCCTATGAGAGAGAAGACATTGCCATCCCAGGAAGAGAAACGACACAGTCCTTTAACCAAACATCTGATGGGATAAAAGGAGAAAAGACGATATACCTGCAAGACATAAAGATCTCAAAAACTGAAATAATGACAGAGAAGGAGCGGATTGGAGGACTGGTAAGTGATGTTAAAATACCAGAAATTGATGGCATTGAATTCATTGACTCAGCAGAAGGTTCACCAGCCAAAACGCAAGCTAGCATGGGACTCCCGGGTGTTGAGGTTAATCTGGATGCAAAACTAAAAGCTGACGCTTCCCTTCCAGAGATCCCAGGTGAGGACGAAGCTGGAAAACACATCAGTGTAAATGTGCCTGGAGGAGATATAACCATTGATGGGTCTGAGATCATAAGTCTCGATAATGAGGGAAAGGGAGGCAAGTTTAAAATGCCGAGCATCGGCATCTCCTTACCCAAAGTGAAAGAACCGAAAATTAACGTAAGCTCATCAAAGAAAGATGCGACTGTCACATTACCAGAAGCTAAAGCTGTGGTCAAAGGTCCACCAGAGATTGATGCTGCCACTGCAAGTGTCACTGTTTCTCTTTCAGAGCAAAAGATCGATGCAGAAAAACCTGAAGTGGATATAAAACCACCGCAGGTCGAAGGTGAACTTGATGCACAGGGCAACAAGTTCAAAATGCCAAAGTTTGGAATCAAAATGCCAAAACTTGAAAGCCCCAAGTTTGACATAAACATATCAAAGACAGATGGTGATGTAAAATTACAAGATGCTGAAGCTAAGGTCAAAACTCCAAAAGCCCCTAAAGCTGATCTTACACTCGGAAGTGTTGATGTTTCCATTCCAGAGCACAAAACGAAAGAAGAAAACACTGCGATGGAAGGCAAACCTCTGAAGGCTGAAGGTGAACTCGATCCTGAAGGAATCAAATTCAAATTACCAAAACTTGGGATCGCATTGCCAAAAGTCAAAGGACCTGAAGTCGATTTAGGTTCATCAAAGAAAGGGGTCGATGTGACGTCACCAGAGGTGGAGGGAAAGATCCACGCGCCTGATGCAGAACTGAAGGCGAAAGTGGAAATTACAGCTCCTGATGCAAAAGGATCTCCATTAAAATTCAAGATGCCAACATTTAAACTTCCCAAATTTGAAGTCGCTGGTCCAAACATCTCTGCAGAGAAGCGTGATGTCAACGCTGACGGAGCTGACATTAAAATCCCAGAGGAGGGGTTACAGGTTACCATCACAACCCCAAGCATTGATGCTGTTGGTTCTTCAATCGACATAAAAGCGAAAGGACCTGACCTCGAGGGAAAAGGAGGCAAGTTTAAAATCCCAAGTCTTGGTTTCTCCAAGCCAAAGATGAAAGAACCTAAAGTTGATTTATCAAAGAAAGAGGTAGACGTTACACTGCCTCAGATAAAAGCTGAGGTCGCACTTCCAAAGACTGATATGGAGGAAAAAGACATTTCACTTCCAGATGTAAAGATGAAGATGCCAGACACAGAAGTCAAACTAAAAGGGCCTGAGTTTGACTTGGGCTTGTCAAAAGGGAAAGTAGACGTCAAAATACCAGAAAGTCAAGTCAAACTTCCCGAGGTGGATCCTGGAAAAATAGATGTTTCGCTATCTAATGCCACAATAGAGGTGAAAAAACCTGACATGGAAACACGGCCACTGGAAACAGAAGGTCAACAAGGAGGCAAGTTCAAAATGCCAAACTTTGACATAAAAATGCCAAAAATTAAAGGTCCAGAAATCGACTTGAGCCTGTCAAGAAAAGATGCAGGAGTCAAAACTCCACAAATTGATCTCACTGTGGGAAAAGTTGAGGTTGAAGAACAAGACAGCAAGTTGAAAATGCCAAAATTTGGAGTGTCGATGCCGAAAGTCAAAGGACCTGAAATTCATCTGGGTCTCTCCAATAAGGATGCAGAAGTAACAGCCCCAGAGGTTAAAGCAGATGTTGAACTTAAAGCACCTTCTGCAAAAATAGAAATGAAAGCTCCTCAGGTCGACGTCGCAGCTGACAACACTGTCAGATCATCCACACAGTTTACAATGCCAAATATAAGTTTCTCAATACCTAAAGTCACAGGGCCTGATATACACTTCGGGTTACCAAAGAAAGATGCTGATGTCAAATTACCAGCAGTGAAAGCAGAGGTAAAACTCCCAGAGGCACCTGAGACCGATGTTAAACTTGGAAGTGTTGATGTTTCACTCCCAGAAGCAAAGATGAAATTAGAAAAGCCTGAACTGGAAATCAAACCTCCAGAAATCGAAGGTGAACTTGAGGGAAGCAAATTCAAGATGCCGAAGCTCGGAATCAAAATGCCAAAACTCGAAGGCCCTAAGTTTGATGTCAGCATGTCTAGGAAAGAGGTCGCATTAACAGAAGCTGAGGTCAAACTCCCAGAGGTTGATGTAAAACTTGGTAGTGTTGATGTTTCGCTCCCAGAAGCAAAGATGAAATTAGAAAAGCCTGAACTGGAAATCAAACCTTTGAAGACCGAAGTTGAATTTGATGGACAAGGAACCAAGTTCAAAATGCCGACGCTGGATGTCACAATTCCAAAAGTAAAAGGGCCTGATGTTGATTTAAGCATTTCAAAGAAAGATGTTGATGTGACGCTACCAGAGGTGAAAGGTGAGATCAAACTACCTGAAGTGAAGAAACCCTCTGCTGAGGTGGAAATTAAAGCTCCGGAGATTAAAGTTGGCACAAAAGATACAAAAGGATCCCCGTTGAAATTTAAGATGCCAGCGTTCAAATTACCAAAGTTTGGAGTTGGTGTCCCGGGTGCTACAGCAGAAGGACCCGAAGGAGCTGACATTCAGATTCCAGAGGAAGACCTCACAGTTCATGTGGAGGCACCGAAGATTGATGCAAAAGCTCCATCCATTGATATAAAAACTACAGAAACTAAACACGAAGGTAAAAGTGGCAAGTTCAAAATGCCAAGTCTTGGATTCAAAGGACCAGAAGTTGATATAAGCTTACAAAAGACAGATGTAACATTACCAGAGGTCAAAGCTGAGGTCAAGCTCCCTGATGTTGAAGTGAAAAAACCATCAGCTGAAGTAGACATCAAATCTCCTGAGGTCAAAATTACCACAAAGGACAAAAAAGGATCTCCATCCAAATTTAAGATGCCCTCCTTCAAAATGCCAAAACTCGGATTTGGCACGCCAGGTGTTTCTGCAGAAGCACCTGATGTGGATGTTAAAATTCCCGAGGAGATCCTGACAGTTAACATCGAAGCACCAAGCATTGACGCACAAGCTCCAACAATAGAGATAAAAACTAAGGGAAAAGAACTTGAAGGAAAAGGACCAAGCCTTTCAATCAAAGGTCCGGATATTGATATTTCAAAGAAAGATGTGACAATTCCAGATGTCAAAGGTGAAGTTGAAGTTCCAGGTGTTGGTGTGGATGTAAAAGCACCAAAAGCTGAAGGGCAAGGAGGAAAATTTAAAATGCCAGAGTTTGGATTCACAGTGCCAAAAATCAAAGGACCTGACTTTAACTTTGAAAGGAAAGATGTGACTCTTCAAGGAGCCAAAGTCGAGGCTGACCTCCCTGATGTACCTGCAGGAAAAGCTACTGTAGATTTTGAAGCGCCAAATCTTGATCTTGAAACTCAGTCTCTTGATGTTAAAATGACAGGAATTAAAGTTGAGGGAAAGGAAAGCAAGTTCAAAGTTCCAAAATTTGGAATTTCATTACCAAAAGTTCAAGGACCTGAGATCGACTTCAACTTATCACAAAGAGACGCGAAGCTTCCTGAGGGTGAAGTTGACATTAATCTCCCAAAAGCCCCTGGAATGGATATTGATCTGGGAAAGGTAGATGTTTCAATTCCAGAAGCAGAGTTTGAGCTCAAACAACCTGAACTGGAAATGAAACCTCTGGAAATCGAAGGTGAAGTCGAAGGAAGAAAATTCAAGTTGCCAAAGTTCGGAATCAAGATGCCAGAAATCAAGGGCCCTAAATTCGATCTAAGTATGTCAAAGAAAGAGGCCAAACTCCCAGAGGCACCGGAGATTGATGCTACACTGGGAGGTGTCGATGTTTCACTCCCAGATGCAAAGATGAAATTAGAAAAGCCTGAACTGGAAATCAAACCTCTGGAAATCGAAAGTGAACTTGAGGGAAGCAAATTCCAGATGCCGAAGTTCGGAATCAAAATGCCAAAACTCGAAGGCCCTAAGTTTGATGTCGGTGTGTCAAGGAAAGAGGTCACATTACCAGAAGCTGAGGTCAAACTCCCAGAGGCACCAGAGGTTGATGTTAAACTTGGAAGTGTTGATGTTTCACTCCCAGAAGCAAAGATGAAATTAGAAAAGCCTGAACTAGAAATCAAACCTTTGAAGACCGAAGTTGAACTCGGAGGACAAGGAACCAAGTTCAAAATGCCGAAGCTGGGTGTCACAATGCCCAAAATGAAAGGGCCTGATGTTGATTTGAACTTGTCAAAGAAAGACATAGAGGTGACGTTACCCGAAGCAGAAGTCAGTCTCCCTGCTGCTGACATGCCTTCAGCTAAAGTGGACATCAAAGGCGCCGACATCGAAGCTCAGTCGGGCACTATGAAAGGCTCACCATCAAAATTCAAACTGCCAACCTTGAAATTCCCCAAATTTGGTGTCGCCACACCAAATGTCAGCGCTGAGCTACCTGATGTCGACAAAGACATCAAACTTGATGGTGCTGACGTGCACGTCACTGTGCCTCAAACAGATGTGAGGGTCCCCAAAGCCAAAGCAGAGATTCGTTTACCTGAGGTAAAACAGGGTGGGATCGGGATTGAGCCACCCACTGTTGAAGTTGATGCAAAACAGAAAAAACCAAGGTTCTCACTTCCCAGGCTTTCTTTTTCCAAGCCAAGTGTCAAGGCCCCAGAAGTTGATGTCAATGTTACGATTCCAGAAGGAAAAGTGGAAGTAAAAGGAGAAAAGATTGAAGTAAAACCACCAGAGTGTGAAGTAGGAGTTGATGGGCAGGGTAGTAAATTTAAAATGCCCAAGTTAGGCATCACAATACCAAAAGTGTCAGGGCCTGACGTTGATTTTAGTTTGAAAAAGAAAGATATGGATGTGACACTGCCAGAGGCTGAATTCCCTGATGTAGAGCTGAAAAAGCCTTCTGCTGAAGTGGATATCGATGCTCCAAGTTTCAAAACGGAAACAGAAGCATCTCCAATCAAATTTAAGATGCCAACTTTAAATTTACCAAAGTTTGGAGTGAGTACCCCAAGTGTTTCTGCAGAAGTACCAGATATGGACGTCAAGATAGACGGGACCAACATTGAGATTCCTGAGAAGGTTCTTACAGTTAACATTGAAGCACCGAGCATTGACACAAAAGCTCCAACAGCTGACATTAAAACCAAGGGAACTGAGTATGAAGGGAAAGGAATCAAGCTTAAAATGCCAAGTTTTGGATTCCAAGGACCTGATATCGATTTAAGTGCATCAAAAGATGTTAATGTGACTCTCCCAGAGATTAAAGCTGAGGTTGAACTCCCAGATGTTGAAGTGAAAAAACCTTCGGCTGAGGTGGAAATAAAAGCTCCTGGGATTGATTTAAAAACAAGTGATATTGAGGGATCACCGTCAAAATTCAAAATGCCGACGTTCAAATTACCGAAATTTGGAATTGCTTCCCCAGATGTTAGTGTGGATGTATCCAATGTAGACAAAGATATTAAAGTGGATGGCGGGGATCTGAAAATAAAAGGCGCAGAAGCTGAAGTGAAACTGCCTGATGTTGACATCAAGGTGCCTTCAGGCTCCATTTCAATTCCACAGGTTGAAGGGCCAGAAATTGACATAAAGTCAAGAAAGACAAGCTGGACAATGCCAAGATTTTCATTCTCAAAGCCAAGTGTGAAGGCACCTGAAGTTGAAGCCAATATCCCAAAAATTGAAGTTTCTCTGCAGGAAGGAACTGTGGAAGTCAAACAACCTGACATTAAGTTCAAACAACCAGAAGGTGATGTGCAGTTAGATGGTCAGAAAAGCAAGTTCAAGTTTCCAAGTCTTGGATTCAAAGGGCCTGAAATCGATTTAGGTATGTCGAAGAAAGATGTTGATGTGAAACTACCAGAGGTGAAGGCTGAGGTCAAACTCCCTGATGTTGAAATGAAGAAACCTTCTGCTGAAGTGGAAATCAAATCTCCTGAGATCAAGTTTGAAACAAAAGACACAGATGGGTCGCCATCCAAATTTAAGATGCCAACATTCAAGATGCCAAAGTTTGGAGGAGGTAGCCCAAGTGTCTCAGTCGATGTCCCTGATGTGGACAAAGACATGAAGCTGGAAGGAGCTGACATTAAGATTCCTGAGGAGGTTCTGACAGTGGAAGTTGTAGCACCGAGCATTAAGACAAAAGATGCATCAATTGATATAAAAATGGCTGAAACTGAAAAAGAGAGAAGAGGAAGCAAGTTTAAATTTCCAAGTCTTGGATTTAAAGGGCCTGAAATCGATTTAAGTGCATCAAAGAAAGATGCTGAAGTAAAACTACCAGAGGTGAAGGCTGAGGTCAAACTCCCTAATGTTGAAGTGAAAAAACCTTCTGCTGAAGTGGAAATCAAATCTCCTGAGATCAAGTTTGAAACAAAAGACACAGATGGGTCTCCATCCAAATTTAAGATGCCAACATTCAAGATGCCCAAGTTTGGAGGAGGTAGTCCAAGCGTCTCAGTTGATGTCCCCGATATGGACAAAGACATGAAGCTGGAAGGAGCTGACATTAAGGTTCCTGAGGAAGTTCTGACAGTGGAAGTCGTAGCACCGAGCATTAAGACAAAAGGTCCATCAATTGATATAAAAATGACTGAACCTGAAAAAGAGAGAAGAGGAAGCAAGTTTAAATTTCCAAGTCTTGGATTTAAAGGGCCTGAGGTTGACATATCAAAGAAGGATGCTGAGGTCAAACTACCAGAGGTGAAAGCTGAGGTTCAAGTACCAGATGTGAAAGTGAAGAAACCTTCTGCTGAGGTGGAAATTAAATCTCCTGGAATTGATTTGAAGGCAACTGATGTTGAAGGATCACCCTCCAAAATAAAAATGCCAGCATTCAAATTCCCAAAATTTGGAGTTGGAGGTCCGCAGGTCAGTGTGGAAGGACCCGACTTGGACAAAGACATGCATGTTGAGGGAGCAGATCTGAAGATAGAAGGACCCAAAGTTGAAGTCAAGCTACCTGATGTTAAAGTTAAAGAGCCTTCAGGCTCCATTTCAGCTCCACAGGCTCCAGAGGCAGACACTGATGCTAAATCTAGAAAGACAAGCTGGACAATGCCAAGATTTTCATTTTCAAAGCCAAGTGTGAAGGCACCTGAAGCTGAGATCAACCTTGAGGGCCCGAACGTTGATGTTTCGATTCCTGAAGTAACCGTGGAAGTCAAACAACCTGACATTGAGTTCAAGCAACCAGAAGGTGATGTGCAGTTAGATGGTCAGAAAAGCAAGTTTACCTTTCCAAGTCTTGGATTTAAAGGGCCTGAAATAGATTTAAGCATGTCGAAGAAAGATGTTGACGTAAAACTACCAGAGGTGAAGGCTGAGGTCAAACTCCCTGATACAGAACTTAAAGAACTTTCAGGCTCCATTTCAGCTCCACAGGCTCCAGAACCAGACGTTGATGCTAAATCTAGAAAGGCAAGCTGGACAATGCCAAGATTTTCATTTTCAAAGCCAAGTGTGAAGGCACCAGAAGCTGAACTCAACGTTGAGGGCCCAAAAGTTGATGTTTCGATTCCTGAAGGAACCGTGGAAGTCAAACAACCAGAAGGTGATGTGCAGTTAGATGGTCAGAAAAGCAAGTTCAAGTTTCCAAGTCTTGGATTCAAAGGGCCTGAAATTGATTTAAGTATGTCGAAGAAAGATGTTGATGTGAAACTACCAGAGGTGAAGGCTGATGTGAAACTTCCTGGTGTTGAAGTGAAGAAACCATCTGCTGAAGTAGAAATTAAATCTCCTGAGATCAAACTTCAAACAAAGGATACAGATGGATCGCCATCCAAATTTAAGATGCCGACATTCAAGATGCCAAAGTTTGGAGGAGGTAGCCCAAATGTCTCAGTTGATGTCCCTGATATGGACAAAGACATGAAGCTGGAAGGAGCTGACATTAAGATTCCTGAGGACGTTTTGACAGTGGAAGTTGTAGCACCGAGCATTAAGACAAAAGGTCCATCAATTGATATAAAAATGGCTGAAACTGAAAAAGAGAGAAGAGGAAGCAAGTTTAAATTTCCAAGTCTTGGATTTAAAGGGCCTGAAATCGATTTAAGTGCATCAAAGAAAGATGCTGAAGTAAAACTACCAGAGGTGAAGGCTGAGGTCAAACTCCCTGATGTTGAGGTGAAACAGCCTTCTGCTGAAGTGGAAATCAAATCTCCCGAGATCAAGTTTGAAACAAAAGACACAGATGGGTCTCCATCCAAATTTAAGATGCCAACATTCAAGATGCCCAAGTTTGGAGGAGGTAGTCCAAGTGTCTCAGTTGATGTCCCCGATATGGACAAAGACATGAAGCTGGAAGGAGCTGACATTAAGGTTCCTGAGGAAGTTCTGACAGTGGAAGTCGTAGCACCGAGCATTAAGACAAAAGGTCCATCAATTGATATAAAAATGGCTGAAACTGAAAAAGAGAGAAGAGGAAGCAAGTTTAAATTTCCAAGTCTTGGATTTAAAGGGCCTGAGGTTGACATATCAAAGAAGGATGCTGAGGTCAAACTACCAGAGGTGAAAGCTGAGGTTCAAGTACCAGATGTGAAAGTGAAGAAACCTTCTGCTGAGGTGGAAATTAAATCTCCTGGAATTGATTTGAAGGCAACTGATGTTGAAGGATCACCCTCCAAAATAAAAATGCCAGCATTCAAATTCCCAAAATTTGGAGTTGGAGGTCCGCAGGTCAGTGTGGAAGGACCCGACTTGGACAAAGACATGCATGTTGAGGGAGCAGATCTGAAGATAGAAGGACCCAAAGTTGAAGTCAAGCTACCTGATGTTAAAGTTAAAGAGCCTTCAGGCTCCATTTCAGCTCCACAGGCTCCAGAGGCAGAAGCAGATGCTAAATCGAGAAAGACAAGCTGGACAATGCCAAGATTTTCATTTTCAAAGCCCAGTGTGAAGGCACCTGAAGCTGAGATCAACCTTGAGGGCCCGAACGTTGATGTTTCGATTCCTGAAGTAACTGTGGAAGTCAAACAACCTGACATTGAGTTCAAGCAACCAGAAGGTGATGTGCAGTTAGATGGTCAGAAAAGCAAGTTTACCTTTCCAAGTCTTGGATTTAAAGGGCCTGAAATAGATTTAAGCATGTCGAAGAAAGATGTTGACGTAAAACTACCAGAGGTGAAGGCTGAGGTCAAACTCCCTGATACAGAACTTAAAGAACTTTCAGGCTCCATTTCAGCTCCACAGGCTCCAGAACCAGACGTTGATGCTAAATCTAGAAAGGCAAGCTGGACAATGCCAAGATTTTCATTTTCAAAGCCAAGTGTGAAGGCACCAGAAGCTGAACTCAACGTTGAGGGCCCAAAAGTTGATGTTTCTATTCCTGAAGGAACTGTGGAAATCAAACAGCCAGAAGGTGATGTGCAGTTAGATGGTCAGAAAAGCAAGTTCAAGTTTCCAAGTCTTGGATTCAAAGGGCCTGAAATCGATTTAAGTATGTCGAAGAAAGATGTTGATGTGAAACTACCAGAGGTGAAGGCTGAGGTCAAACTCTCTGATGTTGAAATGAAGAAACCTTCTGCTGAAGTGGAAATGAAATCCCCTGAGATCAAACTTCAAACAAAGGATACAGATGGGTCTCCATCCAAATTTAAGATGCCAACATTCAAGATGCCAAAGTTTGGAGGAGGTAGCCCAAGTGTCTCAGTTGACATCTCAGACATGGACAAAGACATGAAGCTGGAAGGAGCTGACATTAAGATTCCTGAGGAGGTTCTGACAGTTAACATTGAAGCACCAAGCATTAAGACTAAAGATGCATCAATTGATATAAAAATGACTGAAACTGAAAAAGAGAGAAGAGGAAGCAAGTTTAAATTTCCAAGCCTTGGATTTAAAGGGCCGGAAATCGATTTAACTATGTCGAAGAAAGATGTTGACGTGAAACTACCAGAGGTGAAGGCTGAGGTCAAACTCCCTGATGTTGAAATGAAAAAACCTTCTGCTGAAGTGGAAGTGAAGTCTCCCGAGATAAAAATGGCAACAAAAGACACAGATGGGTCTCCGTCCAAATTCAAGATGCCAACATTCAAGATACCAAAGTTTGGAGGAGGTAGCCCTAGTGTCTCAGTTGACGTCCCTGATGTGGACAAAGACATGAAGCTGGAAGGAGCTGACATTAAGATTCCTGAGGAGGTTCTGACAGTTAACATTGAAGCACCGAGCATTAAGACAAAAGATCCAACAATAGATATAAGTACCAAAGGAGCAGAACACGAAGGAAAAGGAAGCAAGATTAAACTTCCAAGTCTTGGATTCAAAGCGCCTGAGGTTAACATATCTAAGAAAGACGTGGATGTGACATTATCAGAAGTGAAAGCTGAGGTTCAACTACCAGATGTTAAAATTCAGAAACCATCAACCAAAGTGAAAGTTAAGGCTCCTGGGTTCAAACCTCAAGCAAGTGGCAAACCTGAAGACGTGTCTGTTGATGTCAAAGCTCAGGGGGGCGAAGCTGAGACATCTGGAGGCAAGTTTAAACTACCAAGTTTTGGTATTTCAACACCCAAGGTGAAAGGACCTGAAATCGATGTGAGTTTATCCAAGAAAGATGTCACATTGCCAGCCGTTAGTGCTGAAGTCCAACTTCCTGATGTAGAAATCCAAGAAGTTGTAGATGCCGATCTGGAGGCCAAAGCAAAGCGACCCAGCTGGTCATTTCCACGATTTTCATTTTCAAAATCAAGTGGTAAAGTTCCTGATGCTGATTTAAACCTTGAAACACCCAAAGTGGATGTTGCACTAACAGAGGCCAAAGCAGAAGTCTGTCTGCCCGATGTTCAAGTCAATCAATCAGCAATGAAGGTGGAAGTCAAACCCCCTGAAGTGAAAATCAAATCTCCAGAGATTGGCATTACGCAACCAAAAGTATCGCAGAAAGATGTAAACATCACACTACCAGACGTGAGAGCAGAGGTCAAACTGTCTGAAGGTGAATTGGAAGACACTGATGCTAAGTCAACAGAAGCCTCAGGATCACCGTTGAAATTTAAAATGCCAACGATTAAAATGCCGAAATTTGGTGTTGCAACTCATGACACGCACACCCTGGAAATGCCCAGTGCAGAAAAAACAGCACAAATGGAGGACATTAAAGTTCAGCAAGATGTGACCGTCACCTTCAAAGGTCCAAGTATTGACATTAAAACAGATGTTTCCAAAGCAACCACTTCAGGTTCGGAAACACAAAAGGACGAGATGGAGGCTGTGGGGCCGGGGTCTCCCAGTAAATTCAAATTACCATCGTTGAAAATGCCACGGCTAAGTTTCTCAAGAACTAAATCTGAGGAGGAAAATGTTCCTGTTGACACTGAACATAGGGAAGATAAAGAGGAAGTCAAAGCTGAGACAAAAGAAGGGAGCAAATCACCAAAACCATCGCCGCTGGGAAACATCCTCAAAACTATTGATGTGGAATTTGATGTTCCAAATGCAGAAAAAGTCAAAGATAGTCTTGAAACCTCAAAGAAAGTTAAAATATCAGATGAAGCACCTGGAAACCAGGTAGATAAAGAAGCTACCAAAAGTCCAGAAAGGACAGGATGGTTCAGTTTTAGGTTTGGTCTGTCTTCGCCTTCAGAAGCACCAAAGACCTCTGAGAAAGACCTGAAAAAGAGTGAAAGGAGCCCGGCTGGGGAAACCGGGGATGAGGATGTGAGCCCGTCCTGCTCTGTGCAGTCATCAGACGCCTTTGCTGATATCAGCTCCACAGTCACGAGTGAGCTCGTCGGCCCGTCAATATCCTCGCCCACCAAGGTAACCGTCAAATACTCCGATCCCGGCGTGGCCGCCGGACCCGAAGAGATTCAGAGTAACATCATCACCTCCATGGCAAGGACCGAGCTGCTCTCAGAGATTCCTAACCTACCCGAGAAAATCACAATTCCGTCATCAGGCGTCTCGTCGTCATCAGAGGACACGCTCCGGCTCGAGTCGGGAAAAATACACGTCATTACGTCTAACATCCAAGCAACGCCAGAATCCCAGCATGCCAGGCTGCTGACGGCCATCCAGGTCCAGCCGGCTGCCAGCGTTTCTCTAATGTCAGAGGAGAATGAAGCTTCGTCGTGGACCATGGAGAAGACTCAGGGTGGCGTGAAGACCGTGTTCGAGAGGCGCGTGGTGAAGGAGACGTCAAGTGAGAGCACGGAAACCATGGTGATCACCAAACAGATCAGCCACGTCTTCGAATCCTCGGAGCCCATCTCAGGAGAGACGGCTTCATCCATCCAGCGGCTCCGAGACACGGTGCACTCCGAGAAAATGAAATTCTTCGATGAGGCTGAAAAGTAAGAAAACACACGCACAAAAAAAAAAAAACCTTCACACAGTTCAGGGCTGCCGGGCTCTGAAGTTCAGCATTTACATGGACTTGACAGGAAAGCGAGAAAGCTGAGATACTGGCAGCTGGAAAATGTCAAGACAAATGCAATTCATTATTCTAATGAAGGAATTTGTCAGCGCCGATGAAGGTGGAGATATCTGACCGCATGTCGACCCGTGAAAAAAAATAATACACACTGATGAAGTGATCAAAATGCTAATAAGCTCTGTAAATGACTGTCTTTACTGCAATATAAAGCTCCCATCTCACTGGGCTGACAGCATGCTGATGGTACTGGATGACCTGGTCCCAGTCCAGATTCTCCTGGTCCTGGTCCCAGTCCAGATTCTCCTGACTGTAGCTACATCTCGCCCAACATGCGAGCGCCTATTGACTTGTCACAGCCCACGGCGATGGGGGTTTATTTATTGTGGAGCTTCACGCAGCATCTTCGCTTACGTTGCAACACTTCCTGTTCCTGCTTACCAAATCTCTGATTTTGTAGTTTTTAATAGTAAAGTACTGATCCAGTAACTTGTGCTCGCCCTTTCCGAGATCATAACCATGTTTAAAAAAAATCTGCTGCAAAAAGCTGGAAAGATGTTACTGACATTCCAAAATACGTTTACAGTATAAAGCTGAGAGTAGAGAGCACCAACCGTGCAGCAACACAGTATAGAAATGTATATTTCCATGTATCACTGAGATATTCTTACTGCTGTAGCTAAAATGTAAAGAGATACTAGCAATGCAAAGCTGAAATGCAACTGTACTGCTGCAACTCTATTTTTTAATAATACTTTGCTACTTAGAACCTAATTTGCTACGATAGAAATCTGTGGAGAGTGAGACCTCTTTCAATATCTCTGTACAAAATGGGAATATTGAAGTTGCTGTGTAAATAGCTTTTAATGACCTCTGGAGTTTTATTTGATTACTGCTCCTGTTTGTATTCTGATCGGCTTCAACTCAACGTGTTTGCAAAGGTATATACAATAAATAAAGACTATTATACACAGTGGTGTGTGTGGGACGAATCATTTCAGGTCATTAAAATCCAATAAAGGTGTTTTTTTTTGTCCGTTTCTTTTCGTTCAGCAGCCACATACTAGTCAGCTCGAGTTTAATGGGATGGAAGGACAGAATAATGACCCTCAGGGGAAAAAAAAAAAAAAACAACAGATCCAATGTTCTCCCAACAGAAAGACTTCTTAAAATGCTCACAATTATAAAAATGTCTTTGGAAAGAGTTAACAAACTTTATTTCTATAGCACTTTAAAAGAAATTAATAGAACAAAAAAAAAAAAAATCTCCAAATTGGTTTAAAAAACTAAATGTAATGGGAAGCTAACAACATCCGGCATCCTTATGAACATAGAGCATCTTCCTCCACCAAAATCCAGATTATAAAGCATCTTCCTCTAATTGCTACAACTTCAGCTAACATCTGGATTATTATAATTTAATGGTTGAATCAGTCATCACTAACCTCTAAAAGTCAGAAAAGCAATCAGAGACTATTGGACATAATCGTTGTTAAACAGCCTGATGAAGCTTTTTGAACAGTGGTGATTTTCAGAAACATGTTTCTGATTGAGCTTGTACCTGTACACTCAGGTGTCTGTCTCTACTACGTACTACTTTTAAAAAAACTACGGAATCTTCAGGATTCCTTACATATACAATAAACTGAAATTAAAAATCACATTTTCATGCCACAGAAAACAGTAGCATAGTTGAATTTGCACACTAGAGGGAGACACAGCTCTTAACAGCATCTCACTGGAGATTCAAGAAACTGTTCAAAGGGGGAAGAGACACTTTTCAATATGATGCACCGAGAAATTTCTGTGCTGCTTCAATAAGGAAAGAAACTGTGTGTGTGTGTGTGTGTGTGTGTGTGTGTGTGTGTGTGTGTGTGTGTGTGTGCGTGTGTGTGTGTGTGTGTGTGTGTGTTTGACTATGAGTCAAAAATACCCTTCAAATCTCAGATAAAATAATACATTCGACATTAGACAACGTTTACCTAACTTAAAGTCAACGTTCAGCTGTATTAAAGGTGAAAACTTACCGGATGAATACAGAAAGACGAAAACTTCAGAGATTAAAAAAAAGAAAAAAAAGACGCAGCTGCTTCTGATGTGGTCCAGTGCTGCGTTCACGTGCGCCTCGTAAGTTTATCACATTTATGGCAGAAACCCGAAACTTTCTCTTTATTTTCTCTTGACTTTTGTTTAATAAAGGAAATAACGTGTTCAGGCCACAACATCTACAATCAACCAGAATTTTCCTTTGAAATTTTTCCTGACTCAAAAAAAATAACTTAAATATCATTTGGGTGAAAAGCAGAGAAAAAAGCTGCATGTTTTTCCATGTCTGAGGAAGACGAAGATCTGCTGGTTAGAGTCTGAAGAATTACATGAAATCTCTGAGGGAAGCGATCATCTCACTATCTTCACACAGACTGTTAAAACCTGTGTTACCTTCCTAGTTCCCAGCTGTATAAACTCCTCTGATATGAATAAAAAAAAATATTTAAACACTTAAATTGCACTGTGCATATAATAGATCCATTATTTTCAGTGTCCAGTACATATTCACACACAATGACTGAAATGTATTGATTGGCATATTGATTCTTAATGTCTCAACGTTTAGTACCTTGCTAATTTAACCTAAATGGAACGATGTCCCCTGATCCTCATGAAGGATCCATTATTTGTGCACCTGATTGGTATATCGGGCCGACCTGCGACGGATGCTCACGTGATCCTCTAATATGTGCGCCCATTAAGGATCCATTATTTGCGCAGTGCAACCACTCTCCCGTGCCCTTTGGGATGCCGTGATTTCCCACAGTCCCTGGAGGCTGCACGCGCCTGGTCGCACTGCGCAGGCTCCGAACACTTGAACGGCAACTTCACCGGAGAGCCGCGCGCGCCCCTCCGCCTGTCGCCCACAACAGCCCGCATCATCATCATCACCCTCCTCATCCTCATCCTCAGCAGCAGCAGCGGCGGCGGCAGCAGTGTGATGAAGAGGACGGAGACCTGAGACACTGGAGCAGCCCGCAGACAGGTACGGAGCTTTTACGCGCTTATTCTGTCATAAAACAAGTAAAAAAAAAACATTCTTGAATTCTTCATTTGGCACATTGCAACCTGGCCCTTGTCATTTTTCTTGTTCTTTAAAAAAAAAAAAAAAAAAGATTGCAGTAGACTTATTTCAATATTCCCTGACATATATGATGTTGCTGAGATGTTAGATGGAGTTTTTCTGCGCGCACAGTGCCGGCCCGTGGGCAGCAAGGCGCAGATCGGTCTGTACAGTCTGAGTGTAGGTGTAGCAGAGAGGGCTTTATTATACCGGCGTTTAAATCTATTAATAGTCTCTATTTCCTACCTGTTGTGCGCCGTGCAGGTAGATCCCCGCTTTAAACCCTGCACGCTGCGCACTTATGAGGAATTGTGCGCAAATTTGCGATGCGTTAAAATAAGTTCCAGCGTCTATAAAGCATCAGTGAAGTGAGAAAATAGAAGAGGAAATATGAGCAGGGCCAACAAACACTAACGGAGCCACAGTGAACTTCAGCAGAAAGAGAGCAGCTGCATGGAAAGTCAAAAATAAGAACATCACTATTTCAGGCTGTGGATCGGATTTTTTTCCTTTTCTTCGTGTCCTTGGGCTGAAAAACTCACTGGATTTACCAGAGGAACCTGCATTTGAGGAGGTGGTGCCGCTTCTGGCTCTGATTTAGAAGCACAAATGGAGAAAAAAAAGTGTTTGAAGTGGAAGCAATGAGAGCGCAGAGAGCGCGGAGAGGTCAGAGCTGTTACATCCTCTCTGTATCTGCAAGAATAAAGCAGAGGAATTAAAGTGTGAGGGCTGCGCAGACCGCAGGATGCCAGGTTGGACTTCCTCCACCATGGTGAGACTCCCGATGGACAGAAGAGAGAGGAGGAATTTTAATCCGTCAGGTCACACCAGATGTACACATTTCATCCAAGAAGGAACTGCAACAATGAAAGTGGAGGCGGAGGATGCTGGAAGGACCACTTTTCAATATTTGGGTGTTTTCCAGGGGATTTTTTTTATTTTTTTGACAAACGTGTGGTTTAAAACTCCAAAAGACACCAGAGTGTGTGCTCTTCCGTTTGTTACAGCCTGGGAATTAACTGTAAAAGGCAGAAAAAGCTCTAAGAATTGATCCAATGATCTGCTCTTCCAGTATTATTTGAAAATCGTCAAAACAGCTTTGATATATTTTGTGTGTTATCCATAAAAAACAAAGACATTTTGAAACCAGGAGTCTGAAACTGCAGAATTTGTGTGATTTCCAATCTTTAGGAATATCTATGATTCTGAAAGATTTCGTGGCTTGTTGTAAAAGAGTGAGGGACATTTTTTTTTTTTTTTTTTTATAAAATAAGAGTAATTTTTGTGATTTCCTCTCATTGCTGTGTTGATGTTCTGATTCTTTTCTTTTTACTTCAGTAAATACTTGGACAGTAGAACTCTGGAACGTATTTTTGTCACAGATTTGTTTCTTGAGCAGAAAGGAACAGAAACGCATCAGAATTATAAAATGAACTGTTGTGCAAAATGTTGAGGTCATGTTTACACGACAAGTTTAAGTAGAAATGCATAGATTTTGCTTCATAAAAGTTTTGCATTCAGGGCAACATTATGAAAATTATGTCAATTTCCACGGAAACACTGAAAACGATACAGTTTTCACCAGGGGCCACTAGTGGGAGCTGCTGTTTCCTCCTGAAATGAAACCACATACACACAAACAAAGCATTTTCAGTGCTCTGAGCTCCGTCTTCCTGTAAACAGACACTTAAAACACTCCGGAAGTTTGGCATTTTCACCTGAAATCGTTGCCGTGGAAACAGGCCCTGAGTGGAGACACCAAAACGCCGTCGCATTCGGACCACTGACACAGGAAGTGAACGACGCTGGTTTTCTCTTTGAAACGACGCCAGGATGTTTCAGGAAGTCTGACGTGTTCGAAGCAAACAGAAAAATAGAAGAAAAGAGTCATTTTGACAACAGCCTGCAGCTGGAGGCCAGAGAGGTGGAGCTGGAGGGTTCGATCCCCACAGGGGACAGACTGGGGCCCCCGAGGAAGACCCTCCACCGCCATGAGCGCCGTAATCTGTCCACTGACCAGTGGGTCAATTTGACAAGAAAAAAAAAAAAAGGAATCTACCGCAGAGTTTTATTAAAATCCGATCAGTTCAGTTTGAGTCGCAACGGAAGGCGGTGGAAGGTGGAAGAAGAGGAGACGGGGTGACAGGAAGGAGGGCGGCGGCGGTCAGTGACGTCGGCCAGGAGCCAAGACGCATAAAGTGCTGTGATCCAACCGACCAGCAGAAATCCACGTTTTGATGTCAGAAAGCACACTGCGACGCAGCTGTTTGCTCGGGAGGCTGCAGAGCCCCTGGGATGCGTCTTGTTGACCTCTGACCCCTGTCCATCACCCAAAGCGGTCAGCCCTGGACCTCTGAGGATCGCGGAAGGTGCCCCGGTGGTCCGGTGATGGGGAGCTACAGAGCACTCGGCAGGCGGTCATAATGTTATGGCGGATCAGTAAATATCAACTTAGTTGAAATTCAGTCACGACTCCAGACTCTGCTGCCTCGTCTCGACCCAGCTCGAGATGTAAATAGAGGAGTCTCTTCTCGTCTGGCGTCTCCGCCGAGGCAGAAGTGACGAGTCCTTCCTGCAAAGCCGGCAGACTTTAACACATGGACGACCCCGTTCACACCTGATGCCTCCAATCAGCAGCCATTATTCAGCCAGTGAAGAAGAAGACGTCGAGGTAGACGACCCGGATCAGACGGAAGTCACGTGCCCGACTCCAGAGCGGCCGGAGCGACGGCGCCGGCCTCCGAGGAGGAGAGGCCGCATCGTCTCGCCGGCTGCCGCCGCGGCCGACCGCCGTTCTCCACGTCTCACGACAGCTCGCGAAAAGCCGCGAATCAGCTGCAGGCCTCGTGCGCTCCGGCGGAGTGCAACTCTCAGACAATCAGGGGCATAAAATCTCAATTTTTTTATCTCCATGGCAACAGCAACTGCCGGTCTGATTGTATTGGAAGTGGTGTTTTTTGATAAGTTAGAAGTGGATTCCTCGTTTTCATGCCAGAAGAAAAAGCTTCAGTTTGTAAAAGTGCCTCTTAGAAAAGAATCAGAACGGGCATTTGTGGGATGAGTCTGAGCGTTCAGGATCAGTCGGAGCAGCACAAACTGAATATGCAGCAGACGTTCTTATCCACAGCTTCTGGGAGCATCGGCAGGAGTTTGGACACAGCATCGTTCGTCCTCTGGATGATAAAATATTGAATCCATCAGGAATGATCATGTGGAGGATGGTTGGAACTCGTGTTTCACCAGTGGACAAACGTCCTGAACGTATCATCTGCCTGCCGTCAAACACTGAACAGGTTCATTTTCATTTATTGATTTGTGTCAGTATGAGAACACTTGCGGTGACCCACTTTTGGGCTGAGTGCCACCAGTTGAGAACCGCTGCCTGATGTCGGGTGGTGAGGAATCTAATAAAAAACAAGGTTTACATCTTTCTTTTGATGAGACGATAACGTTACTGAAGGTTTTCTTAGATCAGTTCTACTGCTGTTTAAACCAAACTGACCGATGAATTCTCTGGTCGAATCGCTCAGATTTCCATTTCCATGTTTGCTCCATTCCCCGTAAAACAGCTCTACTGTAGGAATACATGTTCCCATAATCCTTTGTAACAAGGTTTAGACACACCGGTGGTTCTCAGCCTGGACTCTGGAGGTTTGGATCCATCTGAAGTTGTAAAAAATCAATTTGCAGATATCAGTGAAAACCAGAAGGCGATGCTATCTGACGTTAGAGGGAGTCTGCAGCGTGGAAGCAGTCTGGGAGACACTTGCAAGTGACATGGCATCTCCCATAATCCTTTGCTGTTGGAGACAACGCGCTGTCCTTTCTGGACAGACAATAGTGTCATTCTTCACCCGCTTCTCTCATCATACTGTTTCGTCTGAGAGCAGCAGAATCACCCGAGACTTAAATATCCTGACACTTGTGACACCAGGGAGTCTGACAGGTCGATCTTTAAGAGGCGATCTCGAAGAATGTGTTAAAAATCCACTGTGGCGCAGCGAGAACATGCAAACTCCACACAGGAAGCTGTGCACCCACATTCAGACACTGAGGAGACGGTGCTCATCACCGCTGCACAGTCAGCCTCAAATCGAAACTGCTTTCGTCTCTTTTTTGTATTGTGAAGTAGTATTATTATTATTACCACAGCGAGTGATTACATGACTCACTGTCAGGTAGCAGGAGGAAAAAAAAATAAATCACAGACAATTCCTGCCAGAAGATCAGATAAAAACACCTCAAATCTCATTTTAGATGAAGAGAATGGCTTTTTGTCGACCACAAACATTGAATCCATGTCCCTATAAGTTGGTACAAAACAATCATCCAACATTCGACGCTCTGGCAGGTGTCACGATCAGAGCTCACTGCACCTAGGAGGTGTTTTTTTTTTTTTTTTTTCCTAGCAAGCGAACATTTTGTCCTCAAAATTGATGCGAGAAGCAGAAAAGCTGCCAAGTTGAAGGATTGGAGCCAGTTTGACAATGACTGAGTCAGAGGCGCTCCGGTGGGCTCTTCCTGCTCTGCTGCCGTCCGAGGGAGGAGAAGATGTGGCGGACTCACCGACGAGCAGGAATCACAGGGAAGAGTCACCGGATCAAAACACCAGGCAAAAAGGCAACGGAAATATGCAAATGACCAAGAAAGACACAGAGGCAGACTGGGAAAACACAGCGGGAGGCAGGAAGTGACCAGACACAGGAGGAAACACTCGGAACGACTCCCAGTCCACATTATCTCCACTGATACAGTCCAGCGGCCACAGCTCCCCTCCAATTCAGAATCAGAATGTCATCCTCTTTAAACCAATGAAAAATCTTCAGAACAAAACGGACCGTTCTGGATTCAACTGAAATCTGTCTGGTTCAATCTGAGTTTTAAGCTGAATTTAATACTTCCTCGACCATGTAACATCATGTGACCTCCGGTCGTTCTGCTTGTACTCTGGTCCTGTCGCCATGACCCACAAATTCCAAGATGGCCGCCCTGAGCCAGCGCTGGACTCGAGCTGAGACTTTTTGTTTGATAGGAGCTTTAGAAGAAATGGATATAATGAAATCCCTTGATGAATGGAAGCTTAAAAAAATGTGCTCCTTCATAAAGCTGAAGCCTTAAGTTAATCAAGAAAGACAGAAAACACACAGGAAGTGGAGTTTGTTTACTTCCTGTAGACGTAAATATGTCTTGTCCGCTCCTCTGTCCGATCAGAACCCTTCACAACTCCCAGATATTAAAAGGGCTAAAAAAATATAGGAGGTAAAACATGTTTTACAAGTAAACCTCAATTTCAATTTCCATGTTAATGTGAAAGTAAAAACTTTAATTCTGAAGAAGAATATTGTTGTCGGTGTTCTCCCATCCTTAATGTTTAGACTGTATTATTCTCCATTTCGGTTCAGACTTGAAGCTTGTTTTCTACATTCGTGCCTCTATAGAAGCGCCCACATAGAGCAGGTCGAGCTGGCGGGTCTGAGGTTCTGGCTGATTGGAGCGTTTCAGCAGGACGGCGTTGGTTAAAGCCAGACTCTCAGCTCTGATCTGCCGTCGCTGTGTGAACTGATTGACGTCCGCCTGCTGTTGTTTTCGCGGTGTGATTTGACTCGTTGACTCTAATTGTCTATTGTTGTTGACAAATCGGAGTCGGCTATTATCAGAAACACCACTGATTGGCCCTGTAAATATTGGTCCCAGAGCGCGAGACGAACAATGTGAGTGATCAGCGGCGCCGCAGGCTGGCCGTCAAATCAGCCCGTTCGCCTTTGTTTTCCAGCGTTTCACAGCAAACCTGAGTGCCGACAGCTTATTGATCAGCGGCGATTCCCTCCGCAGGATGACCGAGGTGATGAACTCTCTGGAGCCGGGGACGGAGGACTTCAGCGGGGGAGGAGCGGGGGGAGATCAGGACGCAGTATCCTCCCCACGTTCGCGTGTTTCCCTGATTTTGAACGCCAGCAGAGAGCCGGCGGCGGTGAGTCAGAGCTGTGGGCCGACGCCGCCGAGGCCAGGAGCTGGACTCCGTCCCGCTGTGGGTAAACGCTGTACGTCTCATCCAGCTGAGGCGGAGGGACGGGCGAGTTATCGTCTACTACCCTGCAATTTCCTCCAGCGACATGAAGCATCGCCGTCAGCTGAGAACACTTATGCTCCCTCTTATAGCCGCCGGGGGCTGGACGCCTCAGCAAGTTACCCCGAAACAGCAAGGGGTTAGGCGACTGAAGCTTAAACAAATTGAAATAAAATCACATTATTTTCTCCTGTTTCCTAATTATGTATCCAGTCCAAAGCTTTTAAGCGGTGCTCCCAGAAATGATAAGAAATTAAATATTACGCTCAATGTTTAGAGTGTCGATCTTCAATTCTGTTGACATTTAAAGTGCTCTTTCAGATTTTTCTATATGATTTTATATATTATTCATTACATATATTTGAGATCTGTAGTTCTACATCATGTTGCCATCAGGAGGACTGAGTTAGCTCAGGACTGCTTTGACACACACTACCCAGTAAACAACAGTTTAGTGAAAACGTAACAGTTTGGGCTATGGCTAAGCACTAACTGAGATTTCAGAGAGAAACAGCCGCTTTTCAACGAGACAAAAGATTTTGCGATTGAACAAATGAGAATAGAAATGACTGACATCGTTTTCAGAATGTTGCAGAGAAAACACAAAGCTTTCTGAAACAAAAAGGCCAAAATGATTTGTGTTTTCCCTTGAGAGGGTGTGTAAACGGGCCTGAGTGAGTTCAGGATGAAAGAGGAGATTCCCTCCAGTCAACACTGATCCCGTCTCTGCTGACAGGCTCTTTGGTCCCTTATGTGAGGACGCCGTCATGCGTCTTCCCAGAATGCCGTTCACCGAGAGCATTGCAGGTGGCTCCACCATCTTCCCTCCGTCCACACAGGGATTCAACAGAAACCATTTGTCTTAAAGTGGCGTTCAGACCTAAATGCACAGTTCCGGCGGAACATTAGAGAAACAAATGAGGGCGGTAATCCTCAGCGTGCACATCTGGGATTCTTGCTCTCGCGTACATATATTTCCTAATCCAATTTTCTCCATGTGGGATGAGTTGTGGCATGTTCATCCGCTGCTGTTATCCTTACATAAGCTCTCCCCAGATCTTCCCTGAGACCCATGAAAGGTATCCCAAGCTGTCCAAGAGGCTGCCGTCCATCGTGGTGGAGCCCACCGACGCCACTGAGGTGGAGAGCGGCGAGCTGCGCTGGCCGCCGGACGACCCCGGCTCGCCGGACGCCAAGGGCGAGAGGAAGATCCCCGGAGATCAGGCCGCAGGTGAAGCAGAGCGACCTCCACATCCAGAACATTCTCACACAGCGCGGTAGAGCTCTTCAAAAAAAGAGGATGTTTTGGTCTGAAGGACGGTCCTGAGTGGCGGCCGGTCAAGAGAACCATCAGATACAGAGAAGGGCTTTAGACACCACAGCGTCTCTCAGCTCAGCTCACGGTCAGGACACTTCAGCGCTTTTATGACCCTGGTGTCACTTTAACCCTTCAAAACTAAAATAAATCCTACTGTGAGCTGAAACATGGGAGCTTTGTTCAGATATGAAGTTAAATGAGGAGAATAAACAGAAAGGCACTCTATTTCAAACATTCTAGTTAAACATTTAACTGAAGAATATTTTCAACATTTATTTAAAGAAATAATTTTAAAAACAGGGTTCAGTGACACTGACGCCCACAGCGATCTCAAACAGCTGTGAATTAAGTGAAAGCCATTATTCTGTGCCACTGCCTCCGTCAGGCGGGTCTGTCTTCATCCTTTGTGGGTCTGTCTGTTCAGTGACTCACTCGGCTTCTTCAGCTCCTCGGTCAGTGCTGGGAAGATGCTCTGTGATCTCAGGCCACGTTTACGCCCCAACATTCCAAGTAAAAACTACGTCCATTTACACAAAACTGCAGAATGGAACTGTTATTACAGTACAAGTGCAACGCTAGACCTACCAGGTCCAGGAGAATCTGGACCAGAACCAAGACCTGGAGAATATGGACTGGGAGTCATGACACCCTGGAAGAAAACACGGCTCTTATTCTGCCTCTACTGAGCATGTGCAGAACATCTGCTTCTTCCAGAAGCAGCGGTTTAGGAAAGGTGGGTTTTTTCCCCGTTCCCTTGGAGACGCAGTCGCAGCGTTTTCAGAAAGTTGTGTTTTCAGTGACTCTGAGCGTCGCTGTCCTGAAAATCATCTCCAGACTTGAAGACACTGTCATGTAAACGGAGCCTTTCAGGGTCAGTTCAGGATTAATGAGGCTTTTTCCAGTAAACAGGAGTTTGGTTCAACGGTAACTGAGCTGCTTCTTACTGGAGCTAATGCTAATGCTAACCAGTAAACAGGACAGCGAGAGACAACACCGTCACAGCTCTCTTCACTGTTAGCCTGGTTACATTTAGGTAACGAGCCTCAACTAAAACTTACCAGTAACTGAGTTACTAATCTCTCATGAAGTAATCAGTAACTAACTCCTGGTACAGGTTCGTGCTTCACAATTTTTCTTCACTGAATTCTTTTGAAGCTTCCTGCTGCTGGTTCCTGGTGTTTAAATCAGAACATTCTCCTCGGTTCTTTTCCATTTATTATTTTTCGGGTCAGGAATTAGCATTTATCTGTGTGAATGTCTCTATTGTAACGAAGCGCCTGAGCGGCTCACTGTAAAGAGGCGAGGCGGGAGCGACGGCGGCACGCCGGGGCAGAAAGGTGTGATTACCAGCACCGCTGAGTTGAAACAGCAGCGTCGATACGGAGCCGGTCGATAGAGTCGCCTGACTCTGGGTAAAGAGCGGCGGCTCTGAGGAGATGACTGACAGCTCTCCTCTCCTCCAGCGTGGATCAGGCGTTAGCTTTAGCATTAGCATTAGCATTAGCAGTGCTGGGCTGCTCTCAGATTAAATGTCGGACTGGAAGCTTTTTGTTTGTGTTGGTATTTAGTTTGTGCTGAAAGGCTGCTGCTTTTTATCAGCTGAAATTTAAAGATTGAACTGTAGAATCATTCTCAGCCCAGTTAATACATTATTGGTAGTTATTGCATGATTGTTACTATTATTTTATGCTTTGTCACAGCATATAATTAATCAGTTAAGATTAGCTTATTGGTGCATTATTGGCTCTTATTATTATGCTAGTAGTTTTTATGATTTCATTGGTAGGTATGTTGTTGCTCAATATTATATTATTGGTTTTTATCACGTTATTGATCGTTATTGTTATGTAGGGCTGTCAGAGTTTATTTCAATCATGATAATTAATGTGGGGCTGTGGGAAGATTCATTTTTAAAATCGTGATCAATTGCATAATTAGGGTTCGGGATTTTTTTTTTTGTTTGAAAATTGTATTTGTAATGTAGACATTGTTTGAAGTTGATCTCCATGGGACTTTATTTTGAAAGGAAATCCAACAAGGTTAAAAAAAAGAAATTCTTTCTCTGTATTTTAGCAAATTAAATTCACTAATAAAATTTAAAAGTTTCAACTATTTAAATTCTCTGTGAAAAGAGACTGAACAGATTGTTTGGACTGAAGAATGCTTCATGTTATGGGCTGAAAACTGCCTCGAAATGCAAAACAACAGAATTTTAAACATGCAATTCAAAGCGTCATTAATCACAATGAACTATAGAAATAATGTGATTAATCACGATTTAAAAAAAAATCTTTTCACAGCCCTACTATTTTGTGATTTAGTTATTGGTTTTTAATACATTATTGTTTGTTCCATTATTTATTGCTATGTTATTGGTTGTCATTATATTAGTGGTTTTTCATCATTGTTTGTCATTACAGTGTTATTACATTGCTTACAGCGCAGTACCAGGTAGTGGAACTGGAGCAGTGTGACCCCGGTCAGGCGTTCACATCCAGGCGGCTGACCTCTGAGTCTTCATGTTCTTCCAGGAGGCGCGGAGCCGTCGAGCGTGGGCGATGAAGAGGCCTCTGGGGTCGACATGCAGGACTCCAACTGAGCGCCTCCTGAGAAACACACTGTTTCTGTGAGTGTGTGTGCCGAGACCTGGAGGAGTGACGGCGAGTTCAGAGAGGAGAACACGACGCCAGGAGAGAGAGCGAGAGAGCGAGAGAGAGAGAGAGAGAGAGAGAGAGAGAGAGAGAGAGAGGAAGAGTCAGATTTAAAACAACAGATTCCCAAACCCCAGCTCTCGGGCTTGGAGCCAGAGTTTTCCAGTGGATTTTCTTTTCATTTCACAGGTGAGGAAACTTGTCGTGACTCATGTTAACTAGTAACAGGAACTGAAGGACCAAAGCTGCAATTATTTCCTCACTCTTCTTTTAAAACTATCATTTTTTTCTCTAAATTTATTTCCATGTTGAGTCATGCTGCCTGGAAATCAACCAGAATATAGAATAACCGTTGGCAGCAGACGTGTTTTAAATGTCAAAATCCCCCCTCGAGGATACGACTGTTGACACGGTTCCAGCTTTGTAAATACAGATGATTAATCATGGTGATTAATTTGCTCCCTCTGGCTCCAAGCCCTCGTCGTCCAGATGCCCACGGCTTCATCTGCACATCACATCTGGACAGATGTTTCCAAATGCTGTATGAAGTATTTAGCTCATGTGTGCCATACTACTACTACTACTATTCCTCCCACTAATGGTAGCGACTGTATTCTGTGCACATTGACTGTGTGTGTTGAGTGCTGACTGCTGTAGTTTGGTGATCTTGGTCTCACTATTCACTTTGTAACAATAGCTACGAGTATTTGATTAAGAACAAATCCATCACTTTATTCGATGTTATTGCATTCTTTGATATATTGAAATAGGTACGCGTCGTCTTCTTAGGGTAGGTGCTTTCAAGAGAATGTAACCGTGGTTTTGTTTTAACTTAAGATATTGGAGGAACATGCTGAGGGGAATGTAAAGGCAGTCCATTTTACTACAGAAACCAGAAGCTAAAGGAAAATGAACCAGTATATTTTAGATGTGTGTCATTTGTCAGACATATTTTTTAACATACTGGAAAGCCCAAAAGATTGCACAAGTAATAAACCTTTTGAAAATTCTTAAAATCCTGCCTTGTGTTTATTGTTCCTGTGGGTCTGGAGGTTAGTTTCACTTTAAATGATTCACTGAATCGGTGGCGAATGAAAACTTCCTCTTGGTTTCACTTCTAAGAAGAGTAAAAGCATGGCAAAGAAAAAAAAAATTTATTTACCCCCAAAGGACAATTAGAGAAGAGAGCAAAAAATCAACACAACCACAACACAACTGTGAGCTGGAGGAAGATGCTCTGTAATCTGGATGTTAACTAATATTTTTCAAAACTCTCAGCTCTTTAAACATTGATGTTAGAGGGGCTGTAACCTTTTTTTAGCTAGTCCAAACCCTAGAAATGGCATTAACATGGTAATAGTTTATTTTTGGCGCTAAGGGAAAGTAATTTTGTGTGAAATAAAATATTTTCTGGGGCTAATTCTGAAACCCGGAAGAGAAAACGCTCCATTTCACTGAAAATCCCGCCTCTCCCCCTGTGGACTTCGACTGACAGCAAACTTCAACCAATCAGCGCTTCAAAACAAATACGCTGGCTAGCTTTAGCTCTTTAGCTCTAGCTTCTCTACACACAAAAACGTCTTTTCCTGTGAGAAACTCACCAAGCGCAGACCCTTCAGACCCTCCAGACCCTCCAGACCCTCCAGACCCTCCAGACCCTCCAGACCCTTCAGACCCTCCAGACCCTCCAGACCCTTCAGACCCTCCAGACCCTCCAGACCCTCCAGACCCTTCAGACTCTTGCTCTTGTCTGACTGTTGCTTTCAGACGATGGTCAAAGTTTATCCTCGAAATCGGAGTTACAAAAAGCAGCAACGCTGATTGCCGAGGGCCTGCAGGAGGGAGGGGGGCTCAGGGGAGCCATCTTCACCGTGTGACGTGAACGTGGGAAAACAGAGTGTTTTCACGGGTGCGGGGGGGGGGGCTGCCTCTCTGAGCAGCACGAACACTGGGAAAGCTTAAACACGCAGGCACGGAGGAAAAAAACGCTTTGGGGGTGTTTTCGGTGAGTACATAACTATATAACGAGGTTAAAACATACAAAAAGTGAATTTTGCACGATACAGCCCCTTTAATCAAAGCTTGTCTCTTAAACTCTTCTCTCATTAAAAAATGATTTCTTGTCCTGAAACAGAGCAGCTCTGCAGCGTTTCTCTTCAGTGAGCGACGCTCAGGTGTGTCCTCCTCTTCCTCCTCCTCCTCCTCCTCCTCCTGGAGGAGCTGGAGGCTAATTTATCTAAATATAAATAGTTTAAGAAATGAAATCTGAAGATTAATGATGTGTAAAGAATTCAGAATTCAGACCTTGTTTGCAGCTTTGGCTTTGTTTCAATATAGTCAACATCTGTTTTTCAGCCTTTTTACTAAAGATGCATATAATCTATATAAACAATCACCATATTGATTTATAGTGAAAATAATTATTACTCTTTAGAAAAAGTTGAAAAATCTTAGCTTTAAACAGCTAAATATATTCATTTTGTCTTAGAGTGATTTGCTACAAACTAACTTAGCTGTATGCTAACTTAAAAATGTAGCATTTTGCTATTTTACAGATAAATCACACTAATCTATCAGCTTTCAGTGAGGTTAAAACAGTTTATTATTTATAGACAAAATTTAGAAGATTACAGAAAAAAGGGTTTAATCGTGTTTATATTTGATTTTATTAAGCTGAATTATTCCTTTCTGGGTTTCATTCTTTTATGATAAAATTTGCAATAAATCTAAATTGAAAATCATCATAATGACAAGAGAAAAACCGGTAAATCTTATCTTAACTGTTAAATTTTGTAGATTTCATCCATAGTTTATCAGATTCTCGTCAAAAATCTTGCATCTGAAGAGCTCAGCATGTTTATACGGTGCATTAACATTAATATATATTATTTTTCCCATTCATGTGGCTGATTGTAAAGTTAAGTTGTGAAACTGTACGTGAAACGTGAGCTGCTGTTTGAAGGCTCTCCAGCTCGCTTTCCTTCTTATAAACACAGTGAAATGAAGACGCGTCACTCACACGGACACTTTGATAGCTTGTTGAAGCTGATATACTGCGAAAGGTCAGCGCGGCGTCCTGATCCAGACAGCGAGACGCATGACGGGACCTCCATCTTATTTCCTTCATGCCCCGCTCGCTCTCTGGATGTGACCTTTCCGATGACAACCCTGTGAAGAGCACTTCATCGGAGCACGCCGGGTCACTCCTGGGAAAATGAGGGGCCGTGGCGAGGAGGGGGGGCGAGGAGGGCGGCGAGGGAGCCAGCCAGCATCAATTATCTCTCAAATGTCACAAGCTGCTTTCCAGAGGAGGGAGAAGTTGCACTCTTCTCTCCTCTTAAGCACACGGCAAGCGTCTCGCTCATATTTTACACATAATTCACACAAAGGTGGAAGCTTTTAACATTTACCGCCGCGGAGCAGCAATCAGTGGGACTCCGGCGCGGAGTCGCGCGGAGGTCACGGCGTGGGTTTGGCGGATCAGATCACTCGCTTTGCTGTTTGTGTTGCGTTTGCGGACGTTACTGAGCCACAGCCGCACTTTGGCCCCGTTTCCACGACGACCCAACGTTTCTGCAATTTCTTGTCAAAAACGTTTCACCTTCACACGGCAACGTTCTGAAAACGATGCCCGTTTCCACGGCAACGACAGAAATGCTGAAAGCGAAGTGATTAGCTATTTATTCTGATTGAAGTCAAAAGGGAGAACATGAAGACCGAGAGTAAAAGCCGAAACTCTCTCATGTGAGAGACGCAGGACGGCGTTCCGGCTCTGCTTGGAGCTGCTGAGGTTTAAGTCTCAACACGTTGAGGACGTCTGGGTCGCTTCTCGCTCTGGAAACCCGCCGTCTTCCCGGTGTTGACGCAGGGTTGTAGCATCTGTTGGATAGTTGATGGTTCTTCGTGTGGCTGGAGAAGACCTCATATTTTACCAACGTTCTGCAACCTTTATGACCAAAAGAGCCATTTTCGTGACTTTCTGTCAAGTCCAGTAGTTCTGGAGCCATAAAGAACATTTAACCATTAAAATGAGGCGAACGCAGCTCAGGTAGCTTCTTTCTTGGTTTTAATTCACAAACAAAAACTCTATCTTATGATGCATTCATGAAGTTTTAACTATAGTTCAGAATAGCAAACATTTTATTACATTGAATCTATTTTTGTTCCTGATTTTAACAGTTTTGTTCTTTTCAAGAATTTTTCTTGACAGTTTTGAAATTTTAGCTGTTTTAGCCAGTTTACCTCTTTTCATACTATTTTGTTAGCTTTTTTCCTGCCATATTTCATTTTCCTATGCTAGAAATTGGAGACATTTCAGGTTTTTTAAGCTGTTCTATCATTTTTTTCCCCATTTCTTGTAGTTTTTGCTATTCTTCCCCATTTTCTTGAACCTTTTTGGAATCACCCTTGAACCAAGTGTGACGAATTATATAATAATTTAAAATAACTTAAATGTTTATTCACGAATGATGTCGTGAAGGCTTCATTGAGCCACTACAGAGGGACTAAAGAGCCACATGTGGCTCCAGAGCCACAGGTTGAACACCTGTGGTCTATAAATCCACTATAACCGGCTTCATGAGTCACTGCTAAAAGCCGATTCCTGGGTGAAGACTTGAAAATGTTCCGCTCTGTCAATAATGACCTATTTATCTATTTATGAGTGCGGATTTGATCAGCATCATGCAGTCAGTTACAGCCTGTTATTTTACAGTGAACCGCTGGAGCCTCGGTCAGAGGCTCACAGTCAAACATTCAACAGACCAAACACTCCGTCAGGCAGTGACATTTGTCTTTAACCGCCGTCTGCCTGCAGCAAATCCACACCGTCGTGGCCAACAGGGGGATTCCTGACGCTATTTCTACTCCTTTATACATTTTATAAGGTCTTTTTGACCTTAAAGCTTTGAGCTCACAACGTCAGCAATCCCAGGAGAGCATCTGACTCCACACAGATTTATCAACAGCGTCTTCCACAATGTCCTCTATTTCAGGAGAATTTCGTTTCTCTTCGCCTCCAGCCAGGCTTTGGGACGGTTCTATTGGACTCACCGTCTAACATTTTGGAGAAGAAACAGTCCCGTTCACGTCACTTCGCGTGTGAACAATCCGCTGCTGTTCATCACCTGCAGCTGGATTTTAATTTGGATGTGAGGTCCTTGTCCTGTGACGGGTTATGTAAGCTCAGGCCCATGGGCACTACGGGAAAAGGTCTCCTCTTGGCTCGCCGAGGACAAACATGCATCAGCACAATGAGCTACAACATGACATTTCACTTAGTTCTGGTTTTAAATGTCTCTGGTTCTTCAGCTTGTACCTACTTTACATGGCGTCGTGACATTTATGGCACTTTTCATCACATCCTGGTGATTCTAATGGTTTTAGATCCCATTTCACATCTTATGGTCTGTTTCTCAAAGTCCTTTCAGTCACTATGTGCCTGTTTGTAGAAATGTGGCTTTTCTGGGGACATTCTCTGTCTTTTATCCTGGAACAAGATCCGACTCGGCCCTTTTCACTAATCTCTCCATTCTATTAATATTATATCACTATTAAATTATACATTTTTGAGGATATTTTGGAGGATCTTTTTGACTTTGCTTACCTTTTAAAACCTCATTTAAATTCATCATCAAGATTTTGTAACAGGTTAGTACTGATAACTAACTATTTAAGTTAAAGTTCCTAAACTAGGTGATATCAATGGAAAAAATAATTACAACTGATAAAAAGCAATTCGAAGGCACCATCCATGGAAGCAGCGCTATAAGATTAATGAGAAGTCTGACACCAACATTTGATTATTTTTGATTTAGATAATCTAAACTGTCTCATTCCATATTGAGATTTGGGTTCTGTTTCAGGACCTATACTCTTCACATTATAAAGGCTCCTTATAGGGAATATCATCAGGAAACACTCCATTAGCTTCCACTGTTACGCAGATGATACAAAGATCTACTTATCCATGAAGCCAGATGACACTGATCAACTTGTTAAACTGGAAGTTTGTCTTAAAGACATAAAAACCTGGATGCATCATAATTTTCACCTCCGAAATTCAGACAAAAGAGAAGTTATTTTTTTTTGGCCCAAAACACCTGAAAGAGAAATGATCTAAACAAATACTGACCCTGGATGGTGTTGCTTTAACTCCCAGTAAGACTGTGAGGAACCTGGGAGTGACCTTTGACCAAGACTTATCCTGTAACTCCCACATTAAACAGGTCTGCAGGACCTCCTTCTTTCACCTGCGTAATATTTCTAAAATCAGGAACGTGCTGACTCAAAGCCATGCTGAGAAATGCATTTGTTGACTGTTGTAATTCCTTGTTATCAGGGACCCAACAACTGCCTAAAAAGTCTTCAACTGGTTCAAAATGCTGCAACAAGAGTTCTGAGGAGAGCCAACAGGAGAAATCATGTCACCCCAATATTAGCTTCCCTTCACTGCTTCCTGTTAAATCTAGAATTTAAAATCCTCCTCTTAACCTATAAAGCCCTGAACAACCAGAATCTATCATATCTTATAGAGCTATTAGTCCCATACCGTCCCAGGAGAAAGCTTCGTTCTCAGAGTGCTGGTCTGCTGGAGGTTCCTCGCTTCTCTGAAAGTAGAACAGGAGGCAGAGCTTTCAGCTCTCAGGCTCCTGTTATGTGGAACCAGCTCCCAGTTCCAGTGAGGGAGGCTGAGACAGTCTCTGCTTTAAAACGTTCCTCAGAAGAAGAGCAGTGGCCAGTCCTGAACCTAAAGGTCTTACTGTGGATAGAGAAGAAGTCATATGAGGCCCATTCATTTCACTTTCGCTCTGTTACTGTCATTTGTTCATCCTTCTCCTCTTATTCCTCCCTCTATTTGAAATTCTCAGTTTTTTTTCTGTCCATTTCTTTTTTTTTTTTTAGTTTTTCTCATATAATACAAAATCAATCCCTAAACTTTCACTTCACCCAATTCATTTCAAATTCCACCTGTCGTTCATGTAATTCAGCTCAACTTTTTCAGACCGAAGCTGAAGAACCAGCTGCATGCTAACAGCCTCCGTGACGGGAACTAACCTTCGTTTTGCTGCACTGCTTCTTTTATGATGTGAGAATCATTCATGTCCGGTTTGGAACAAAGAGCAGGCAGCGTGGCGGCGGCGGCGGCAGCGGCGGCGGCGGCGGCCACCACTTGTAAATGCGTGTATTTAAAAGTACCTTTTAACGACACGGCCATTAGAGCGGCGAGCGTTGTGAGGGAGTCGTGTTCTGACGGCGTCAAAGTGAGCCCGGCCCGGACTTTCATCTCCCGCCCCCGCTGGCTTCAAACAGGCCCGCCCAGGAAACACACACACACACACCCGCAGCCTGACAGCATTAATGTCAGACGCATCAGTCAATTCATTCATCTAAACAGAGCAATAAGTGTTTCAAAGTGTTTAAATGGGACAAAATGAAGATAAAGTACCCAGACCAACAGTGAGGGAAAACGGCACAATTTCAGAAACTGGAACTCATCCATTCTGTATGAACCACTGTGAGACCTCGACCGTACAACCAACATCCTGAAAGCCACCTTTCCCTGAGAGAACACAGTGGAGTAGGGAGAACGTGCCTCCAACAGGCTGCATCCCTCTTCAGACTCATCCATCTCACGTGCACAAGTGTGAAAACATGCAAACCGCACATGGACTTTTCTCCTGCATGAAATCAAACCTGACTTTCTGCTGTGAGGAGACAGTGCAAACCACTACACCAACACGTCGCCTTTTTCCAGATCAGGCTGCAGAAGCAGGATCACCTTCAGTGTCTCTGGCCTCATTTTTCATGTAAATTACAGATACAGGCCAACATCTGGGTTTTCTTTATGAGTTGCATAAGAAGATTGATCAGTGTGCAGCTAAAGTGGAGCGCACAGCCAGACACCTATCAGCATCCGATTCACACCTTATATCCGGTTTGTCGAATCCATCCAAGAAAACACCCAAAGCGTTAAGACTGGGTCTTTTTTCTTGTACTTTTGCTTTTGAATTCTGGATTTGATTTAAGAAATTATAATCTGGTGATCAGAAGGTTTTAAAAGTGCATGGAAGCTGAAATTCAAGGTCAGATAGGAGGTTATGGGAAGCAGATGGATCCACAGGGTTCAGATGGTGGAGCCGACCTCAGCTGACGAAGCCTCTGCTGACATGACCATTCCAGTGAAAACACATCGTTTTAGGCGTTTTCATTTCAGGAAAGGTTCACAATTTACATGACATTATTAAATTGACGTCCATTTACATGGAAATGCTGGTGCAATGAAACCACACACCTTTCTAATGGCCATGGCCTGAGTTTTCAGTTACTCTGTCACCGGACCCCAAAACACAACAGAGGTTCTGCATTTTCACCTCTCTTGTTTAAATAAAGCCTCGTGGTCCAGGTAGGGTCCAACCTGGACAGGTGTTCAACCATAAGCTCACTGCAGAAGCAATCCCAGGAGATCTTTGTCCAACACGCTGTGGATCCACACGCTGCTAATTTTCATCAACATCAGTGATCAGTCTCCCGAATTCATCAGCAGTCCAGCCAAAGCGCCACTTTTCCAAGCAAAGCTCTCCTTGCTGCGGGGCTTTAAGTGTTGCCTTGAATCAAGCAAACAGTTTGAAAGCGGGCCAAAGGTCGGGCCTCATTATGCACAGAACCGACGCCGGGCACGTGCCACGCCACATAAACAGAGAGGGTTTTCTAGAAAGGCCGAAGTGATGAAACACGGCGCCGGTTTGATGAAACACTCGAACAGGGCCGGATGAATTAAAGCGGTGCGTTTGATTGTGTGAAGGGCTCTCGCTGTGCGGACGGCAGCCTGCCAGGAGCTCCGCGTCCTGCGAGGCCTCAGCAGCCTTCGGGTTCGGACGCCCACGCCGTGCACCGACGCCTCATCGTGGCTGCCCAGCACAGCGCCACGGACGGCAGCGGTTTGGAAAGCAAACTGACTTGTATCTCCTGCATGCTCTGAGCTGGGTTTGCATGTTCTCCCTGTGCGTCCTTTCTGCAGGCTCGAGAGGCTGAACCGGGTTTCAATTCACTGAAAACGGCATCCGTTCTGGTGTTTTTGTTTCAGAGAAGTTTTGAGTCACGATCAAGACCAGGGGGGTATTGCACAAAAGTCGGATAAATACATCCAGGATAAATGAAAATGCGCGGCTTGAGTAAGCCCAGTCGGTGTTTTCTCGGATTAATCGGTTGCACGTTTGCCGAGCCAGGATGAAAAGATGCGGCTTACTCAAGCATCAGGATAAGTGCGCGTTCATGGCATTCTTCAGAAGACCACGAGATCAATCACAGAATCACAGATTGAAAATGGAACAAGGACGAGCATCTTACTTCACCGGGATGAGCAGCAGTGTGCGGACTGTACCGCGGCTGTTGGGGGGGCTCACTTAAAAAGGGGGGTGCCCCAGAGCGAGGACTTTACACAAAACACATCCATTAATATCACTCCATATATTACAGCCTGTACGTCTGCTTTAAGTGACGTTTTTGGCATAGCGCCCCCACGCTTCAATGGTGAGGACAAGTACTGCATGCAGGCCTGCAGCTTTATTAAAGTGAAATAGTGACGCTCAAATCATCCACTAAAAATGGCCTCATTCTGCATATGATCCATGATTATGATCATACAAAAATGATAATAATAAAATACAGGAAATACACAGGGGAAACGGCATTTTGCCAATATTTAGGATATTTATTCAAGGATATTTCAACTCTGTGTCCGTGTTATCTAATTGAATCAGTTGTCCTCATGCTGTGTTCTGTTTCATCCTCATCTGTCATGAAGAACAAACCTGTCGGCTAGAAAAGAACCTGCAGCAGGCGAAAACCTAACACAAAAAATATTCTGCAGTCTGGTAAGTTACTTCAGTGTAACCCAAAGAGCAATTATCAAATGAAGTGATAAATTAGTTGTCTTCTGAGAATGAATTTCTGGATGATTTTAGCCGTTAAAAAAGTGGAGTCAGAATGATGTGGGACCCTTTCACTCCTAAAGGTGGAGTCCTGAAATAGGACGATTTTCCTATTTTCAGGAGACAGTCAAGACAAAATGATATGCTGTCTGTTATATTGTGTCCATTTCAGTGGTGTGATACATTTATTTTTCCTTTGTCTCTCATTTTACTCATTGTGTAGCTTCAGGGTTGTTTTATTTTATTTTTTATTCTTTATTTTTTACATCAGTGTGGTTTAGTACCAATTTCATTAAGGTTTTTTTTCCCCCATTGTCTTTACAATAATTGTGAACCTTTTATTGCAGGACTTGTATTACTAAAGAAAGGATTCTGAAACGTCTGTGTTGAAAGTTATGTTGGTCTTCATATAATCTGAGCAATAAAATAATACTAAAGTCAACCAGACCCTGCAAATGCAATGACTACAGTAATAAGATTTGGCTGCAAGATGATTAAATGATGTAATGTGTAGAAAAATCCAGGAAATGCTGTAAACCACGCCCATTTCTCCCATTGTTGACAGCAGTTTAATCTTATCCTGGGTAGTTAGCCTGCTGTGGAGCAGCTAGCTGCAGAGAATACATCACTATGGTGACTGGCCCGGGATAAACTTGGCCAGCTTTTGTGCAATCGACTTGAGGCTAACTTCGTCCAGGATCACCACAAGATCACCACAGGATAACAACAGTTTGCCGGCTTAATCCCTTATCCTGGTTTTGTGCAATACCCCCCTGGAATCGTGAAAATGCAGCAGCAGTCTGCACGTCACACACAGCTGATGTGTGCTGTGTGTGTCTCTGCAACACAACCACCCACCCACACACACACACACACACACACACACACACACACACACACACACACACACACACACACACACGCACACACGCACACAAACACACAGCGGACATTCAGGAGCTTTTAGGTCCCATTTACATAACGTTTCAAGTGAAAATGCAGCGTTGTTGCATTTCCACTTCAGAAAACGATGTCTGTTGGCATGACAACCACGAGTTTGTTTCCTAATGAAAGCGTGCGCACACACACACACACACACACACACACACACACACACACACACACACACACACACACACACACACACACACACACAAAACGATTGGACTAAAAAGAAGGTCAAACATAACGTTCACATGTTGAAGTCACATGATTCCACGGTAGAATGAGAATAAACCGGTCACTTTGTTCGGGATGAAGTTTAATTCCGAGTAAAGATTTTATTTGGAATTAGGTGTTTCCATGGTCATTTTAAAGCAGAATTAACAGTTAACTAAAAGTTCCATTTAAACCCTGTCACTCTGGAGGAAAATGTTGTTCTATTGTCCATCTACATTTGCTGTAGCCGTGGTGCTCAAGAGCAGTAGCAGTGTTTTAGTTGTTTTAGTTTAATTGTTTTCACTCGTTTCAATGGAGACGGTGTTGTAGCATTTTCAAAAAGTTGTGTTTTAGGTTGTTGTATTGCTGTTAAATTCAAAAGTTTGCGTTCCTCAGATGTTCTTGTTGGCGTGTTTTAGCCACTGACAGCAGCTGTAGTGCTCATGTGCAGCTCCCTGCTT
The DNA here is from genome assembly GCF_902148845.1 of Salarias fasciatus. Classification (NCBI taxonomy): domain Eukaryota; kingdom Metazoa; phylum Chordata; class Actinopteri; order Blenniiformes; family Blenniidae; genus Salarias; species Salarias fasciatus. The sequence continues at coordinate 24,865,214 of NC_043763.1, read as the reverse complement.
GTCAGAAAAGGTCAAACTGTTCCACTCTCAAAGCTGTCTTCAAAAACTTCTGTTTTCTGTAAGTGCAAACAGTTAAGAAAAGAGCCGAATTCTAACGGAAGTTTCCCAGGTTCACATGAACAGCGCTGACCTCCACCGGGTCCTCAGCCACCTCTCACCATGCAGCTCATTAAATCCCCACTGATTACTACTACTGACAATATTGCACATCATTAATCCGGCGCCTTAAACTAATAAAACAAGAAAAACATATTCAAAGAATGCATTAAGACTTCACTCAACAGGTACAAACCGCGGATAAACCAACTCAGTTCAGACTTCCCAGCCGATCAGAAGCTGCTCTTCTAATTGGTTTGCCAGTTCCAGTAAATTATGCTCATAGCAGGTCAACGCTGATTAAAAAGGTCAAATACTGGATGAAAAACAGTGAGTGGGAATCCCGCAACACTGATCTCACGATGAAAATTTAATGCTCAATATTCATATCAGTGTTTGTTAGCTTTTGATGTTGAAATTCAAACGAGGCGGGGGCCAATAAATCGTGATCATGAACCCAAACACATGCTGCATATATGCATCTCGTTCCTAATTACGCGAGCGGCTCGTCATTCAGCTGCGGCGCACGGCCGTCGAGTGAAGAGCGCCTCTTCATTTGTTTGGGAATAATGTTCCACTCAAACACGCTGCACAGCACAGGGTTACTCTAGTAACCTTTTCTATGAATAGTAAATGTCACCGTAATCAATTTTAGATGGGGCGGCTCTGCAGGTGGAGCGAGCGGGAGGAGGCGGAGGAGGGAGGGAGGTGGAGGACGTGAGCTGCTGCAGGAGCGAGCGTGCCTCCGCCTACTCCAACAGATGGGCTCCATAAAGGCTTCGTGAGGTAAACAGCTCTGCTGAAGAGACTTAAAGAGTCCGAATAGCTGAGAGGAGGGAGGGACGGACCACTTAGCAGGAGTAAAACCTCCATAATGCCGTTAATTGTACACATTTCCAGCCCTTGGTGAGATTCTTCCTCCTGTGATGTCGTGACAGAAGTTGAAACTGCGTTTTGTGTTTCAAGACTCCAATCGAGCAGATCGTGACCGCTGATGTTTATGAGGTTACAGGTTCAACTCCCTGTGGACGAGACGATCCGGATCCTCCGGGATTTGTAAGGAGAGGACTCAACATGCTGAAGACAGCAGGTAACCACACCAGAGATGTGTTTACCAGAGCGGGGGAAAGGCGAGGCGGAGGAGGCAGAGGCACCGTCCTGCAGGTCAGAATCTCAATAATCACTTGAGGGGTTGGACAGAAACAAGACGACTGGTACAAAGTACACAGCAGCTAGGGAGGACAAAACACAGAACTGAAGCTCAATTCATGCTGCAGTCACCAGGTGAATTTAACCTGTGAATCCTCCAAAGCTTTAGTCAAAGTCTTTTTTCTTCCCATGATTTCAAACATTACAGTGAAGCCAAACACCTGCGGCAACAACCACTGTAACCAGCGAGCAGAAGCAGAAGTCTTCAAAAAAAATAAAAACAATTCTTCTACCATGGGTCACCACAGGTCTAAAATATCTCCACTGTGCTCACTTTGAGGTGCACCATTTATGAGACGAAGTGATGAATAAACATCAGCAGGCTCTGCTGACCACAGTTCACCAGCGGAGCCTCTTAGCGGTGTAACACATTCCTGATTATTTTGATAATTAGACGTCTTTTCCCCTCTCTGCATGGGCACCAGCCAGCCTCAATTAAAAACCTGCACAGTTTTTCTTTCCCCCTCCATTAAAGAAACTCAGGTTAATAGTCGGTCTCTTTTTATTCAGTCATTAATTTTGTCTCAGATGAAAAGTCGTCTCTCAGGTGAGAAATCTCTCCTCGTAGTGAGAAACTCCTCATTTCAGGTCACGACCTGGAGGCTGTTCTACGTGGAGGTTGAATGTACAATGCATCTGTTTTCTATTTTGTATTTCAAGTTTTGGAAAATAAAGAAATCACATACTTGTTCCTATTCAGTGTTTACATGGCTTACCATGCAGCCCCATCCTGCATGTCTCGTACAGAAATCAGGGTATTTTGTGTCCTTTAAAGATTTTTACAGCTACACCTGCTGATGGAGATACCAACAGTTAAGGATGGGCGAGGGTGTAGAATGTGGGAGCAGTTACCATTAAAGTCGCACCATGAAGGGTGAAAACCGGGAGGAAAGGCAGCTAGAGATAAAGCGATAAGATCCGAGTTGTGATGTTCTTACTTTGATATGATTTTGCTCAGTGGTCTTTTTGCTCGCTGTGAATAATAAATTGAAATTCAGCTCTGCCTTTGGAAGCCGTCCTGTTGGCTGACGGGGCGCCGCTGGCACGTTCCTGTGATCGGGAGTCAGATTCGGCTCCAAACTGTTTCCTCCTCTCATTTCACCGTCCCTCCTGTCACACAGTTTTACCGCAGTTTTACCTGAACGCCTCACACACACACACACACACACACACACACACACACACACACACACACACACGCACGCACACACACACACACACACACACACACACACACACACACACACACACACACACACACACACAACACACAAACAGAGACAAGTGCAAACAAGCAACGGGCTGCATTACTTTCTCTTAGGGGAGCTGCAGCGAGTCCACAAAGTCAAGACCCAGATCAAGACCCAGATCAAGACCAGATCTTAAGGGGACTGTCTTTACCTTCCAGTTAGTCAAGAGCCAGTTTGCAGAAGAGATGTAAAGCCGTGGTTCCTACTGTTTTCCCTGGAAGCACCTCAGCCTGTAGACTGCTTTTTTAAAAACGTGACAATGAGGTGAGAAACTGATGGACTTCCCAACTCTCACCAACATATAAAAGCAGTTTCCAATCTTATCAGTATGATTTGGTTGAAGTTCTGGACCTCAGGTTTTAAGCCACTGATCAATTTTAAATCAATCATTAGAACTGTGACAAAAACGTTGAACTTATAGAATGTGAACGGAGAGTTTAACCCTCTTTAACTCATCAGACAGGGAAAGTATTTTATGTTAACTTATTTAAACATAATGCCAGAAGGTGCTCGGCAGACACTATGAATTTGTAGCTCCGTGAACATTTATGAATATCATCCCTTCTCTGTGGCCCCATTGTGGTTCAGCCCATTTTACTTCTGAAATTATTTACTCGGAGTCACTTTCAAGCACAGTCCTGAATGTTATTCAAAGCAACCAACAATAAATGTGCATTAATAATATTATCACAAAGTTCCAACCAACTCTAGATCATTTTAACCAAAAGCTGAAATATTCTGATCTTTAATAAATCACCTTAAAAGCGGTTGAGATATTGGGATAAGACGTGGTGTTACATGGGAGCCCAGTGAAAAGAGACTGCTGCTGTTTCTTCTGTGTTTCACGGTTTTAATTTTCTGTCGACTTTCTTGTCTTTGGAGCATGAATCTGTAGGTGAACTCACAGTCTGAGAACTGGTCTGAAAGACGGGTTAAAAAGTCAAGTCTCCTTATTGTAAATCATCACCTTCTTTAGCTGAAGACACATCAGAGGTCAGTCTTTAGTTAAGGCTTGGTTATGGGTAGGATTAGGTCAGTGATAGTTACGGCTGAGTTTGTCCCTGAAAGATCCTTGTGAAATTACAATAAAATTATATTTATCATCTGATCTATGGTCGTGTTAACCATGTGATGGTCACAGCATTATCTCGCTGTATCCCAGTTGACAGGAGAATGTGCAAAATCAGAATTCACTTGAGACATATATTATAGATTATTTCTGCAGTACAGAGTAAAACAAACTGTTTTTCCGCGGTATTAATTATTCATTTATCCCATAACAGTGGAAGACACTGAGATCATCTGCTCCACTCAAGTGAAAACTCTCACTGAAGAGATACGATTAGATAAAAACAACTAAAAACTGTGACAAATTCCTTTTTGTCTGGGTCCACACTCTGAAAAACACTCAGATATCTTAAAAAAAATATTAAACAGAGAGACTACCTGCATGTGAAATGTGAAGTCTGATATGTTCCCATCAGGTTTGATCAGTAGGAAAGCCTCAGCTGATCTCTCCCTGAGAAGCTGTGTCGGTATTTAAAGTCGCAGCAGGAGAAGGAGAAGCCGTGGCGTCCCCCCGACTCTGTGTGTGAAGCAGCAGCTGATTGCGGCTGAGCTCGGCTGACCCGCTGGAAGCCCTGGAGACCCGGCGGGTCACGGAGGGCCCCGGGGCCTCTCACACTCCACGCTACCACACGACACAGAGCTGATGACACTGCATGCATTATTCAGTCCGTCCAGCGGCCAGCGCCGCAGCATTTTCCTCTAATAACCCCGACCTGCAGGGATCGCCTTACACTCACCTGCTGGTGCTGAGAGGCAGCCGGAACCCGACGGCCCAGAGCGGTTCTGAAGAGAGAGAGGAGCGTCACGACGCCCATGATGGATGGAGGGATGGAGGGAGGGAGGGAGGAAGGGAGGGATAGATGAATGCAATGATACAAGGAAGGATGCATGGATGGATGGAAGGAAAGATCGAAGGATGGATGGATGATATAATGCTGAACGGGTAAATGAATGGATGGAAGAAATGAAGGATAGAAGGAAGAAGGGATGGATGGGTGGATGGAAGGATAAAAGAAGGATGGATGAATGGATGGAAGGATGGGTGCAAGAAGGATGGATGGAACAAAGGAAGGAGGGTTGGATGGTAGGAAGGAAGAATGGATGAATGATGGAGGGACAGAGGGATCGAAGGATGAATGGATGGACAGATGATGGAAGGACAGAAGGAAGGAACAGTAGATGATGGATGGATGATATAAGGATGGATGGATAAATGGGTGGATGGAAGAAATGAAGGCTAGAAGGAAGAAAGGATTGATGGGTGGATGGGTGGATGGAAGCATGAAAAAAGGATGGATGATGGATGGATGGATGGACAGATGGAAGGATGCGTGGAAAGAAGTATGACAGAAGGAAGGATGGAAGGTCAGAAGGAAGGAAGGATGGATGGACTGACTAGAGACACACAGAAGCACTGAAACTCCATCATGTCCATCATCCATAACCCAACCAACCAATCACCAATCAATATTTCATCCATCCATCTATTAATTCCCCCATGCTTCCATCCGTCCATCCATCCATCCATCCATCCATCCATCCATCCATCCATCCATCCATCAGCCTCAACCCACTAACTGAACTCACATTTAAATGGGAGGTAGTTGTAATAAAAGATGTAAACTAAGAACCAACGTGAGAGTAAATCAGAGCATGAATGAGGCGAATTCAGTCGTTCATCCGTCTTTCCTGTAGAAGTCCACACAGCGCAGCAGAGAGAAGGAACCTGAACACGCTGCAGAGTGGGTGTTCGGTAGCAGAGTGCCGTCCTGAGGGAGTTCATGATGTAGAGAACCAGGCTGCTGTGTGACCCCATACCTCACACAAGCCTCTCCTCCACGCTCCAAAAACAGGGGGTTTTTTTTCTCTGTTCGGGTGATGGAAAGGGAAGGAAAGCAAAGCCATTTGTCTTCATTTCTGCAGCAGTGACATAAAATTTCAACCTTTGGCAATTTCATAATGCGACATATTCGCTCTGACATCATGTCAATGTCATTTTTGTTCGACTGCGTGAATGAGAAGCACGACAACAGAAAAACAGAAAAATGGATGTCGGGCTGCAGAGTGCATCATCTGTGCCAGGTATTCTCTTGTTATGCAGCACTTTTAATATGCACATAATGTTTCACTGCTTCCCTCCAACCAGATGGCTTTAAAAGGAAAAAAAAAAAAAAAAACAGTAAAGAGAGAAAACTTCCCACTGCCTGGTTTAAATGAGGATGATTACTGTGATGTCTTGTGGACATGTAAACAAAAAGCAGGAGGGAGAAGGAGGGTGAAGAGTAACCTGTAGTAACCCCACGGAGGCTCCACTTCCACCATCTGCTGGCGGGCCGGCCAGGTGTGTTCATTACCTGAGACCCTGTTTACACCACGGTTCAAGAAATAACGCATCGTTTCTGTATCTTCATAACAGAAAAGTTCCGCGTTTACACGGAAATCACAGAAACACTGAAGACGATGTAGTGAGCCAGCCAGGCCACTAGTGGGTGCTGCAGAGAACAATAAGCTACAAACATTAACAATGGGAGAACAGCTGGGCTGTTACTACTGTTAACTCTAAAACAACCAAGTCCAGGAGAGTCTGGACCACGACCAGGGGAATCTGGACTAGGATTCACGACCCTCAAGAGGAAACCTGTTGTTACTGTCCGTCTACTGAACACGTGCAGAAATAATGTTTACTACTATGGTTGTTGTGCTCATGAACCGTAGCAACATTTGCGCCGTCTATTCGGACGTAGCTGGAGCCTTTTGGCGTTTTCGTCTGTTTCCTTGACAACAGAACCCGAGCATTTTCGAAAAATTCCACCCCGGAAGTCATTTCCACAGAGCTGCGTTTTCAGAGGCTCTGAGCGCCGTTGCTTTGGAACCGGACTCCTAAACGCGATGGAAGTTTTTCGTTATCACCTCATCCATGGAGCAGAGGAGCTCTGAAGCAGCTACGGCCGCCGGTAGGAGCGTCCCGAGGTGACGGCACACGTCGCAGTGTTTCGAACTCTTCTCAGCACACACACACACACACACACACACACACACACACACACACACACACACACACACACACACACATACACACACACACACACACACACCTTGTCCTGTTTTGTCCTGGAGCTGCTGTGGTGCCGCGGCTCCTTGAAGCTGCCTGCTGCAGCTGCAGCCTCCTGCTGCTGGCTTCAGCTAGGAAGATTCTCTCTCTGCTCCAGGACAGGACGGAAAGGAAAAGCTCTTTGTGCCACGTTCGTTCCAAAACCTTCTCCTACAAATCTAGACTCCATTTCCCTTCAGCCTGCAGAGCTCTGTGTCCACACTGTGCTGTTTGAATTCATCTCCACTCTCATTTTATTTAATGTCTCCGGTCTTGTTCCGCCAATTCATCCACTTATCCGCCGACATCAAAGCTCGGAGGGAAATCATCTTTGCCCATACATCCCAACAGAGGAGCTGACAGACATCTGTACAGCGGAAAACAGCCTGGATCGGATACGGGTGTGTATAGAGTAAGATCCATATCCATATTGTAATTTTCACTTTTCTTTTCTATGTTGTGCTGCTCTAACCCTGCTGTTTCCCCCTGCGGGACAAATAAAGGACTTTCAATTCAATTCAATTCAATTCAGACAGAAAGGACGGATTGAAATCATTCGCTTTCTGTCTTGAATTTCCTCTCAAACTGAACAGTTTCAGACCTTTGGATGGTTTTTCTGAAGGAGACATGAAGTCATTTTATGGAAGCAGAAGACAGAAGGAGGAGAGAAAAGAGAAAACCCAGGTTCCAGGACTACTGAAAATGTGCACTGTGTTATTTTTAAAATGGGTGACAAGAATTAAATACAGAAAAAAGAAAATCTCCCCAATATTTTACACTTTTTATAACTTTACGTGATCTACACAGGTGCTAATTTATTAGTATTTTTTCATTTCTGTGACTCAGACCCTGTTCAAACTGCGACATATTGAAAACCTACGGTGCGTTTTGGGGTCCGTTTTCACACCAACAGTCCTCAGAGCCACTGAAAACACAAAAGGCTCCCAAGGTGGAACTTTTTGAAAACGCTTGTGCTCAGAGTCCACTTTCTCCTGGTCCTGGTCCTGGTCCAGACTCTCCTGCACTTGGTAATCTTAGAGTTGACAGTCACCGTGATAACAGTCCAACTCGGTCGTCTGTCCACACTAATGTCCGTTTACTCCCATTATTAATGTTTATCTGTTTAAAGCAATCCTCCATTCCGCTACGTTTCTCGTCAACAGAGGGAAAACGTTCTTGACGTGCAGAGTGAGACTGGAGGCACTGAGAACTCAGGCAGGCGGGAAGGAAACTGCAATTAAAAATAAAGATCTGTGGGTTTGATGCACAGCAGGAATTTGCAATAATTGCTTTTCTTTAAGGGTTGCAGTTTCACAGTGATATTTTAAGAGTCATCCCTGCTTGAATCTGTCAGTAACAGCCGCTGTTGCTCACATAAACAGACCGGCCAGAACATTAAGACCGCTGACAGGTGTCTTTATCATGGAATCTGTTTGTTAGTGATTCAGGGTCACATATCAGGCAGCAAATGAACAATTGATGCAGTAGATGCTGGAAAATGGGCAAAACAGATAATAACAGATGACTTTTTCCTACCCGGGATAACAGCTGGGAGCTATTTACTATGGCTCGGGATGGGTACTGTTCACATTTGAATTGATACAGTACCAATACCCAGTACCTGGGAATCGGCACCAGTACTCAACGGGACCAGTTTTTGGTACTTCTGTGTGTGTTTATGTGGCAGCAAATGTTAACTTGCTTCTGGTTGCACACGAGTAGCTAATTAATGATCGTGTGCTAAGAGATGCTGGTGTGCTAGGAGATGCTAGCGTGCTAACGGAGCCGAACGCAGGAGTTGTGGCCGTGGATATGAACCTGTTTAAAATGCTGCACTCCTCAGCCTTGAGAAAACTCTTGTGATTAACCAGGAGCTTCTTAAGATTAGAAGAATGATGAAATTCGGTTTGTACCTATAAAAGTACTGAATTTGGTACGATCCCTAACTACAGCTGTAGTAAATAGTTGTGCTGCACCTGCTCAGTAGATGGTCAGTAAAGTGTCATGACTCCCAGTCCGTTTTCTTATGGTCTTGGTCCTGGATCTAGCCCAGATTCTCCTGAACTTGTTGACAGTCACCGTAATAACAATCCAACTCAGTTGTTTCTCCATATGGATGCCGGTGTTCTCCCATTGCTCTTGTTTCTATTGTATTGTTCTCTCAGTGTGTGATTTCATTGCTAAAACAAGCAACAACACCAACTAGTGGACCAACATGCTAACTACATGGTTTTCAGAGTTTCTGTGGAAACTGACATTGCTTTCAAAACGCTGCCATGTAAACACAAACCCTTTCTGAAATGAAAAGGTACAAGCGATGCGCTGAAACATGAAGCGTCACGTTAACAGGGCCTCAGTGTAGCATAACTTTTAGGTGTTTGCACTTTTGTGTGCTACACTCACTGAAATGTCTTGTGGTACAAAGTAGTACAGCAAGCTGAAGCGAGCAACGTTCATATAATTTCTTTTCCACATTATGAAAATAAGTTTGATGTTTTCACCCTGAAACACTGGATGACGCAGCTTTAAGTCCTTGAAAACGTTGAGAGTTTTGATCCAGATTTAAAATGAGGCGGAACATGAGCTTGATGTTTGAAGAAATGCAGCAGGTTTAACCTTTGAGCAGAAAACAGGAAGCTGTGATGTAAAACTCTATTGTTGACTGAATAATAACAGCCGCCAGTGAAGTGTGATAAAGTTTCCCTCATTGATTTGCTCCACTCACAGAGCTCTTTCCTTTCAATTAAAATAGCCCCGTTATGCCGGGTCTGTGTTCGTGCGGCATCTCGGGCATCAACATTTTACCATCTCTTTGATCCGAGAAGTCTTGTAATTTATTGCGTAAATCTCTTGCAATGACAGAAATCCTTCATATCTCCTCTCATGAATCTCCTGCAGTCGCCCCGAGGTGATTTAACAACTCTCATTACACTTCTGAAAGCATTTTTTTCAGATCCTCAAAGAGTCGAACAACCACCTGGATGAAAAATATATTCCATCTGCTGCTCGGTAACAAAGACTTTTTTAATCAGTTCCCCAAATTGGGATTAGAAACAGAGCAGCTTGACAGGTCTGACAGCAGTTAGAGGAGGAGCGCTTCCTCTTTTTACACCACCCAACAGTTAACGACAAAGATGAGGTTTATTGATTAAAGAGCTTTCAAGCGATGTGCTTCAAATGCACAATGACGTCTTTGCCTTTGTCTCTCATTATGTTGTGAGTGTTTGTTTTGGACAGATTGTCATTTGTGTTTTGGCTGATTGTTGACTGCTGTGAAGGCTGCAGTGGGGAGCCGGCACTCAGGTTCCCCCCACAGCCCAAAAACATGCAGCGGAGCTGAAGGTGACTCAGGTCACGGACCGCCTTCAGCGCCCTGCGAGTCTCAGCTGGATGAAGCCGTAAAGATGGATACACGATACAAAAGGCAAATCAGAACTCATGTGACACCTCCACACATGGAAAAAAAAGGCTACAACAGGCTCCGTTTACACGAAAACGTTTCAACATTGTTCTTATTGTCTGTCTACTGAGCGTGTGCACCACTATTAACGACTGCCTGGATGGAAACTGAGCCTTTTCAGAAAGTATTGTTTCCCCCCGTTCCCCCAATCATTTCCAGAACTCCCACCTCGGGAGTCGTTCTCAAAAAGCAGTGTTTTCAGTGTCTGAGCAGCGCCGTTGTGGAAACGGAGCCCCAAAATGCAACAAAAGTCGCTTGGCGTTAGCGGACCCTCCGATTGGAGTCAGTCTGTCAGAAATGGATGTAGGTCAACGTAAAGACCCCAGAAGGCCTGAAGGCGCCGTGTGAGTCTGTGCTCCTCTGACAGCCCGCCTCACAGCTGGGATACCCGGTCCTCCGCAGCGAGGCCATCAAACCCCGGGGGTGCCGGTTATTTTCGGAAGCGCTTATTCCCCCCCTCCCCATCTACACCTCAGGACCCCCTCCTCGTCCTCCTCATCCTCCTCCTCCTCGCTCGTCACCCCCTTCTGCCTGCCGCCATCCGACAGCTCCCTCTGTTCATTTGCACAACCTCAATTAGCCTTCAGTGGGGAGAATAAAGGAAGTGGTCAGACAAAATCCCTAAAAGGGGGTCTATTCAGCGTGCGTGTGGTTGTTGGGGGGGGGAGGGTTGCTGATTGGATAAAAATACATCTGAGGCTGTGTTTGATGTTTGGACCACGCAGCAGCGAGGCGGATTCAACCTCCAAACAGGGAGCTGCTCTTTGAAATGGAGAGCTGTGATGTCAAACGCCACTTCTGGCGACTGAATGAGACACCGGGGAGGTTATATATCTATATAGCACACACACACACACACACACACACACACACACACACACACACACACACACCACATGAATGCAGACATGCCATATCCAGATTTCCTCCTCTGGAAGACATTTACCGAGTACAGGTGGAGGGACTGCAGTCCCTCGCTGATTTCACCCATCACGAAGAGGAGACAGGTCAGGGGAAAGTTTCATTATCACAACCGTGACATATATAATGTGTAAATTGGAGTGTGTTTTGGTCTGATCATCTCCACGGGGTTTCACTCTGACCATTCATGTGGATGATGCTGCAACTCTTAACATTATCGAGGGGTTAAAATCTGCCACTTAAAGTTTGATTTTTCATTTAAAATTCTGTGGGAATCTCCCTGCTTGAGCCGATCTCCCTCTGCCTGATACACAACCCCGGCCACCACCACCACCACCACGGCCACTTTCCCAACTTCTTCAGGAGGTTTGTGACACTTTGACACCCCTCTGGTGCCGCTCGCGCCATCTGAAGAGGCAGGAACACAAACCACCGACAGCTCGGGAAATGTGGCCGCACCAAGACTTCTGTTCTGTGGACTCAACCACAATTTTTCCACAACAAGATTTACATGATTTCAGACCACTGCACACGGCAGGTCCCCGGTGTGGATGTTTCATCAGTGTCAACTGTGTTTTCTGGCCACCTTTAATCCCTTCAGCTATGTTTTTAACCACTCTCTCATGGTTATGTCTGTCACATTGCCTCCAAGCACACGAGTCCATTTCAGTGAAAAACTGCTACTAATCTGCCCAGTGATGCTCATCTTAGAACTCAAACATCCTCAAACAACCTGTAGGAAGAATACTGTACACACTGACTTTAAATGTACCAAAAAGTGTTGTTTTTTTTTTTGTCCACCTCAGAAATCATCCCTCCCTCTGTTTCAGGAATTGCACTTTGCCCACTTTCCGCTGCATGAAGCCAATGACTTGCAGACTCACAAGAAAATAAAAACAATTCCCTCCTCCTCCACTTCTTCTGCTGCACATTCGCTCTCCTGCTCACCACGTCTAAAAGCTGTTTAAACGCATTCAGAACAGCGAGGTCAGGTTCATGAAACCAGCTTCACTTCTGCTCCGTGCCACTTCTTCCTGCACGGCGTCGTGATTTCACTATTTCAAACGGGATCCTCATGCCTTCGAACAGCGCTCAGACTGTGACTGGCTGGTATGGACGGGCCTGAACGTCCAAGAAAGCACAGTTGCAGCTCGACCAGCAGCAGCCGCAGCAGCAGTCGCAGTGGCAGCCTGGCAGGTTGGCTCAATGGATCCGTGCTGTTGATTCTGACCCGCCATCTGCAGCCTCGGCAGGAACGGCCCATTCCACAGACCAGGCTCCGTCTCCCCGGCTTCAGCTGCCTCGTCTTGGTGAGTTTCCACAACCAGGCAGCCTGTTGGTGGATTCTGGTTTTTAAATGAGACGAGTCAAACCCAAAGTGCTTTCACTTCAGCGAAGCCTCTCAAGCTGCATTTCTGCTAAAAAATACATCTATTCAATCCGAATGCCACAAACTGTTCTACACAAAATGTGAATAACACACAACAGAAACTTTAATCCAGTTTTTTGTTCTAGAGGGTTCGTCTGGATTTCCAGGTTGGGCAGAGACAGAACCTGGACCTCCTCCCTCCCAGACTCTCCCCTCCTCTTGGTGAGTAAGTCACTCTACTCGTTTCCTGCCGCCCCGTGTCTGCATTCTGGGGTTCATCTCTCGTTTCTACTGTAGAGTGCTGAAGCGAAGCGTGTGGAGAGTGAAGGCCGGCCTGTGAGGCTCCATCGATGGCTCCACAGCTCAAACCGCTCCAGACGATCACTCTGGCTCTGAGTGAACGCTGTCAGAACGCACATGAGGCCATAAAGGTCATTATGCTATCTCTGATTCACTCTGCATGCATGTGTGTGTGTGTGGTTTCATTTCACTTTGGCTCACGGCCCATTTTTGGGTCTGGACCCACCGGTTGAGACTCAGTGGTCTCCGTCGAGCTGTAAATCATCTTCAGACTTCCTGTGAAGCAGTTTTCAGTGTTGTGGGAACAGGTGGAGCTTCGCTTCTCCTTCTTTTATTCAGTAAAATGGGACGAAGCCAGACTTTCCCTCGTCGCTGGGTGATATTGAATAAACTGAAATTGTTTTTTGGAGGAATAAATTAGCACCATTTTAATGGAACCTTTTGTTGAAAATTTCTTTCAAGTTTGTATCCCTGCTGGTATGAAGAGTGTCAAAGCCAAATATTTAGTAGAAATGTGTCCTCTCTGTTCCACTCTCACACTGAGTAAAGCCTCTACCTGTCAACACGAACCGCTGGACACTCTTTTCTCACACACAGATCTACGCCAACCTCAGAAAATGTACTGCAAATCCACAGGGAGCAACAAACTAGGCCACAGTCAGTGTCACAGCAATCATTCTCATATTCGCCCCTGAGTTTAGAGGAATGCTTGCGCTGAACGCTCCATGTGTCTGCATGACGGATGGCTGCAGGAACGAGCAGCAGATCTGAACATATCTTCACACATGGAGCCGAAACCCTGCAGGCTTCTTCCCTCCAGCACTCCTCTTCCTCACGTCAGATAAACACACATAACCAGATATTATTAAACACCAGTGACTGACAACTCGCTAATGCGTTACATAATGCAGTTCCTCCGCCTCGTGCCTCCGTCTGATCCTTTTCTCACAGACAACACTCTGCTGCAACACGGGAGCAACGCATGACGGCGAGAAAACTCCCGTTAAGGTTTATTTGTTCTCTGCAAGAGGCTGAGTGGGAGTGTGTGTGTGTGTGTGTGTGTGTGTGTGTGTGTGTGGTGTGTGTGTGTGCGCGCGCACACATGTTTGTTCTTCTGTACTCATGGGAACCTAAAAACTGTTTGTACAAACAATCAAACATAATGGAGGTTCCTATGTCACAGCAGGTTAGTGGTTTCTGCAGTTCCGTGTGTGTGTTTGTGTGTGTGTGTGTGTGTGTGTGTTAAGTGTTTTGTGTTTGTACGAATGTGTATTGGAAACGTGTACATGACTTTTTCAAGTGAAAATGGAAACTTTTCTAGCGTTTTGGGCGTCCGTTTCTATGGCAACGAGGCTCGGGCTCACAGAAAGTTTGAAACTTTTTGAAAATGTGGATCCCATATTGGCAGCTGATGCAGGTGCAACGAAGAGCGCCCCCTGCAGTTACTGACTGTTCCACCGGCTGTGACGCGGCTGTTTTACTTCCCGCTCGCCGTGGCTGAGTGGAGGAAGAGGCTCAAACAGCCGCTTTCGCCGCTGAAACGCAGCCTCGTGTCTCTGATCCACGTCGTTAACTGAATGCAGTCCTAAACAGAACCACGCATCATGAAGCACGACTGATGGTGGAAGCAGAAAACCAACAGCACCAACTAGTGGCCTGGCATGTTAACTACAGCGTCTTCCAAACTGTTCTGAAACGAAAACACAAAAATCAAGCGTTTTGACTTGAAACGCTGTGAATGCGGCTGAAGCTGATCGACTGTGGCCTCATGTCTGCTCACGTGTTCATGAGGGTCACAGTGTGGATTCGAGGCGTGCTCGTCTGTCCCGGCGGTCTCTTTCGACCACATGAGAACAGGAACTGTTGGACGCCACACAGATTCCTCTCTCTCTCTCTGTCTTCAGTCTCCTTCTCAGACTTTCATTATCCCTTCTCAGGCTTTCATTATCCACATTTCCATTCTTTGCCAGCCAGCCCTGCTCATTTGACCCGAAGCAGACGGATCTTTTGTGTCCGCATGCCGAAATATACGGGCGGCTCATATCGGTTCATCGCCTTCACATGAGACCAAGAATTGTATTTTTGGAGGCAGACGGAGCGTGAACCGAAGAACAGAGGAGCAGGAAATATTCTGTGCTGTTAAATCTTTTCAACTGTGCCTCATTGTTTCAAAAACACACCTGAATGTCTCCTGATCCCTTCAAAGAATGAGAGGATTTCTCCTCTCAGTCATGGTTGGGAGGAGTTTTTTTTTTAGGTACTTTTGTTACAACACATTTAAACTGGTTACTCCGCACATTATCAGAACAGGCTGAATTTGAGAAGAACGTCATGCTTTCTTTACTACTGAGACTTCAACAGAAAGGACGACGGCTGTAATGGACAAAAGCAGAATAACTCAACTCAGTTGATCTCAGCTGTATTTCCATCACACGTTAAAAACCAAAGCTGAAGCAAAGTGCTGTGCTTACATAATGAGTTAGACAAAGGAGACTCGAGAGCAGAGCCTCCTGCTGTGTCGAGGAGTCAAAATGTGATTTAAGCGCAGTTTTAAATAACTGAAGCAGCTTGTCTGACGTGCAGATTTAAGTTATCAAGTGGTTGTGTTCTGTTCCAGGAGCAGCTGATCGGCCGAGCCGAGGCTTCCAGTGCGGGGATGAAGCAGCTCAGAGGAACAAGATAAGAACGATTAAAACACAAAAATCTTAAAGTGTGCTGCAGAGTGCACAGACAGCCAGTGAAGAGAGGCTAAAATAAGACGAGCAGCAGTTTGGCTGACTCCATGCGTTTTTGCATCCTGTGTGAAACAGTCACAAACAGGCCATTGTTTGAAATTCTATCTGGAAAATGTCGTGCACACCTTGTGTGAGGATCCTGGAATATTGTGAGATGGAGACAAATTTCAGCCTAGATGTTTCCTGGAATGGCAGCTTGATGTGAAACGAGCTCTGAGAAAGTGGTCTGAGGGCAGACATTTGAATATTTAATGATCTAATATCATCATATGCTCCTCGTTCTCAGCAGCAGCGTTTCTCCATGTGTGGCCTCATTCGAGAGGAGCTGACTGGACACGGGAAATGTCCACCGCCAGCCTTCACAGAATCAGTCTGGAGAGCTAACAGCAGCGGATTACGGACACGCAGCCGGTGCAGCGGCGGAGTGGTGTTGCCGTCCTCGGTCGGCGGCTGATCGGACCGTCGCTGCTCTCCCACTTGTTGCTTCAAAAGGATTCGAGAATACTTCACCCGATTTGCATCATGCAAAGTCCCAATTTGCGTCATGAGATTATTTCCCTTTCATTCATTTCCCTATTCAAATGACAGCCTGCAGTCGGCCATGCGTGCGAGAGGTCTGGGGCTTCAGCGCCGGCCCTGGAGGACCCTTCGCTCTGCATGTTTTAAACGACTCTCAGTTTAATTCAAATGAAAGGATCATTATGGAGCTCCTGAATCACGGCTGCCGGAGCGACAGGACCCGAGGAGAAACTCCCCTGAAGCAAACTGCTAGCGTGTAGCTTTAGAAACATCTGACAGAGAATTCAGGAATAAAGTAACAGTCAAGTCAATCAGCATTTTGCATTTTTACCATTTAAATGAGATCATGAACGCTCCAAAGTGGAAAAAAGGTCTGATGGTTGGTTTAAACAGATGGCCAAATCGCAGTGAAAGTTTTCCATTTTCACTTGAACACATTGTTGTGTAAGCGGGGCTTTTAATTTGGTAAAGAGAAACGGTGTTTTAACAGAGCCCTGGGTGATTACATGGCACAAGTGTCTTCTCCTCCTGAAGTACAGTGAGGACGTTTTATTCAATGCAATTTGGAATCAACTATCCACATTTCAATCAAATCTTTTTTTTCTAATTCAAGTAGATTTTTCTGGATGATTGAATCAAAATATGTTTATACAAAAAAAAAAAAATATATATATATATACAACATTTATAATGTTGAGAATTTCATGTTCTTGAAGTATAACAGTGCTGCCTGACTTCCTACATTAGATTTAAATGTGTTGTATGGAACGATCGCTGGCCTTCCGAGAGCGTTTCCGCCTCGACGTATGTGAATACTGGAAATAACTGGCGGCTCTGAACAGCATTTAATGACCACGACCCTGTTTTATAAGTCAAGCCTTTTGTTTTCAGACGTTACTTCCTCTTCTGTCTGATTTTATTCGTGCTTCATTCGGCCAAGGTGCAATTACCCACCGCCTGTTTTCTTTCCCTTCCCATTTCCAGTATGTGCGCACTGTCCTGACAACTCTGCCTTCCCACATTGGTTTTCCGTCTCAAGTAAACCTCAATTAAGTAAAATGTTCTACCAGCACTGATTAACACTCCAGAGACATTCTTGGGTTAATGATAGCAAAATGCCAACACCTTGGAGAAGGCTGTAATTAGCAATTAGCCATATACACTGCTGTGTTGACTCATCGTGAAAGGATTGCAAAAGTTTGGGTTAATGTAGAGAAGGATGGCAGTTTTTCCTGTTTAATCTGGAGATTCTAGCAGGTGAATTTCAACGAGCTTAAATACACTGGGAAAATTGAAACTGTCACATATTTTGCATTTATTTCACTCACACAACCTGAGATGTTTCCAGCATTTTCCTTGATAATTAGTTATGCTGCTGTCATATTAGTTCAGAATTTCAAACATCCTCCAATAAACAGGAGTTTAAAAAGTTTTTCACTGGTGAAACAGCTTCTGATAACAAAAAAATATGTTTCACAGTCTCAGCATTTCACTTCATTGACAAAAACTATGGTTAGCATGAGATGCTTCAATATGCTTAGCTTTTCCGTTTACACAACAAGGGCGCTCAGAGCCACTGAAAACTCATCTTTTAGGAAATGTTCGCCGTCCATGTCCATGCAGACGGCAGGAACGCTGCTGCTGCGTCCCTAAACCAGCTCTGCAGTCTAGCAGTGGAAAGCTTTCACTTTCCTCAGTGATGTATAGAAACTCTAAAGTGTTCAAGGAGAAAAATGTGAAACACAAATCTGCCTCCCACTTAAATAAACCCAACACTCTTCACCATATGGTTCCTCTTTGTCACTTCATCTCAGGCCGACACTTTCCTCTCCTCCGCTCTCTGTTCTCTGTCACTTTCCTTTCGCCGTGGCTCCACAGCTTCATGTACCTGTCTTCTGCTTTTGTTTCTTTATTCTCTTATTTTTCCCCCCCAACACCTGCTTCCATAAAGCCAGCTCTGACAGCGCGGGTATGGAAACTCAGCTCACCTGTGTGTTTCTTCTTCTGAGCAGAGCGCAGTGAAATCAGTGAGTCACACAGCAGAACTCCAGCAGACAGATAAAGGAAAAGACAAAGAGAGCGTTTCCACTTTGCTTGTGCAGCTGACACTCTCCTGCCATCTGCCTCTTGACTTCTTCTTTTGTTTTGTTTTTTTAATCTTCCTGAATAATTTATGTTGTTCTTTGGTTTCTGCTCCCAAATGCTTTTAATGTCATAATTCTCGATCTATCAGTTGACGTCTCGCTCTTCACACACAATCGAAGATTTTTTTATTAGAGTGCACGAAGTCAAAACACAGAGTAAAGTTTTGAGCATCATCAATAGAACAGAAGGTTCCTGAAGGTAAAATTCATTTCAAACCACCAGTTACGAGGCAGAAAGTAGTACTGTACCCCAGACCACCTAACTTGAGAGAGTCAAGATCAAAACAAGTCCAAGACTTAAGGGAGCTGAGACCAAGTCAAGACCCGAACCAGAACATCCAAGACTTGATACCAAGACTGAATCAAAACCAAGTGTTTGAGGGGCCAAGATCAAGTCAATTCCAAGAGCAAAGCATCATGTGACCAGGATGTTAAGGGCCTGAGGCCGAGTCAAGACCAACACCAGAACATCCCAAAACCAAAACCTGATACCAAGACTGAATCAAGACTATGAGGGGCCAAAAGCAAGTCCAGACCAAGACCAGAGATACCCAAGACCAAGACTTGATGGATGGAGACTGTGTCAAAGCAAAGACCAGAGCATCCCAAGACCAAGACTTACAAAACATGGTCTTGAGACCAAGATCACTCTCAAGTAATACAACACTGTTAGAGACTGGTAGATCCAGACCTCTTCTAAACCAGTGGTCGGCAACTGGCGGCCACGACTGCATTCCAACACACACACGCACACACACTGAACGGACACAACGCAACCGGATACACGACGGCAATGCCCCCCTAATGCTGAGACGCTGGCACTTCTGAACACGCAGAAACAAAAAGTCCAGGGTCCTTCGTTTCAAAATGATGAATTTGGTGGGAAAATGAAACTGCAAACCTCCAGAGCATTTTAACATTCAGTAATGGAGAACTCATTTTGAGGTCTAAATACTCACATGGGGCAGTGGTGGATTAGAGGTTAAAGAGATCAGATGTTTACAGGTTGGAATCCCACAGATCTAGGTCCCTGAGCAAGACCTTTGACCCACATCAGCTCCCCAGAGCACCTTAATGTGGCCCATTCTGGAACAGGACGGGTCAATGCAGAAAAGAGGAATTTCCCCGGGGGATTAATAAAGCATGATTGGATCTTCTGAGTCAAGCTTCATTTGAGGGACAGACCGCCGGTTCAGGCTGTGTGAGGACTCCACGCTTCACGCCGTGTCTTCACGGCTCCTTTCAACAGGCTGATCTCTGACGATCTCTGAGAGCGAGCTGAGCCGCAGCCGCTCCGGCGGGCCGTGAAGGTCAAAGCCGCCGAGAGCCCAGACCACCGCTCAGCTTAATCTGCGGCGCCATACGCTGCACAGATCGAAGAGCACCGACTGCTATACCGCTTAGCCGTGACGGACCGTGAAAGCATTGTTGAGCCTAACCGGATTTCAGCTCTCTGTGTCTTTATCAGATGTGACAGATGTGTTACAGATTCTACACACACACACACACACACACACACACACACACACACACACACCCTCTCTGTCTCTAATATGAAGGTTTAACGAATCAAAATATCCACATGAACATAATGAAGGAGTGAGTTACTTACAACACTACAAGTATTTTTGTCAAAGATTGTAAAAGTTGTATTTCTACTATATGTTTAGGCAATTTCACAGATGTTTTGGGGGAAATATAATTTCTGTTTTGTCTGAGTTTAGGAGAAGAAAATTGACTCATCTCATCCAGATTTTTGTCTTCCATAAAAACTTTTAGTTTTACAAGTTGATCGGTGTCATCTGGTTCATAGATAAGTAGATCTGTGTATCATCTGCATAACAATGGAAGCTAATGGAGTGTTTCTTGATGATATTCCCAACAGGAAGCATTTATACTGTGAAGAGTATAGGTCCTAGGACAGAACCCTGTAGAACTCCAGGTTTAACTTCAGTATACGTTCTAAGACAAAACCCTATGGAACTCCATGTTAATTTTATTATAGGTCCTAGGACAGAACCCTGTGGAACTCCATGCTTAACCTTAGTCTGAGCTGAAGCGTCATGAACATGAACAAAGTGGAACCTGTCTGATACGTTCGAGTCTCTGTCAGATGTTCTTATCAATAGTATCAAGTGCAGCAATGAGCTCTAACAGAAGGAGAATCAGAACAGAGACCAGTCCTGCGTCTGAGGCCATGAAGAGATCACGAGGAGCTTTGACCAGAGCTGCCTCTGTGCTGTGATGAGCTCTAAAACCTGAGTGAAAACACTCTAATAGGTTGTTTGTGTGTGAATGTTCCCACCGCTGACCTCGGTGCATGAATCCCCTCGATGTTTCTGTGAATCCTTCTGTGTTGATCTGTTGATGGAGATGTGGCTCGATACAGGCTCCCGTGCTGCTTCCTGTGATTGATGGGAAGAATACCTGCCAGGGGTCTGGGTCACATGAAAACAACGGACTGACTGACTGACAGGCATGAATGGATCTCATTTCCATAAACCGAGCGTGTAATTCTCAGTTTCATGCGATATTTCACGCTGATAAAATGACTCTGTGGTATTTCTGTGTGCTTATCAGTGTCAGTGCATTTCAATGAGCAGCATCAAGACTCCTCTCCTCGGCTCTCCTCTCCGGGGCTGCCCATGGGCACAAGGTGACACCACGCAGTGTTGGTGGGTGGTGTGTGTTCGTGTGTGTGTGCGTGTGTGTGTGTGTGTGTGTGGGTGTGTGAAACTAGTACTGAGAGACTAGCAGCTAAAGCACTGAAGAAAAAAATCCACATCAGAGCAGAACAGAGCAAAGCACAACCGATCTGACAAAAACTGAGCTGAAACACAGCGACCGTGTTGCAGAATTCAACATTTGGAGTCCACTGAACAGGACTTGTGGTGTATTTTCTAATTACTGTGTAAAATACAGTGGATTATGTAACAGTGGGAGCGCAGCAGTCAGAAATAGAGCGACTACTAGAGAACACGATGGAGTGTTTCGCCTGAAGGTTGAGAGAAAGCTGAGCAGCACACGGAGCGGTTACCCGATCAGATGAGCTGGAGAAGAAATGCAGGACCGACCACCTGATTCACACGCTTCCACAGCAGCGGGCAGCCGTGAGCAACCCCCCGTCACCTGGGTCACAGGTTTCCAACCTCTGATTCCCTGGAAAGTTACGTTTTCATCCGTCTCCACGGAGACAGAGAATTTTGAAAGAGTTTTTAAAAGTGACTCTGAACACCACTATTCTGCAAACAGACGGCCAAAACGTAATAAAACTTTTCTGTGATCACTTGAAGATGTGTAAACGGGACCTCAGCTGCTCTCATGGGAGTCCGGAACAAATAGGATTGATTACACAACTCTCAACACAAATACAACACAACGCTCACAAATTCTTAAATACAGGCGTACAAATTCTATTTTACACGTCACATATTCAGAAACTTACATGCTCCTGCTGTTACAATAAATTTGGTGAAAGACATATTTAGTGCTCCCGTATCAAACAGTGTGGCGTCTCAGACTGTTTCCTTCAACCAGGACTCAGATTGCGGCCGTCTTCTGAGACACCCGCTGAAAATGGAACAGACATTACAAGAGGCTGTTGGACACTTTTCACTTCCTACTGTGAAATAAAATTGTTGCTGATGCTGCCACATGTGTTCGGGTTCGGCTCAACTCGTTGATCAATGATCAATTAAAAAAAAGCTCAAATCAGTCTGATTTAAATGAAGCCAGGTTGGAGTCAGGCTTTTTTCTTTCTATTTGTTGAATTATTCCTCAACAGTCTGACACTAAAGATGTCCCAAAGCCGAGCTCTCAGGTGAATTGCATCAGAGAAATCCCTCGTCCACGCCACGATTACTCCTCGGCGTCTCTTCAGCTGCTTCGAACCATTTCCTCCATCCACTTCCTTCATTCCAACAATGAGTTCAGTCCAGGGATTTCCACGACGCTTCTTAACCACACAATGGCTGCTATTGAGCACAGGCATCAGATTAGTGTTGCATAATGAAGGGGAGCGGCGGTGTGAACCGTGTGTGTGTGTGTGGGCCCAGATGTCCACCAGCTCAGAGCGTGCTGCAGGTTGGATTATGCGGCCGTATCGCGGCACCGGGGAAAATGTAATTGAGATGATCTGATAGCGCCTTTTGTGTCGTCGTGTTCTCAAATGAAGAGATGTCCCTCCACCTCGCCTCCCATATTTACTCTGGGATCCTTTCATTGAAGTGTCCTCGGTTTGTGTTTATTCCAGTCATTTGCATTTTGTTACCACAGAAACTAGTTTGAAACGGCAGGTAGTTGCAGGTAAATGTGATATAAGGGCCTGAGAGCAGCAGAGAGAGAAGCAGGGGAGCGAGGTTCAGGCCGAGGCCTTGGCTGGTCCTACAGCGCTTCTACATTGGATACCCTGAGATAACTCGAGTGTTTTCATTCACTTTTCACTGTAAAACTGATTTTCCAGCATCTTTTAATCCGGGGGATGAACAAAGCTCGCATTGCGCTTATGTTGCTCCAACAAAGAGTTTAGCATTACGCTAAGAGGTTAAAAGCTGCGGACAGTAAATCTTCAGCCCGGCGTTTTGCATGTCGGTCTTTATACGCATCCTCAACCCTGCCTCCACAGAACAGAGACAACTGAACTGCATCCTCATTTATATCCTGCTCAGAAGAGCGAATATTGTCCCTAATTCTGTTCATCTGCGGCGGATTTTCATTACGTTAAACTCTATGAGCATTTCCTCTGACAGTGGGCCGCATGCTCGTCGTTACCACCGGCTCTATAAACAGGCTCGTCCCGAGCTCCACACCGCCGAGACTGCTTCAACATGTGACCAAGACGCAAAGCATGATGGGAACTCGTCAAAACAACAGCTGCTAACCAGTTAGCCTTCTGCTACCGGACAGCACTAACTGCTCAGGTGAACGAATAACATCGACTGGACCGAGCTAAAAGGAACCAGTTGAGGGGGGTTCGGGAGTTTAAAGACAGACAACTGTACTTGAATTTTTGCAATTTTATAACTGCTATTATTATATGTCGTGTTTGTTAAAATCAATAAAGAAAGTTGGAAAAAAAAATGAACCAGTTGATCTGAACCGTGAAAGATGAAAAGGGAAAAAAAAAAAACACACACACACTTCCTGGTTTATTGACGCTAAACGTGACCGCTCTACCCCATGGGCTGAAATCCAATCTGGCCCACCAAACCACCAAGCAAATGGCAAAAATTTCAAGTAAAACACTGATTTTTAAACAGATTTCTACAGAGTAACGGAAAAAAACACAACCCTGAGAGCCGGGCTGCATCCTGCTTGATCTCACACTGGCCTCCAAGCTACGCTGTCAGGGGGAGTTTGGAAAAACTTTGGAAACTTAAACCATCGTCTGAAAGCAACAATCAAGCAAGAGCAAGAGTCTGAAGGGTCTGCGCTTGGTGAGTTTCTAACAGGAAACGACGTTTTCGCGTGTCTTTGCGTGTAGAGAAGCTAGAGCTAAAGAGCTAAAGCTAGCCCTTAGAGAAGCTAACGCATGACGTATTTGTTTTGAAGCTCTGATTGGTTGAAGTACGCTGTCAGTCAACGTCCACAGGGGCAGAGGCGGGATTTTCAGTGAAACAGAGCGTTTAACGCCTATACTAGGGTTTGGACTAGCTAAAAAAGCATGATACAGCCCCTTCAAAGCTTAAATGAGGGTAAATTAAACAAACAGCAAACTTTATTAACAAGAAACACAAAGAATTGATCCATAAGTAATTACACAGCATTGTTCAGTGGAAAATATGCTCATATAGAAAACTGCAGACGGGTTAAAGTTAAACTGAGTGAGTCCTGCCGTTTGATTATTAAATGTACAGAATGAAATATTTGAGTTTCAAGTATATCAACATTAAATGAGATTATCAGCAGAATGAGACAATGATGTGAAGCCTCAGAGACTGTTTTAAATCCTCTAAAACCCGCAGATCTTCCACTGCGCCCTGTCCTGGTTGGTCGACCGCTGGAGGAAGGTCACATGGAGGCGGAATGTTCTTTACCATGAGTTTTATGAACCCTGTTCCCCAGAGGGCAGAAAGAGGATTCCAGCTGCACCGCATGATTAAAAGATGCATCTATTATGCTGAAGAATGATGAACACTACTCAAAAGGACACGAGGGACCTTGAACCTTAACCCCAAAGCTTCAATTAAAAAAACAAGAGACCCTTTGACCCCTGAGGAGCATCGACTGCAGGGTTTCTAAGCCTGCTGCCACGAACATTCAACCAGAGCACAGAATTATTTGACTGGACTTTGAGATGCAAACAGTTTCATCAAACTTCTCAGATCAGGTAAAACCAGAGAGCTCAGTGAGCCCATCGTACCTCTCAGCTCCGCCACGCTCGGTGCGTTCCACGGATCCACTGATCCGCTGACTTCCCCGTGAGAGGACGGAGGACTTCCTGCTTCCTGGTTGGACGCTGGACCTGGGACCTGCTGAGTGAGAACAAACCATGAGAACCAGATCTGGCGACCGTCTTCTGATCTCTGGGCCCAATGTGTCAATATTCCAATGTCTGTAGAAACGATGAGGACATGGTGGATTTGCAGACAGTTAGCAGAAAGCGGCGGGGCTAAGCTAGCAGGCTGGAGCCTGGACCGTCCAGCAGCAGGAACCAAGCCGGGGGACAACGACACGACGTTCAGCCACTCATCGGGCCTTTCTGAGCACATGGACTTCGTTTTCCATCGTTTTAAAGGAGGCATTCAGTGCATTAGGATGTTTGTGTGTGAATATGCTGCAATTACTCCCAAAGAGTTGTAATTCTACTGCTCTGTGTAATGAAACAACATGTAAACTACACTGAGTTAATACAGATATTTTCATCTTTTCTGTCATTTTCAAGAAGCTGTGCCTGAATCTGTGAAACCTCCGCTCTGTCCAAACTTCAGTCTGTAGCGGCATAAAAAGACGTGCAGAGGAGGAACGATGGATGTGTTGACGGATGAAAACAGGATGCGATGACTTCTGATAAGCCGACAGGGACGACAGATCAGCGCAGCAGTTTGTTCCATTTCCTTCTTCCTATAATCCCACACACACACACACACACACACACACACACACACACACACACACACACACACACACACACACACACACTTCATATTGTTATTCCTTATGGGGGCAATGTGCTGAGTTACACTCACTTCCTTCAAACCACCACACACACACACACACACACACACACACACACACACACACACACACACACCAATGACCAGCTCCAACAAACAAACATCCACAATCCTCACTCAAAACCTGATTTAACTGCTTCTTTTTCTTCCGACTGCAGCTTGAAAATATGATTTATAAATAAAATAGGGTTTATATTTATTCAAACATCTTTACAAAAAGCTTAACGCAGTATAGACAAGCACGGAAACAGCTGTGAAGGACAGCGGGGGTCTGGATTCATTCGTCCAGGATCATCCAGTCTAGAACCAGTTCAGGATTAACTGACTGCACTGCAGACCGACCCAGGATGAGAAGACGGGGATTCACCAAGCAGGTGAAACTGATCCTGGATCAGTGATTGATTAAACAGACCACGGAGACGCTGAGAATGGCTCCCAAGGTGAAATTTTTGGAAAACACTGCAATTCCATTGAGAAGGTGAAAAAATATGCAACTTTCTGGAAACACTTAGGCTCCGTCTCCTGGTCCTGGTCCCGGTCCAGATCCTCCCGGTCCTGATCCATATTCAATCAGAACTCCACTGAACTCCATCGATCCAAATGAAACTGCTTCAAAGTATTTTTATTACTTTTAATTTGCATTCATGAGGCAACAGTTGAACATTCAATGTTGTTTCAGGTCAACAGAAAGAGATTTTTCTTTACATTTTTTTTGTAAATTTCAAAATAAATGAATCACAGTCATGAATATCAGCATGACAACCAAAAATAATTACCGAGAATCATGGGAGATTCATGACAACATTCAAAATGGCCACCTCTGTAAATCTGGGGAACTTTCAGCTTTTGCTGACATATGATATTCAGGGGGAGGAACGGCAGCTATTAGCTTGTCTTTTTCACATTTTACTGGATAAAAGCAGCAGAGGAGTGGAAACCTCGAGCGCTGCGACGTAGAGGAATGCATAAATCTATACAGATCAATACCAGAGACATTCTGTTGACTCTCCGCTGTGGCGAGCAGCTGCTCAGTGTCCTGCTGGAGCCGGGGACACACACCTGAAGACAACCAGCAGCAGACCACACCAGGTCTGGTCCTTCACACGACTCCAGCTCTGAGTCAAAGCAAGGGGGATGCATGCTGCCCCCTAGTGGCTGTAAATGACTTATAACTGTCTGAAATCAGGATTCATTCAATATTAGAGATAATTTTTCCCTGCTGTTAAGTGAAAAAATTAGGTTTTAAATCAAATGTGCATGTTTATCTGATAATAAACAGGTTTTTTTCTGTCTTTAATTCCTTCTGTTTAGCTGAAGATATTTTACTTTCAATAAACAGTTTAGAATCTGGATTAAACAGACAATTTTGCGAGTGAAAGGCTACTGCCACTAACTTTTCTGTAATAAGGGACTATCTTTCCACACTTTGCCTACGCTGGAGATTCCTGATCTTGAACGAGTGCTGAAAGAGGCTCTTGAACGCAGCATGCTTTAATGCCACATTCCTGGAGAGTTAAAGAAAAAAAAAAAACTGTAAAATGATCACATTCAGCGCTTTAAAGGAAAAGCCCAGTCGTGAGGGCTGAGCAGGAGTTTAGAGGCTACGAAAGTGTTTGTTATAATAAGTAATCTTGTCATTACATCCTGCCAAGCTCAGTTTAATGATTAACTTCCTTTCTTTCTCTTCTCCAATCAGAGCAGGTGATCTTTGAAACAGAGGAGCTGGTTTTTTCCTTCACAGGTTTTTATGCTTGATTTCACCTTCATGTTCTCTTTTTGCTCTTTACTCAACGTTTTGTTTTGAATTGAGCACAGAACCAGACCGACCTGAAAAGGCACAGAAAGTGAAAGTACCGTAAATTAAACAGGAGCCGACAAAAGTGTGTCGATCACCTAAGCAGGTTCTTCTCAAAGGTAAGGCGACACCTTTCTCTCCTTATTCTGTTAGTTAGAGGCGATCTGCAGCTACAGGTGAAGTTTGATCGCTTTCATCACGACGAGGCATCTGAAGTTTTTATTTGATAAGTTTTAGCGGGTCTATAAATCTGTACGGTTTGTGATAACAGTGGAGTCAGTGGAAATGTAGAAGCTCTGATAGGCTGTCTGCCCTCAACAATGTGGAATGAATACAGTCAGTTTTGTAAAGTCGTGACTCCAACAGGGTTTATATCTGAACGATTACATCTGGAATGCTGTGTAGGTTTTCAGAAATTCAGCAAAACTGAACACAAAAATGCACACTTTGATGTGTTGGATGCTGTGAAATTAAAATAATGCTGTGATAATATCTCATATTATTCATAAATTCCACATAATCTATACAGTCAAGGGCAGTGTAAACGCCACACAGCATCCCAGGAATACTGTAAATGTACCATCGATTTGCTGGTATTCACACAATCAAAACTGAAAGAAGCTGGAGGCCTGAGAGGCGACAGAAGGAAAACTGTACATTCACTGAAAACTGCCGTGTGGAAAGTCCCGGAGGTTTTAGATCTGAAACACTGCGTCGCAAATCCTGCAGACCTTCTGTAAATTCTGTGCTACAATCGTTAAAGAAGAGTGTAAAATCTCAATCTGACTGTACTGGGATGCTGTGAAATTAGAAGAATGTAAAATCATAAATTAATGGTACATCCCATTAAATTCGCAGAGTTGAAAATGTAGGACACTGTGAACCCCAAAAAAGATCCCAGAAATACAATAAACTTTCCATAAATCTATTAGAAACAGTCAACATCCGACACTCAATCAAAACTGAAAGAAGCTGGATACCTGAGCGGTTATGGCAGAAATGCAGTAAATCTACTGTCAATAAAGGGTTAGTGATGAAAATATAGGAAGCTATATAATTATGAGAATACAAATTTACCATAAAATTTACCCTCAAATCTGCACATTTGAAAATCTGGGAGACTGTAGATTTAAAAACCAATGTGAGAAACACTAGAATTCTCCCATAACTCATCAAAATATGCCTCATAAATCTCTGGGAAGCCAATTCCCGTAACATTAATGCAGCAAAAATTACAGAAATATGTGCAGTTAAATCTCTGAAACCCTGAAAGATTGTCGAAGAAATATTTTAAATCAAATGAAAAATGCACGGCTGAAACCGAACGTCATGCATACGCCTTAAAATTAGAACGCATCCTGTAAATTTATTGCAAATTCACTGAACACTGCGCAGTCGAATGTCCGGGAGGCATTGTTCTTCAAAGGAAAGTTGGGGGAATATTGTGAATTTCCTAAAATGTCATCTTCATTCGCACAGTCAAATATCTAGGAGGCTGCAGAGCTAAATGAACGTGACTGTAAATTCCCTGGAAAATGTGCCGCCGAAATGTCGGGTGATCTGCACCTTTAAGATGTGGCAGGAAACAGTAACTTCACCTCAAATGTCCAGTGAAACATCAGTATTATTGAATACTTGGAGGACTGTGGGAGAAGTATTTGTAAAGCCACCATAAATTCACCGCTCGATGTGCAATCAAATCCTGAGTGTCTGTATTCTCCACAATAACTGGCAGGAAGGCAGTGGCGGAGCCTGAAATACCTCGGTGACACATAAATCATCATTATAAAAACACACATATGTGTCTCATTCAAAAACAGTCGTCTGTTTAAATGGCACAGACACCAAACACCGTTAAATGTCTTTGAACATGCAGATTTGTTGCAGGTTGTCTTTGCACTGTGGAAACATGTCTATTTGACGTGGCTGTCATAAATACACATCCGTCATCAGACCACAGTCTGTGTGTTCTCGAGTCCAGACTACCTGCATGAGTCTGCAGGGTCCTGCAGCCCAGGACGGTTCTCTCCCCGTCTCCCTGCAGCGTTTCAGTCCCAGCTGGATGATGGGACGTCCTGTTCTTGCTTTGGATTGTCTGTTAAAAAAAAAAAAAACAAAAAAAAAAACGTTGCATCAAATGCTCAATTGAAGCAATCAAGATGTTTAATACGCTTTAAAAAAAATTCATGATACTTGTGATCATTCATGTCTAAGCTGATATCTTTTTAAAAATGCTGTGAAACAGACATATAGGAGGATGATCAGGCCGACAGCTCTGTTTCCAGTGGATCACATTAAAACGGAAGTGCAATTCAAGTGTTTAGTATGTTATTTAGTAAACCTTGAGTCCCAACAGCAACTTCATGTCATTTATCCGATTAAAAACAAGCAACTATTGAATTTCTACCCAACCACATGATGCACTGATATTTTTCGGTTTACTAGCAGGAACCGCGGACACCAGTTAACTGGGGCGCCAGTTGAACCGTAACACCTGTGCAGTGCTCTGATTCCCGTTATATTTGATATAAATACCACACAACGCGCGGAACACAGAAACCTGACCACTTGTTGAGATTAACTGATTACACTTGGACTGAATTGGTGTCTCAAATAATGAAAAGTCCGAAGAACGTTTCTATAGGTGGGGGAAACTTTAGCGAATAAAGTTAACCGATGCTAATGTCAATAATAATTAGTGATATAACGTCAAATAGGCTAATTAAACTTCTATACGCATAAATTCGTGGTATATTTATTATAATTACATGTGTGGAAGCACCGTGACATTATAAATTACCTGTAATTATTGTTTTTTATCTTTCGCAAAGGTGCTGCAGGTGGTGCGCGGTGTTAAAGTGTCCGGTCGTCCTGATGTGACGGAGCACAAAGGTTCCTACCGGGGTCAGGCAAAACACTTTAGATATACCAGATTCACCAAAAATGCTCAACTGGATGTCTGGATGGGAATTTAAAATTCTGGCAGGCTGTACCTGAATTGCAGCAGAAATATTGTAAACTGACTAAAGATTCACTTAAAAAAATGTGCAGTGAAGGATAAAGAAGGCTGTAGATTCCCCCAAAAGTAGTCAGTACTAAAAATTTAAAAGAGAGAAAAGTTTAACAGGCTGTATTCCCCCATCCTGTAAATTTATTGGGGAAGGCTGTCCTTCTAGCAGAAATCTTCTGAATGTATCATCAAACCGATGAAAAATTAGCAAAATTTTTGTTAATTTTATCCGTCCAAAAAAAATCAGTGTATCTTAATTCCCCTGCCAAAAGTTTAGGAGACTGTACATGTGAAAACCGCTGCAAGAAATTTGTAGATTTACTATAAATTCACTCAAAAATATCTAAAGATGGCAATAATTTACTGCAAAATCACAAAAAAATGTTCAGTTTAGAATTTGTGAAGTGATTAAAAAAAAAAAAAAAAAAAAAAAAAACCTGTTCTCTGGCCGATATTCACTTTCCTCATCACTGGTTTTATCTGGATCATGAAAGCTGGAAATTGATTCAACTTATTATTAAATTATCAGTGTTTTAATGAAAACTCAAGTTGAAACAACCGTTCTACTTGTTTGGGTCAGTTCCTCTGGGCTTCTTGCACTTGCTGTTCTCCTTCACGTCCACAGGTTTTCTCACCTTGTCTTCAGCTCTGTCATGTTGTCAGTAAACAAAACTCCTCCTGATCCAGCTGACTGTCATATTGACTGAAAACACACTGTTTCACACGCCTCTCTGAGAAGAGAGCGCAGGGCCGCCTCGCCGTGTGGCTTTAACCTCTTCTTCCTCGCAGTGGGATGTTGTGATGCCTCAGACCATGGAGTCCATGGAGAACTCGGACGAGGACAGAGTGTCCCTCCGCAGCAACGGGAGGACGCCGACCGAGGCCAAGGAGTCTCTGGGAATGCTTCAGAGCCTCAGGAAGAGCTTGAGACGCACCGCGGAGAAGAGCCCGCTCTCACCCAGAGGCAAGGGGTCAAAGGTCACACCAAACGCAGACACCAGCGAGTCGGGGTCTCCCGCTCTGGCGCCGCCTCCATCACCCAGTGAGTACCGTCCCGAACCCTCAGAGAGCCACAGTAACATGGCCGCTCAAGGTCAGAGGAAGCAGACCCAGGGAGGAATGTGGAAATTCACATTTTTAAAGTCTGCCAGCAAAGGTCGACACATCTCTTGCATTTTACTGTAGATATAAGAGCTGAAAAGACATGAAATATCAGCAAAATTCATTTAGTTTGTATTGAATGAACTCTTCTTCCTTTAATGTCTCTTAACTTTTTTGTTTTCACTGGTATACGACAGCAGAAAGAACGTTTCAGCACTGTGATGTGAGCGTGCCGTGAAACACCATCAGTTACTGAATGAAAAGTATTATATTAGCTGAGACCACAAATATTTTCTACAAACATCTCGAAGGTATAACTGCCAGGTAAGCAAAAGTGTAACATAGGGGAAAAAAAAAATCAACAACAAAGTCAGAGTAAAACAGGAAATTGACTCAAGCAGTAGCCGATGTACTGATAAGACTGAGCGTGGATGTGAAAACCTACAGGTTGACTTCATAATGTAGCTATACCACAAATCTCTGGAATAACGTTGTCAAAATCTTGAGTTAGAAACATAAAAATGTAGTTTTTTAGCTATTAATGTGAACGGAATATTGTCTGAAACATTCCAGATATTCCATATACACAGGGTTAAACCTGCTGAATGGAAATTAAGTGTTTATCAGCCAGATGTGATCCTCAGTGTGTCCTAACAGCAGATCGAAGACGAGTACAAACTCGCTCCACCCAGCTGTGTGTGTGTGTGTGTGTGTGTGTGTGTGTGTGTATGTGTGTGTGGATGGTACTGGCAGAGCAAGAAAATAAACATTTCCAGTTGAGAAAAAGACATGCAACATCAACAAAAAAGGTAATAATAATGATAAAAGATCAAATGAGATTAAACCTGTGGGTACATGTCTGAGGCAGTTTTCCAAACCGATGATTTGACAGATACAGAATACATGACTGTATAGTTGTGTAGTAGTTACACACTGAGGTAGTTTTCCCATAATAAACCCCTGAAAGGCTAATTCAGAGTCAAAGTGAAAGTTAGAGTGATTTGAACTGTTAAACACACTGAAGCTGCAGATGGTCAATCAATCATTCAATCAATCATTCAATCAATCACTCTTTAAATGCAGTTTTCAAATTTAAGTAATGCAGCACAAAATATCCAACCAGGTCATGAGTGAATGATTGAGTTACATCAATACTGACTGTTGGTGAAGACTTCCTGTTCCTACCACCATCACTGTTATTTTTACACTTTTTTTTTTTAGTTTCTCACTGAACATCAAAAGATTCCATTTTTGCTGAGTTGCCTGTTTAACAAAAAGGATGATATTATGTAGAACTGAAAAAAGAAAAATCTATGTAATATTGTTTAAATCACAGCACATAATATCTCTCATCATCCCATCATTACTGCATTTCTCAGATTATTCTTTTATTACCCAGTCTGAACGTCTGTCTTCCTGAATCGAATGACGCTGCACATTTTGGACTCCTGTTTGCTTACACAACACAAACCAGGCAGATTTATTGAGTCTTTAATGATTCACCAGCCTTTTATGAACACCATCTCTGTAATTGTGAGATTTGTTTTGTACATGAAACGTTCATTAAAACAAAACCCACAAACAATCATTAACTTCTTGTTCATCGCTGAGCTTTAAAAAGGACTTCTGAAAGGACTTCTGTGGGTTTTTCTGCTGCTTCTCAACATCTCCCATGACTGAAGAAGCTACCGATGCTGCTATGAGCCATTACCATGGAAACCGGCAGATCAACAGTGGATGAACAGCAGAGTAGAAAGGAGGATTTTAACTTGCTGTGTGGCGATGTGGGCGTCGGAGGAGGAGAGATCTCCACACGTCAAACCGAGGAGAGACGAATGTTTGATCTACCGCTTGACTGCAGTCGGCATGTCTGACGTCCCTGCGCCAGATTAATCCTACTGCAAACTGAATCTCTCCAGCATTTAGTTAGATTAACTGGCGCAGTCTAGTTAACAGCCTGAGTTCATGAAGCTGTTTGGAAGAGAGACGAAACGACAAATGATCCAGTTCACTTGATCTGATTCCTTTAGCTCTGAGAAGCTTCCTGCTGGAACACATGAGACAAAGTTGACAAGAGTCCCGGGACAAGCTGTATTGTCCATAAACTGACTGCTAGTTAGTACTCCAACCACTAGGTGGCACCATTTCCCATTTGGTACAACAAGGTACCAACGAGGTGCAAATGAAAAGGTGTCAACTTTGAAATGATTATCTGTAAATAGAAGCTCCAGTGAACGTGCGACGCACTTTATTGGATTGTGGTGGTGAAAAGCATCTGATTCTTCATGCATCCTCAGAAATGCACATTAGCTAAAGCTGCTAGTGTCCGGTGCTTTGTGGTGATGGGCAACATCTGCCAATGAAAGCATCCTGAATCTGTGCAGAGACTGGACGATCGCACAGCTCAAAGAATCGATCGATCACACACGCTGGTAGCTCATGCATGGGTTAGAGTTTGTCTCCATGTAAAATCAACAAAAGGATGATCAATGCGTTGCGACCATTGCATGTTAATTTGTATTTGTTAAAATGAGCAGCATGATTGACAGATTTCTGTGCAAATAACGGATCCATTATCTGCGTAGTCCAATCAATAGGTCATTTAAATCACCCAAAAGTGCTTTGCAGTAGGATTGTCAGTGCGTGCTTCGCCACATCAGCAGCAGAAAATGACGAGTTTCCTGCGAGTGAAGCTTAAACAGGAGCTCCGTGTGTTTGACTTTGTCTGTTTTTGAAACTCTGCTGGTGACTTTCATTCTTGCAAGCTGACCTCCTGTGTTTTCATCATGGTTTAATCTCTGCATTCCTCAGTTGATCTGATAGGTCACAGCCAGGACAAAGCATGCACACGCATGAATGTCAACATGGAGCCTTTTCCAGTTTGGTTTCTTTTCTGTCTACTTGACTTCATTGTGAAATGAGGAGGCAGTTTCCTGGAACCATTTTAATGTTATCGCCTCTCTTTTCAGGTCTGAGCACCAGCTCTCTGGTCACCTCTCCCCTGAAAAACTTCTTCCAGAAAAAAGAAGAGGAGAATGACGCCAAACCATCGAAGATCAAACTGGCGCGTTCGAAGACCGGTATGAAGCTCTGTGGTTGGGATTAACGTTCGGAGCTGGTGAAGGGAACCTCGATCCATACATGAGCACTAGAAAAACACATTCAGCAACTGATCACAGTAACTGATAACAGCCACGAGTTACATCTGAAAATAACACACACACACACACACACACACACACACACACACACACACACACACACACACAGTCACGCCGCTGACCGTCCCTGACCTGGTTTCAGACCTCCTTTTGGATTTTTGCTTGCTCTCGGTCACAGAAGCATCAGAGAGGTGCTGCTCTGATGTTTGGCGATAATGAAAGTTTCAGTTCATCCCCGGCGGAGTGAATGTCCTGAAACGGGCCTGCAGGGCTCCTCTCATGCTTCAAGGTCAGGAATGAGCAGAAAGAGCTCAAAGCAAACATTATTTTGGGCTTGTCAACACCATTTTTTTAAACGTGTATTTTAATCACAGTTTGGAATGTTTTTAGATCCACAGTCACCTTTAGCCTCATGTATATGTTGATGTTGTCTCTCGTGACATGTTAGTGTGAAGATGGCCGACATACAGCTGCTAGAAAAAAAAAAGAAATCACATCACCGCACTTCATGGCCAAGAGGTCTGCAGCACACGAATGATGAACACGTTCCAGTTGCATGTTGTGTAGGATACAAATGCTGCAGTTTGAAGGCATCATGGACATGTGGTTGGCGCGACTCTTCAGTGGTTAGAAATGATAATTCACAGCAACAATTCCTGGGTTGGATCCCAGACCATGATCTCTTTGTTGTTTGCACATTCCCCCTGTGCCTGTGAATCTCCTTTTGTTCAGTTGCTCAGTCAGTCAGTCAGTTACGTAGACATTCTGGAGACTGGTTGGTCGGTTAGTTGATCGGTTGTTTGATAGGTCACACAGTCAGTTGCTCACAGTTATTGGTGTGATGGGTTAGTTTAGTTAGTTAGTTGGTTGGTCAGGTGATTGGTTGGTTAGTTGGTTAGTTGGTTAGTTGGTTGGTTGGTCGGATGACTGGTTGGTTTATTTTTGGTTGGCTGGTTGGTTGGTTGGTTGGTTGGTTGGTTGGTTGGACATTTGGTTCGTTTGTTCAGTCAGTTGGCTGGTTTAGGTAGCCATTTTGGAGATTTGTTGGTTGGCTGGTTGGTCGGTCGGTTTTTTTGGTTTATTTTTTGGCTGGCTGGTTGGTTGGTTGTTGGTTGGACATTTGGCTTGTTTGTTTGATGGTCAGTTGGTCAGGCAGTCAGCTGATCCGATGGTTGGTTGGGTTGTTGACATTTTTGAATGAGCCATGAAAGAGTTGTGAAGCTATAACGAATGTGTTAATAACAGTTTTTTAACATTCAAGAAGAATAATTCAAAGCTAACATTACAGTTTTCAAAAGATTTACAATAATAGAAACATGCCGATCAGAAATAAAGACCGAAAATAGTTTATATTAATGAAACTTGCTCTCTTTTCTCAGATCCTAATATACCCAAATTCATGAAAAGAGGAGGGCAGATCCGTCGGAGTCTGAAACTCAGGATGAAGAAAGACAGTGATAGAACTGACAAGCCGGAGGAGCTCGGACCCGTCGGCGAAGGCTCCACCAACGAGGAGGTGCAGAGAAAGGAGGATGAGGAAGAGGAAGAGGAGGAGGAGGAGGTGGAGGAGGAGATGGAGGAGGCGTACACACTTCCAGAAATACCACACACTCCGCTGTCAGGTACAGTGTACACCCCTCAGATCAGTCTCCTCATGTTCCCAAACTGTTTATTCAACTCTGTTCTTAATCTCACCTTGTTTTCGCAACAGAAACAGATCTGAATCTTGTTCCAGGCATAAACACAAAGCAGCTCATGAGCAGACAACTGGTTTTTCAAGCTTTAACTGTTGAATTACAAACATTCATTCAAATCTCTTCAAACCTCTGTTTCTCCTCACTGTGTTCTCTTTTTTTTTTTTCAATCGAAAATGAAATTCAGTCCCACTGGTTTATCAAACATGAGTGTCAGATAAAAAAATATCTGTCAGAACTTTTGAATCATAAACTGGACTGTTAGTTCAGACTAAAGTAGACCTGGACTCATGTCCCAGACTTCCGAAAAGAAACGATCACGTAGGGTTGTTGACATTTTTGAATGAGCCATGAAAGAGTTGGATCATCATCCTGAATGTACCTGCATGCTATTAATCCAGGAAACATCTGATGAATGGAGATGATTCAAGTGATCGTCTGAACAGCAAAATGCTTAATCAGATACAGTTAGCAGATTGTGACGAGAAATAGGATATTCTTCCAGGAGCTCCAATTGTGTGTGTGTGTGTGTGTGTGTGTGTGTGTGTGTGTGTGTGTGTGTGTGTGTGTGTGTGTGTGAGTGAGTGTGCGCGCGTTTTTCTATGCTTCTGGGGTCCAAATGTCCCCACAAGGATAGGAAAACCTGGCACGATGTGCCTTGTGGGACCTTTTTCCGGTCCGAATGAGGAGAAACAATGTTTTCTTGACCATGTTGTTGTTACTGAAAAAAGTAAAAGTGCAAAAACATTTCTTTAGGGTTAGGCTTTGTTGTGGTTTGGGTGAGGATAAGTGTCATGGTTAGGGGCTAGTAAATGCATTATGTCAATGAGTGTCCTCACAAGGATAGAAATACTAACCTGTGTGCGCGTGTGTGTGTGTGTGTGTGTGTGTGTGTGTGTGTGTGTGTGTGTGTGTGTGTGTGTGTGTTAAAAAAATAAGAGATTGTACAGAATAGAAGTAACATGATCAGGGGACAATTGCTTGATAAACATCTAGTGCAGCAGGAAGGTGAAGGTAAAAAGAGAAGGTGAACTGGACGTCAAGACTAAAAATGTTAAAACAGCAGACAGAGTTGATTTAAAAGTCAACGGTAAAGCCAACGACAAAATAATGACAAAGCTAAGTCAACGATAAAACAATTTTTTAAGGTAACGAAACCAATATCGATAAAATCTAATAAAAAGGTTAACAAGCTGATGAAGTAAATATAAATATAAAGCAGCAGACTATCGACCTCACCATGTTAAATATAATTAGACTAAACACTTAAAGGTGCATTAAGGAGTTTGCACGTTTTATGCGAAACACCAGCCCCTGCAGGCCTTGGGTGTAACTGCAGCTTAATGAAATGCTCGTGTCTGTAGCTTGCGCCCACGGAGGAGGGGATCTTCTTCCTCGCTCTTTTAGTAGCGCTCGAGTAAAATTTAAGTTTCTTTTGCCTGGTGGGTCTGTGCTGGAGTTGTGGCCGTGCTAGAAGCCGGTCCTTTCTTACTTTCTGGAAGCTCCATCCTCAATACTGCTCGGTTGCTGCTCGTTAAGCATCTGGTGGAGTAATGGCGGACAAAGCGAAACTTAAGGATATCAGGCCAGCCGGAGCGCGCATTACGTCACATCATCTCAAATTATAAGCAAAAAAATTCTGGTGCTGGACCGGCACTGCAACTTTCAAGTGACAATTTAGCGCTGTTAGCGGTACTTACAGTGAATATATCAGGGCACATTGTACACGTTATTGAATATTTGTAACATATTTATGGTGGAAAATAAGTATTTTTAAAGTTGAAAAACTCCTTAATGCACCTCTAAATAAACACCAAAATAACAAAAAGTTTGAATGGCTTGGCACCAAGATGGAGCTGATGGAGCTGGTGGAGCTGATGGAGCCATGTGTTGTGTTTGCTGGCAGTGATGCAGATCAGCAAGCTGATCGAGATGGAGGTGCTGGAGGAGGCTCACCTCAACCTGCTCGCCCTGCGCCGCGAGTTCCAGCAGCAGCGGGAGCAGCACGCCCAGGACTCGCCGATGGAGCTGGCCAAGAAGGAGAAAGACCTCAACCTCCTCTACGGAGACCTGAGGAAGAAGATCTGCACCATCGTGCGCGACTCCAACTCGCTCCCCTCCAGAAACAAGGGCCTGCTGGTCCCCGTGGCCCGGATCATCCAGGAGGAGGAGCGCAGGGCGGAGGAGCCGGGGGGGCTGCCGGACAGCTGGATGGCGGCCTGGAGGGAGGCGGTGGCGGACGGCGTGCGGGCGAAGGTGGACGGCGTCCACCTGGAGAGCGCCGAGCAGAAGGCCTCCTGGCTGGCGGTGCACCTGGGCCTGCTGGGGAAGGCCGTGGTGGAGGACCTGGAGGGCGTGCGGAGGGAGCTGCGCTGGTCCTACCCGCCCAGCTTCGGCGTCTTCGGCACGTACGTGAGGAGCTACCACCGGGTGGTGGGGCAGCACCTGAAGAAGCTGGAGCGGCAGGCCACGGAGCTGCGGGACCTGTACGCCCTGCTGGACTGGATCATCAACAGGTACCAGAGGTCAGTGTCTGCAGGAGCTTCACTCCCACTAAACACCACATGAAGGAAGGAGAGCCAACTCACGACAACCCCTGGCACGAGGGGTAGGGTCAGAGGGATTTGAACCAGGGAACCTCCAACCGTATGACCTGTATACCTGTGTTTTTTTAAAAGCCCTAAAATACTTTACAACAAGAATCACTGCATGCAATCAGGCCAAAGTGTGCTTTAGCGGCTTGCACTCCCCTGCTTGGAGTCCAGCTGGAGCTTCATGTTCTCCCTGTGCATGTTTGGGTTTCTTGAAGATCGTCTGGTTTCGTCCAACAGTTTAAAAAAAAAAAACCTGTGCTTGAGGTTCATCAGTGTTAAAGGAGTGAATGTGTTAAAGCAGCATCAGAGAAGAATGAATAGAGAGGACAGGATAATAACGAGAAATAAAACAGTCAGAGGAAGATTTGAATATTACAAACTGCATGCGCTGTGATTTCACTGCGAGTTAAAATAGCAACAAAAGCAGGTCTGACTGTCTTCATGTTTATGTTCTCATAAAGAGTCTAAAATTACAGCATGGCTGCCCACATAACACGCAGTCCTGCAGATGGAGCAGACAAAGAGGGGTTTGGACGGCGCCTGCCACGGGCGCAGCGCGGCGGCACCGCGGAGGACGGAGCTCCTGACACGACGCGTTGAATCAGGCCACGCCGAACCAGAACAAGAAAAAAAAAAACAACATTTAGAGGAGCGAAAATAAACAGCTGATCTGATGCAAAACGAGGCACAAAACTCTCTGGAGGCCCGAATGGAAAATAAGAATCAGGTCATGTCCACATTTCGCACACAGGATGTAAAATAGAGTGTTTTTATAGAAAGTTACTCACAGCACAGACTGGAGGTTTCATACTGAAGCGTGTTTACTGCTAGTTTGATTTCATAAGAGAAATTCATGCATGATGCATCTTTTTTTTTTTTTTTTTTTTTACTTATTATGATGCCGTTATTCTCATTACAGGTGCATCATTATCATGCTGCTGTCAATGTGAAAGCAGAATCAGTGGTCTTGTTTATTTATGAATAATTCTGGAGGGGTTTGAGCTGACGAGGCAACAACAGGACCGATCTGCCGCAAACAGCAAATGAGCATCAGTGTAGTAAACAGTGAATCAAATTCACTAATGAGACATTTTCTTCACTTCAGCAGTGTCAAAGTGTTTTACACTGTTATTTACACACAGATGGCTACCCACAATGCCTTGCTATTTCCACTGTTTCTAGTGGAAACCCTCCCAGGATCCTTTGCTTTTCACTCAATATAAAGCATGCAGTAAAATATGGAAGCAACTCTAATTTTTATATGTGTAAAAGAGGAAATCAGATCTTTTGTTTCTTCTAACCGTGTGTGTGTGTGTGTGTGTGTGTGTGTGTGTATGTGTGTGTGTGTGTGTGTTGACAGTGAGAGGATCCTGGGCAGTGTGTCCCTGCAGCTGGACATGAAGGGTGAGAGCACCGAGCTGCAGCTGGACGACGACTTCCTGCCGCAGCTGAAGGAAAAGTACTGCTGCAGAGTGAAGGTGCAGACACACACACACACACACACACACACACACACACACACACACACACACACACACACACACACACACACACACACACACACACACACTCAGAATGTTCACACTGTTATTGATCCACTTACCTGTGGAAATGCCCTTATCAGGGTGTGAAACTCATTTCAGTTCTGTTCATCTCAGTTCAGGGTTGATGGCAGGGTTTAACCTCTAGAGGGCGCCAGTACATCACAGAGCAAACCGACACACACAAACTGCTCATAGAACACAGAATCAAACCAGGATTTTTCAGTCATTTGAGCAAACCACTTCACCGACCAGAAAAAAAAAAATCACACTGTAAACGTGTGATGATTATTTAACTTGATAAGTGTTTGATGTTTTGGTTCTACAGTGGTTTGCTCTATCACATCACAGTAAACACTCCTGGGTTCGAGCTCCAACGTTGGAGTGTCCTGAGTTTGCATGATCTACCTACATGTGCACTGGTTGCTTTTTAAAAGTTGGATAAATAGGTGAAGAAGACGCACGGATGAGGGAGGTTACTAAAAATGTTGGACCTGTACTTTAATTCAACTGTAATGTAATCTTCAATAACAATTTCTTGTAATCTTGATATTTAGGCTTCTAAAAAAGTTATTTTTCAACTTGAGAAATTTCCAGCCACCGCTGTGCTTTTAGTTTAAACAGCTAATTTAGTGTTTGAGTAAGGAAAATGCTTGAAACATTTGAGAACGATGCCTTCAGGAGCACGAACTGCGTGTTCAGAAAAGTTGTCAGTCAGCGTCAGTGAGACTCCAGGTTTCATTATCCTCATCAGAATAGTGTTCAGAAAGCTAGAAGCCTTCAAAGTCTGACCTCCACCCGCACCTCCACCCACCTGCAGGAGGACATGAAGTCTTCTCTGGAGAGAGTCATCGAGCTGGAGTACGAGGAGGTCTGGAAGGACAGCAGATCCCCGGAGAAGGAGGACACCTTCCTCACGTCTCACTTTCCCATGGACATCTGGACGGTATGACGGTGAAAGAGTCTGAACACAGAAACAAAAAGAGGAAGAAACCCTCAGACCAGTTCGAACTACATTCATCTGAGTGTTTCATCCAGCATCTGTTCTTCATGGCTGCATTTTTCAAACATTTGTTTGTTGGTTTTATTATGAATATGTGTATTCCTTCCTTCCTTCGAATACTTTCCTTCCTTCCAATTCCTTCCTTTGAATACTTTCCGTCCTTCCTCCCTTCCTTCTTCATTTACTTCCCTTCCTTCTATTCTTACTTCTGTCCTTCCTTCTTCGCATCTTTTCTTGTCACTTTAACTTGTGCATGACTCATTCATTCATTCAATGATTCGTTTTCCACAGTGGCTGAGAAGAGGCCCAATGACACACACACACCATTAAATGCCACAACACAACACAACACAACACAACACAACACAACACAACACAACACAACATTATGAATCCAAAACGGAAGCGGAGAACAGGCTTTGTTTGTGTTTCGGTCAGCAGAGGTGTGTATTTTCCCGTCCCACCCTCTGTGTTAGCTTTACTGGCTAAGATCTGGTAATTCTACCTAAAGAAAGGTCCTCCATTGTGAGTGCCTGCTTTATTTCCACAGAGAAATATTCTGTCCTTTGGGGGCCTTAGATAATTGGGTGTATAATGATCAAAACAAAGTATTGTTTATGGTCAGTGGAAGTAATGTAGCTGAACTAACTTTGTTATTATGTAAAGTGAAGGAACGCTGCTTCTGAGCAATTCATTAAATTATTATTGCTATTATTCGATACATTATTTTATTTTCACTGTCTTTGTAACATTATAATAAAATATTTCATTAAATTCAATTCAATTTACTTACATTCATTATTCTTTGGTTCCGGGCGGGGGGACAATGTTTTCTGACGGAACCAAACGATTGCCAGCGGAACACATACGTAACGTTTTCATTATTTCAACACGATGACAAATATTACTTTTTAAAAAAAAAAAAAAAAAAAAACCGCATTATTCGAGCAGCAATGTTTTACTTATATTTAATTAAACTCCCTCAAGTAAACAGTTCGTCATGAAATATTGTCCCCTGGAAACAAAGCATGTTCTCCACTTCCGTTGTGGTTTTTTGGGTCCACTTGTGTTTGGTAATGCACTGTGACTTTTTGTTGTTTCACTGTGGCTCTTGATGTTGTATTTTGATTTTTGTTGATGCGTGGTGACTTTTGGTGTTGTGTTTAGGTTTTTGTTGTTGCATTGTGGGGTTTTGGTGATGCACTGTGACTTTTTGCGGTTGTATTGTGGCTTCTGTTGTTGTGTTTAGGTTTTTGCTGTTGTTTTGTTGATGCATTGTGACTTTTGTTGTTGTGTTGTGACTTTTGCAGTTGCGTTGTGTCGTTGGGCCCTCTGGGCCACCATAGTTTTCCGTCCTGCAGTGTGTGTGTTTCTCCAGGTTGTGGCAGCAGACAGCTTCACTCCTCCCTCTCACTCTTCCTCCCTGCAGAATGTCAAATCAAATGTTGTGAACTCTGGGAAGATTGACCCTCAGCTGGAGGTCAAAGTGTGTTCATCCTGCCTGGACGAGCTCAAACATTTCCCCAAAAGGTACCAAACATCCTCACTTCACACGTCTCCGTCATGTTCTGCCTTTTTGTTCACCATGAAGAATTCACTTTGAGTTCTTACACAGCTGCAGTCAGACTCATGTAAACAAGT
This sequence comes from Salarias fasciatus, assembly GCF_902148845.1. Classification (NCBI taxonomy): domain Eukaryota; kingdom Metazoa; phylum Chordata; class Actinopteri; order Blenniiformes; family Blenniidae; genus Salarias; species Salarias fasciatus. Next base: position 24,822,337 of record NC_043763.1, on the reverse strand, counting down.
TCATCTCTTCGTGCGGCATGGAAAAGTCATTTCTGCTTTTTTTTTTTTTTTTCGGGAGGGCATCATGTGTCTTCATTTCACTGATTCTCACGTGAGATTCGTCAGATCATGAAGCAGTGATCACGAGTCTGCAGACTGAACCTGTCCCGGCAGGCCCTGAAGGGAGCGGCCCTCCAGAGACTTAAAGCTTTTCTTTGGGGCTTGGAAAATCCCAAAGCACTGTTTGTCATGAAATAAGTGAATTCTAACAAAGGGCATGCTTACATGAAATGATTTGTGCATTTTGCTGGTGATTTACTGAGAATTACACTTCATGCACAAAGAGAAGTGTTCAGATGAAGGTTTCTGCACAAGCTCGATCATCTGGAAAAACATTATATCATCAGTCACAAAGTCACAATTTTAAGGTCCAACAAAGAAAATAGGATAAAATTCACAAACAGAAGTTTTGGGGAGCCAGCTGAGGAAGTGTCTCTGTCTGCATTAACAGCAGCACACAGCTGAATACTGCAACAGTCTGCGCCTCACTTTTACTCACTGTAAAAACAGGTGCAAAGCAAGAATTTTCAGATGTGTTTGGTTACACTGTACATTTTACATTATTTTACAGCATTTTGCCCGATCGAGCTGACATGTCCGATCTTCCATATTCGCCGTCGTCGTTACCTTGTGTTATTTGCTGTATTTGATAAGCTCCTCAGCCCTGTTAACAGATCAACGTTCACACGTCTGTCCTCACTGTGATCCGAGCAGAGCTCAGAGTTAGTGTCCAACAGCCCAGACTTTTCTTTGTTCCATTCATTTATTCATCTCAAAAACATAAACAAAAAAAAAAAAAATGAACAAATTAAACAGGAGAACCTCTTTTTAGACTATATGAGACATTTCACCAGCTCCAAACCAGAGAGTTGGTCAAACACTCGATGGAGACTCCACATCTCACACACTGGGGTGTAAATGAAAGCCTCATTTCTCCACAGAAATACCAGACGTGTTTTCAAAGGTTCAGTTATGACTCTGCACCAGAGAAAATTTGATTTTTTTGTTGAAAGAAGAGGAGGAGGGAGCCAGAAAACAGGATCCTGACCTTTCTGCTCCAAACCACCAACCTTCTGCAATCCTCCTCTTGGCTAATTTGAGAATCTTCAGTGTTTTGGAGGATCCTGTGTGGGACTTCCCCTCCCTCCTCTGCAGACGACTCTAATCTGTCATAATAGACATGGAAGTGCCTTTTTTATTTCTTTATTACTTTCATTTTTTTTATTACAAAAAACACAAAAGACCTGCAGAGAACTAATGCTGGTCAAATATTCTGTTTCTTTCATTGTGCTCAAAGAGGAGCAGGAAGAAGAAAAGTTGTTTAATGAAACCCCAAAGTCGCCATCAGTCTCTCCACATCATGACATTTCAAGACTTCCTGTTGTCATTTAACTCAGAACCAGTTGGAACAACAACATCTGAAAGGTCAGGGGTCAAACACAGCCACTCAGTGAGCAGCGACAAACACCAGGCAGCTTCGTTGGACAGAATATTGATGAAGTATTGAGACCTGCTGTCTTCATACGGAGACCAGTATCAGCACATCGTCTGCTTTTACAGCAGCTCGTGCAGACAGATGTTGTTGCAGCTTGTGTTTGATTTCCAGGCTGTTCCAAAGTTTCACTCCACACACAGACATCACAAAACATTCACTGGTGTTTCTAAATGTTGGTATGCTCTCAGCTTGTGAGTTCTCCATTGAACTGTGAAGAGTGTTTAGGTTATACTGGATATGTGTTGTTTGTGTTTTCACTCGTCACCCGGTAGTACTTGGTCATATAGTTGTGAGTCGCCTGAACTTGAGCTGTGCTGCAGGTTCGAGTCGGAGTTCAGACGTCTCTGCAGCAGCTCGGCTCTGCCTCTCTGGACCGAGTACCACATCGCCTACATCAACAGCTTCACCCTCTTACAGTAAGTCATGTGACGCACGGCGCAGCGCGACCACAGCTGCCAGGGACGGATATAGAAACCCGTCAGCTGTCCCAGGCCACTCCAGCCGGCGGAGGAGGAAATGTAAACAGACCCGCTCTCCTCTGACACTCAGATTACACCATCAGCACCGACCACCACCTCAGATTACTAATGTTTCAGATTAAAGTCCAATGAAGCTCAACACATTAGGATTTTTCTTTTATATTTTTATATTTAATATTCTATGTATTTGGCAAACTTCATAATCTTTAGATTAGATTAGATTAGATTAGATTAGATTAGATTAGATTAGATTAGATTGTTAATGGTTGTTTGAGATATTAGACATTCCTGTAAATTCAAATAATTTCTTTAAGGAAAATAACTAATAAAGAGGAATTAATAACAAAATGGAATAAATATTTGTAACACAAGTAAATATAAAAATTTTAATAATAATGTCATTAATGTTATTAATAATAATAATTTGCAAATATTTATTCATTTTAATGTAGTTTGATTGAATACATTGCAAGATGAATATTCAGTGGTGGTTAAAGGGATACTTCAACATTTTGGCAAATTGGCCCATTTAATGCAATTCTATAGTCATTTCGAACAGCATACTTACTTTTTTTGTGAGGGCGAGCTGTTGTTTATTCAGAGGTGAGTCGGGGAAGGTTTTCGGGACGGACACAATGGAAGTGAATGGTATTTTTGGTTCCCTTCTTCAAACTCATCAAATACACAATCCAACAACCCCAAAACACTTTGGTGGACACGTTATAATCCGCACATTCACTACGCTGTGAAATATTAAAGGGGCTGTATCATGCAAAATTCACTTTTTGTATGTTTTAACCTTGTTATATATTTATGTACTCACCAAAAACACCCCCAAAGCATTTTTTTCCTTCGTGCCTGCATGTTTTAGCTTTCCTCGAGTTTGTGCTGCTCAGAGAGGCAGCCCCTCCCATACCCGTGAAAACACTCTGTTTCCCACGTGCAAGTCACACGGAGAAGACGGCTCCCCTGAGCCCCCCCCCCCCCCCCCCAGGCTCTCGGCAATCAGCGTTGCTGCTTTTTTCTAACTCTGATTACGGAGATAAACTTTAACCATCGTCTGAAAGCAACAGTCAAGCAGGAGCAAGAGTCTGAAGAGTCTGAAGGGTCTGAAGGGTCTGAAGGGTCTGCGCTTGGTGAGTTTCTAACAGGAAAAGATGTTTTCGCGTGTCTTTGTTTGGAGAGAAGCTAGAGCTAAAGAGCTAAAGCTAACCCTTAGAGACGCTAACGAAGCGCTGGTTGGCTGAAGTACGCTGTCAGTCAAAGTCCACAGGGGGAGAGGCGGAATTTTCAGTGAAACTGAGCGTTTTCTCTTCCGGGTTTCAGAATTAGCCCGAGAAAATCTTCTATTTCACACAAAATGAGTTTTCCTTAGCGCCAAATAAACAAAATAAACAAAAATAAACTATTACCATGTTAATGCCATTTCTAGGGTTTGGACTAGCTAAAAAAAGCATGATACAGCCCCTTTAAAGCAAAATTACCAGATTGAGTTGTTTATGCGAAGATTGCTAAGACGCAACTACTTACTAAACATGGCGTCTGGGCGTAGTGATTTCCAAAGAAAAAGTAGTTCCCAGTATTTGCTTCAGTGTCGTAACGCTACAATATTATTTGTTGGTGTTCCACAGCGTAGTGAATGTGCGGATTATAACGTGTCCACCAAAGTGTTTTGGGGTTGTTGGATTTTGTATTTGATGAGTTTGACGAAGGGAACCAAAAATACCATTCACTTCCATGGTGTCCGTCCCGAAAACCTTCCCCGACTCACCTCTGAATAAACAACAGCTCGCCCTCACAAAAAAAGTAAGTATGCTGTTCGAAATGACTAAGGAATTGCGCTAAATGGGCCAATTTGCCAAAATGTTGAAGTATCCCTTTAAGAAATGACATTACAAATGCATATAGTAACATGTTATAACTTATATAAATAGACATAATATAAAACAATGAGCTCTTTTCCTGCTTTTCGGACTCCTGCAGTTTGAAATTCTGAGCTTTATGAGTCTCTGCAGACTGTCAGTTACATAACAGCTTCTGTGCAGCACAAATCAAAACCTGAAGCTTCACTTTAATGCTGTGGAAAACTGAGGTGAGGCTAAATCTGCAAAACACACTTTTCTTAGGACATGTTAGTGTTTCTTTTAAAAGCAGATCACAGCAGCAGAAGCTGATATTGAAGAGTTTCCAGAGTCCATGCTGCAGGAAGAGCGAGGCCCCGAGCTGGGAGGCCTTCTATGGAGCTCTTGTTGACTGCTGGCAGATATTCCCTGTTTGTGTCGTTCTGCTTGTCGAGGAGTCCATTCACAGCTCGGATCTGATTACACGCCAGCGCAGACAGAGTAGTGCCTGTGGCGTGTTAATGGAAGGGGTTTGTTCAGCTGTGGAGACGCCACCAGCTCACGTGACTTCTGGGAAACCGGGCTGTGAGAGAGAAAAGGCGCAGCGCTCTGAGTGGGGTTGAAGCGAAAGCAGTTACAGCACACATGCTGAACCTCCAAAACCGCCGAAGTGCTTCAGTCGGGCCCAGCAGGAGGAGGAGGAGACGTGATGTGTGTGTTTGATGCCACAGCTCATGTGACCCTGTCTGATCAGACAGTCATCCGTCTGTTGCCTTTTCTCAGCTGTAAAAGTCTTTTTACTGCTGGTGGACGAGCGCCAAGCCACAGATTCAAACATTACACACTTTCCTGCTGCAGCATGAGCAGCAGCTGCAGCCACAGGAGCTGTGATTAGCATTAGCATGCTTAAATACAGGCTAGCTTCCTTTTGCAGGAGCTGTCTGCATGTTGGAAGTTGCTTTGTCTTTTCCTCTTCTTGTTCTTCTCATGAGTTAAGAATGAATTAAACAAATATCCAGATTAGAGAGCATTTTCCTTCTACTAAGCTACATACAGTATATCACAAAATACTGAACCGTGATTATTCATTCTTAAAATTTCATCGACAAACATCTCGCCAAAAACTAATTAAACAGAAAGCAACATGTCAGATTTACCAAAGTCCAGACAGAGCTGCTGTGGAAATAGAAAGAGCACTATTTGGAAGAGCACAGACATTTCTATCATCGACATAAGTGTTTGTATTCATCAGGAATGGAAGCGGTACTGCATCCAGTGATGCTGATGCTGTTTCTCCTCCGGCAGGCAGCACATGGAGGGATACCAGGACGACTGTCCCAGGGAGGTGGAAGGCTTCAGGAAGGAGGTGAAGTGGCTGCTGGTCCGACTCCTGCAGAGTCTGGAGGACCAGTTCAAAGACGACGTCAAGGTACAGCACCGTCCTCAGAGACCCGACGGGAGGTCCGTCCGTCAGGCCGGGTGTGGACAGACGCCTCTGGCAGGCGGGCCGTCTCGCCACGGTGGTCACAAAGTTCACGTTTGATCACAAGAACCTGAGAAAGTCAAATATGGCAAAACATGTACATGTGTAAGTGGGGATGTATGAACGGAAATACTGAGGTTTTCTGTTCAGCACTTCAAATTTATTTAAACCAAACTACGTCAGAAACAACCTTTTAACAAGCCAAACCAGTTTTCATGCATGAATGTGTAATAAAACGGATCAATATTGAAATGTAGTTTACTTTTTGATGACCTTCATGTGACAAAATCACGTCTTTGTCCTCAACATTACGAAACGTATCGCTCTTCATCTGCCGTTCTTTTCTTTACTGTGTTCACACGGTTTGTGTGATTTCCTCGTCTGAGCTCACGTTACGGTGGATTACTGCCCCCTGATGATGAGGAGTGGGATTACTGTCATTTGCAGCGACCGTAAAACTCTTGATTTTTATCTTGCGCCTTCAACCCGCCGCTGCTCGTTTCCTGAACAGCCCAGATGTGAACTCATCCGTCCTGTACTGTCTCCCTGTCAGATGACAATCATACTGCAGAGGGTTAAAGGTCGTGTCCTCTCCCCCCTCTCCTCCTGTCTTCCAGCCTTTCCTGAGGAGGATGATGACCAGGAAGTGGCTGACCAACGACGAAGACTTTGAGCAGCTCCACAAGCGGACGAAGCAGCTGTCGGAGCACTGCGAGCTCATGAGACCTCCACACAGCCAGGTGAGGGGGGGGGGGGGGGGGTCTCAGGTCACCTGTCGTAGTGGAAGTTATAAACTTTTGCTGTTCTGAGCTTCAGTGGATTCTTCTTATCTCACCAGAAGATGGAAATAATTCTCTGTGAAGTTACGTAAACTGACCCAGTAGGGTTTTTTATTTTTAATTTAATACTTAAGTTTGTTCAACACGCGTGTTTTCTTTTTGTTCCTTTTGGGAAATGTTTTATGATAATGAGTTTTTGTCAGCCTTGCTTGGAGGGACAATCACGTTACTGCGTGTGTTTGTGCAGAAGTTACATCTTAAATTTAGTTTTTGTTTTACCTTCTCTGTTTGCTTGAAGGGACGTTTTTCTGGTTGAGGTGTAACCTTGCCGGCAAGCTGAATGCTCGCAGTATTTGTTCTCACACACCACGAGAATCCATCTTGTACCGCTCGTGCTTATGTGCTCGGGATCGGATTTTTTTCGGTTGGACCAATCACGCATCGTTTAGGGCGGGACATGAAGCTTTGATGGAAGCAGGAAGCGACGGACTGCTAATAGTATTAGCATGTCTAGCGAAAACAATGGATATCCCGACAGCGATTAAATCTGTTTGGATGAATCCTCTATTGCGTCTTTGAAAAACGATCAGCAGGAGTTTTTTTCTTTGCAGTGATTGGCTGAAACCAAACATGGTTAGGCGGGCGCACTGTGTCCTTCCGTCCAATGAACGCAAAGAGTTCTACAGCCAGTCCCTCCTTCCCCGAACGGATTTGCCGAGTGAAATCCCAGATTGACATGTGAAGCAATTCGTTGCTGCACATGTCAAGATGGCTTTTGCCAGGTTAGTTGAGGTGGATACTTTGTAAAGAACGACGGAAGTCCCTGCTGAATATGGCACTCAGATTCATTTCAACTGAACATTTCTGTATTTCAGTAACATTCAGCATTTTGAGTTCTTTCTATTTCATACAGTTTTAGTTTCACACTGAAGTCGAGCTCTCTTTTTTTCTTTACATGCACCAAAACTCCATCATAAGGGTGTAGTTTTATACCAGAGATCTAATCCATTGTTTTCATGCTGATATATTATTAACTGCTTTTATCAGGCGTCATCGCAGTCTGTGCTAAAAATACACTTTGCTGGACGGCGTTTTTGAACATTTTCTGCTGAAAGTAAACCCCGGTGAGCTTTCCTGGCAGCCCGGCGGATCACTGGCCGCTGCATTGTTTCTGTGCGGATGTGAGAGTGTTGAGTCCCGGCAGCAGGGCGGATGAATGTGTGGAAGTGGAGGTGCGAGGCCAGATGATCACACGCTGCTGCTGCTGCTGCTGCTGCTGCTGCTGCCGCTGCCGGTCGCGTGACGGATAAATAAAGACTCCGTGGCCTTCTCGCTCTCTGCGACCCCTCCTGCTGCGTTTCCTCATATCGCCCGTGGATGTGTGTGTTTGTGTGTTTCCTGGAGACAGGACTTTGCCAGCCGGCTTCACTACCACGTGGTCAAGGAGTACGTCGGCCAGCTGATGAAGAACAACTACAGATGCAAGAACCACAAACACGAGAAGGCGGCGAAGAAGATCCGTCAGCAGTGGAACAAACTCAGAGATCTGTTCCAGGACATGGTGAGCAAACCCCTCCACCCCCCGTCAACCCAACTCAACGCCACCCCACCCCCTCAAACACCCCCCACCCCCACGTCAACCAAATATCTGGTCCTTTAGTAGAGCGTCCTGTGTTACGATAACATTACAAAACCTTTTTAAAGAATGCTCTATAATCTAGATGTTATTGGGAGGAAGATGCTCTATATTCTGGGTGATGATCTCTCGGTCAGAGAGCGACAGCAGCTCTCTTCCATCATCCTTCCCGTTGTGTTTTGCAGGATTCCAGTCACAGCTGGCTCGACCCTCTTGGAGACCACCTGAGCGACATCATCGGACAGAAAAACAAGAGCCAGATTAAGAACCACCTGCAGCCTCTGGTGGAGCTCTACCCCGACTTCAGGTAAGGGTTATCCTCCGACGGCGGCTGGGGGTCTGTGTGTTCACGGTTGTCCGGGTTTTGCTCAGTTCGGAGTCAGAGCGGGGATTTTCTGCTCAGTTACTGATAAACCAGGCAGCTCTGCTGGACTGAATCACGCACTGGGATTAACGGAGCGCTGCAGTCTGGGATTCTGGAACAAGTGAGAGAAAGACCAAAGTTACAACACATGGGACGACTGAGCGGCCTGAGAGGTCACACTGTGTCTGTGAACGTTTTCCCAGACAGAAGAAGAAGGAATGAGCAAGTTGGACGTGAGCAGCGATCCTCTGGTTTTCAGCTTTAATGGGGAAATGACTGAACTGAGTAACTTCTGCATTTCTTTGAACTACAATAATCACAGTTCATGAGCCAAACATTAACTTCATTAACCTTGTTCATCTGATGACTGCTTGCTCATCATATTGACATTTTTCTAACATGTAAATCAAATGAAGTGATCACGGTGTGACTTTATTTAAACACTCATATATATGATTTTAATCTTTCTGTTGCTCGTACAGCAAAGGAACGCTGCTCTTTTTTATTCAGGACCAAGTTTTGACCTTTTTAAAATGTTTTCTTGTCACATGCACACCAATATGTGCCAACAGCCTCATTTCAGAAGTGAAACCGTTGGATTTCCAACGCTGGTGATTCATTTGTGTGGCTTTGTCTTCCCCGTTTGCTCCAGGTTTTATTATGTAACACTGGAATATGAGCGGAAGTGAAATATAACCAACACAATCAGGTGCAGAAAGGCTCGGTGTGATTTACTGACATGCAGGGCGTCAACGCACAGCGCATGGAAACGCTTCATTCAGTCTCTACTGAAATGTTGAAATCACAAACAAGATGAATTTTCAATACATCGTGTAGACAACTCCACTGAGGATCTATGATATTTAGATGTTTTCAAAGCTGTTATGTCGATAGGAGGTGCTTTTGAACGGTTGCCTGAGGTTTTAAATGGGTTTTAAACCGGGTCCTTAATATACATCCTGAACACTAAATCCACCAGACACTCTGCAAAAACCCAAACAGAAAGTTTGAACGGAATGAGTCACTCACAACAGAGGCTACAATATATGTTTAGAAAAAGGTCTCACAGCATTCCTCTGACTTCACATCGAGGAAAAACACACAAACCGAACCCCAACACTTCACCTCAAAGCAGAAGTGGAAAAGAATTTAAATCCATCTTCTTATTTTAGGGAAATTTTTGAAAAGAAATCAGGTGACTGCATGCATTATATTTTTTACTAACATTATTACTATCTTTTTTATTTATTGCATTTTTCTTACTGTTGTTGTAGAAGTGTGACTATATTTTAATTATTGTTACTATTTATTAAATTTCAATTATTAATCCTTTATCTGGACTTATATTTCCATGTCTTACTCATCTTTTTTGTATTGTTACATAGTAATAAACATTTGAGGAGTTTTTCTTCGTTGGTATTCACCATGATTTGTTTTGGTCCTGTTCCTGCAGCAGGAAGCATCTGGTTGCCATCATGGACTTCCGGGGTCTCCTGAGGGGCCGCGAGCACCAGCTGATCGTCCAGCGCCTCGCCGCGCTGAAGAAAGACGCTGCCGGCGCCGCCGCCGGCGACAGCAGCGCAGAGAGCCGGGTCCTCTTCGGCGACATGCACGTCACCGTCAACTCAGACTGCCTCTCCAGCCTGCCGCTGGTCTGCCTCGCCGTCCTGCGGCCCGACAGCTAGGAGAACGCCGGCGGCGTGCCGGGTGGCGTGCCGGGCGGCGTGCCGGGCGGTGTGCCGGGCGGCGGTCCGGAGCACCGTAGACCTGGACGCTGGAAAACCAGCGCTCTCTGTGGGAACACAGCGGATTTAACAGACTCAACAGACGCTTCACGTGATGATCCACATTCACTCCAACGCTGAAGCTGCTCATGGGCTCGTTGGCAGGGCGACGCTGGGGATCGAACTGCCGTCCTGTTGAACAGGAGCTGATCCACTGCAGCGCCCGAGCTGACAGGGAACAATGACGAGGCTTCTGCGGTGGTCTGATCGAAGATAAAAACTGCATTTGTACTCACAGATTTCGTCCCTCGGCCACTGACACACACACACACACACACACACACACACACACACACTAATACACGACCTCAGTGTGAGACCTGAGTGTGAGATGGGGAATCGAACCGCTACCCCTGGATTTTGAAGACAGGCCTTTTCTCCGTCTCAGCCCACGGACAGTTGTTTCTACTGCTTCTTTCAGGAGTTTAAAGACATTTTTCGTGCATGAGTTCGATGTTGTGACGTCCGTGCAGAGTTTGCATGTTCCCTCTGAGCATGTGTGAGATTCCACCTGACTCCCCAGTTTCCTCCCACGGCACCAAACAGCCATCTGACCTCAGCTGGTGACTCAACTGTTCATGTGTGTGCATGTGTGTGTGTGTGTGGTTTCATTACAAAAACAATCGGCACCCACACGTTGCCTCATAAACACAAAACCTCTCAAACATAAACACAAAAAGATGCACTGTCACCTGAAACGTCGTTGTGGAAACGGGAGCCTGAATGTTAATAAACCGAATTGGACAAAGTGATAAAAAGAGACGGATGTGGTTTTATGTTTCATGTTGCATTGATTTAAAACCAGTCAGATCATTTTAGAGAAGCCGATGCAGGTCTGTGGTGAGAAGGTTTCATCTATTCAACTCAGTGTTTTGTTTTTCTTTCATTCTGAGAGGAAAATGAGTTCAACATGTGGTCTGGAACAGTCCAGGATTCCTCATATGTTCCCGATTATGCCCCTGATCGAATGTGACGCGCTCACGTATTCACTTACAAAACATCTTTATGGGAAGAGTTCAGATAAAAATCTGAGAGAAAAAAAGCAAGATTACTAAACCTTAGAATGTGAAACAGATTTTAAATAAGTGATCCGTCAAAACGTCTCATTAGCTGATAAGCAGAGAAGCTGAAGGTCAGCCAGGAAACTGTGCAGCCCGGAGGTCGACGGACAAAGTGAGGACAAAGAGAGGGACAGACTGCGCCTCCCCAGGGTTAATATGAACTGAGGAACTAAAAAAAACAGACCCGCACACACATAAAGCCATGACAGGAGACAACGGCTTCAGTTCAGCATTCCAGTCCCGTCCCAGTGGACCCACCAGTGTCCATCAGCAGACGAGGGAAGATGGCTGATAGGTGGGGTGTGTGTGTGTGTGTGTGTGTGTGTGTGTGTGTGTGTGTGTGTGTGTGTGTGTGTGTGTGTGTGTGTGTGTGTGTGGTGGTGTGTACTGTTTGATCTCAGTTCTCGTAAGTCTTCTGGGGGAGTTGTTGTTGAATCTAGTTGCCAAATGAAATCATTGGTATGTTTGTTTAGACGAGGGAAGCAGCCATTCTGCTTTGCTCTCAGCTCTCAGACAGTGAGGTTAACCCTTTCCTTGCTGTTATCCACCTTGTGTCTCAAATCGACCACAACTCCAATCAGATTGTCCATCTTACGATTCAGTTCCCCAACGTCACGGTCAACATCAGCCGTTGGACGTCTTTTATTGTGGCGGTCTATTTAATCCTCCAGCAGCTCAAGCTGCAGCACAAGCCGATCAGCAGCAGACCTGTCATCATAAATCCCAGTCGATAAACATCTCCCAGGCACCTGGCCCCCCCTCCACTTCCCCCTGGCATCGATCACATACCCAGCAGGCCGAGTCCCGTCCCAGCAGGAAGGTTCCCCCGTACCTTTGCACTTTGTTGCGATGACCAATAGCATTGAGAGACCTGATGATCAATTCCATGATTATTGGTATATTCAAAAATCCAAAGCCAAGCTACTGCTCAAGTCAAACAGACGAGACAAAGTTTAGCAGCAAGCAGAGACTCTTGGGAGAGGGAGAGGCAAAGAGAGAGCGACAGGAAAAGCCTCCTGCGAGAGCCGAGCAGCTTTGGTCCTTTTAAATGTTGCCTGGAAACTTTCAAGAAAAGCCCCAAACCTGTTCTTATCTGCACATTTATTCTCTCATTAATTTTTTTTTTTTTTAATTTTTAAAAAAATTAATTAAAAATCAAATTTTTGTTTATGAAAAGGTGAAAACCTCTTGGTCTCCATCTTGGTTTTTCTCACTTCTTTCATCTGATTTTGGGAACAACTGTCAGAAACCCGACCTGTGTGTGAATGTGAACTTAGGTCAAAGGGCGTCTAATGTTCCCTGGATATTCAGTCTTACATATCAATAAAATTCATCATACAAATACCACCACATCTGTCTGTCTGAGAGATATCTTGTGGAAAAAACAGAATACATTATAGAGAAGCAATGTATTGTTTAGTAGCGCTGATTTCTGCACCTGAAAGTACAAACTGCTGAGTGAGCTTAAACTCTCTGAAGGTCATCATTGAACAAGATCAGTTTTACCTTCATGTACCTCCATCAGTTGGACCTCTGGACAAATCAAGGTCTTAAGTCTGAGTCCGCAACCTTCAGCTGTGGAGCCACATGAGGCAACGCAACAGTGACTCCAGGCGGCTCTTTGTCATTTATATCTCAGTTTGATTACAGGCGGAAGCATCCAGAATGGTTATACTACCTGAATATCCAACCATCCAAAACATGCACAAAATGGCGATCCAGCTCCACCAATTAAACAATAAATCGACAGAATGGGTAACCGCATCAACCAGCCAACTACTAAACCAACCACCAAATGTACAGAATCCATCTGCAACAAGCACCCAATGACCAAACCAACCAACCAAACACCAAACCAACTAACCAACCATCAGGTCTGCAGGATTTATCTGTACCACACGATCAATCAACAAACAAACAAACTTCCAGCCAACTCATCGCCAGGATCTATCTGCACCAACCAACTAAAACCAAATCAACCAACCAACCAATCCTGTCCATCTCACTCATTTTCTACTATTGGCCATGTGACGGTGTTTCAGGTAATCTCACTGGCTCTAACTCCTTCCTCTGAGGAGCACGGCCAGAAGCCGGGGCCATACTGTTCTGTTCTGTTTATTTCTATCTGTGGTTTCTTGCCTCATATCAAGACGGTTCACCACTTTGAGTCTCCGTTGGGTTTGACTACTGTAGGATTTCTCCAGCGTCTTCTAAAAACGTGCACTTGAGCGCAGAAAGGCCTTCAACCATAGCTCGCTGGGATTCAGCCCTCAGGCTCTTGAAATGTCCCTGCATTTCAGTGGATTTCACTTATTCAGCACTTGTTCTTTTCCTGCTCCGGCAGTCCCAAAGTTCCATGAAATGTACTCAACGTCAATTGTCTTGCTCAAGGACACTTTGACATATGACAGGGCGGACAGAGGATCTTATCTGCAACCTTGAAGCTGAAGGACGGTACAGTCCACCAACTGAGCCACAGTCGCCCCACTTCAGCTGGTTTTAGAGGATTCTCTGTATGAAAAAAATCCTTTTGACAGGATGTGCATGTTTTTATGTAGAAGTGACACATCTGAGCAGGCAGCTCAGGCCGTCAGCCACGATGAGAGACCGTAGTCCAGTAAAGAAAGCTTGCTGTGACCTGTTAACTTGTAAAGAAGGTGATTTTTTGGTCATTAAAGCATTCCACACGTTCCCTGTTCAACGTATATTCTTGTAAACTGACTTTATTGAGACGTAAAGGTTGACAATCTGGAACTGAATCAGAGTTACTTCAGGATGTAGTCCAGCGTTTTACGTCCGTGGGAATCTGCAGGACTGCTGTACCTTGGATCATCAGCTGCTCTGCCATTGGCTGAGTTGGCTCGCGGCGCTATGCAGCTTCTTTAAGTCAGTGACTTCGAAGAAGATCTCAGGCGGTCTGTGGTCGGGTGACTGTGACAGTCGACTTCTTATCGAGGCCACAGTGGCTTGTCTGTCCTCACACGGCTGAAACGACGCCTTGGGCTGTATTCAGCGTAACAGAAGATAGGCGGAAGATGGAAAGAAAAGAAGACCTTGTTTCCAGTAAAGACCAGCTTTTCTGAAATAGGCTGAAATCTGGAGAATTTTCTGTGGTCTTGGTGGCGCTTTGTTGCTTCCTCTTTTTGAGAAACACCTGTTTCTTCTTCCACTGTTGATGCAATCCAAACCAATACACGTTTCTGCTTCTTTCACTTTTCCTTTCATGCTTTGCAAAGCAACGCAGTAAAAACCCAGTCGGTGGAAAAGTCTTGCAATACGACAACTTCGACAACTGCAGGAAAGAAATTCTGCTGTGATGAAACTTTTTCAGAATATTGTAGACTTTCTCGCATTTTAAATCATTCCATTTAAAATTCAACCAATCTGAACAGATCATCGTTATAATTATTATTAATTCTGTGTGTGTGTGTGTGTGTGTGTGTGTGTGTGTGTGTGTGTGTGTGTGTGTGTGTGTGTGTGTGTGTGTGTGTGTGTGTGTGCCTGTGGCTTTTGCAGCCTTGTTTTTCTACTTGCAGATTTTGAAATCTTTCATGCAGCAGTGTTTCGGCTCACTGACTTTCAGGGAAATGTATATTCAATTCACCACGTCACGTTGCTGACTTCCTGACATCAAAATAAATCTTCTGCACTGACTGTCAGGCGACAAACACACCTGCGACCACAGAGATGTGCGGCTGCTTCAGGTTCTGCAGAAGGAAAGGTACGTGGCTGGACTCAGTGTGCTTGTGTGTTTGTTTTCACTGATGTGTCCTGTCCTCAGACACTGCTGTACCATGCAGTGGTCATGCAGGGGTCATGCAGGGGTCATGCAGGGGTCATGCAGGGGTCATGCATTGACACATTGAGATCTGTGGTACTCCTGGGTTAATATAGGATGTGCTAATTTCTCACTTGGAGGGTTTTTTTTTTTTTTAATCTTATTTTTAGCATTAAAATCTGCGGAATTGGAGAGTTTCTCTCTGGGATTAATCAAGTGTTTCTATTCTATTCTGGTCTGTTTAAAACATCGTTCATTACATTTAAAACACAACTGGAACAAATCTGATCTGGAGCCTGTTTGATGGGAGGTTTTCAGGTTGTGTTTCAGGACTGGGATCAATGACATGAGGACGTTTCTTTGGTTTGTTAAAAGTTTGCTGCATCCTGAAGTTCATGCAGACTTTGGCAGGTAAAAACAAGAACAGGTGTGGCCGGGAAAAAGTGTGTGAAGACTAATCATCCTCAGATGATTTAAAAAAACACACGATTTCTCACATTTTGATGTGTGAAATTCAAATATTATCATTTTATGCAGGTCATGTAACATGAACTGTGACTGTGTGACTGGATGCTTTAAAAACATTACAAAACTATCACTGTGAGAGGTTTTATGGAGATTACCGTGTTTTTGGGGGGGGTTATTTTTGCACTTTTAAATTAATAAAACAGGCAGTGTAACAGGATGCTGAAAGAAGACATTTCCAGTTCTGTTTTCATCTCAGGTTGCTGTTGATTCAGTTGTTCATTTGGCTGTTGTGTGTGTGTGTGTGTGTGTGTGTGTGTGTGTGTGTGTGTGCGTTCATGCTACAGAATGGGAATCGGAGCAATTTTTTGAACACCAGACTGAGGACGTCTTCAGAGGCAGACTCGCCTCCTCAGGTCAAACGGATTGATCGGATTATCGAAGTTAGGATGGGAAATTACATAATAATTATTTAATTACATTTTCAGATGTTTTTGTAGCTGATTTCAGTGGATTGGTCCTTCATGTTTGGCATTTTTCAGACAACGTTAACATTTTAGAATAGCACAGCCATACTTGATGACTCTGAGGGGGAAATTCCTTGGAGCCGGTTGTGTCACACAGACCCTGGAGGACTGCAGCCCCGCATGGTTTCCACCTCTTCCTGCTTCAACACAGCTGACTGGAACCAGTGTGTGTTATCGGCTTCCTGCTGGCCTTGGTGATGGACCTTCATGACAGGCAGCTGTGTTGACTCTGGAGAACATGGAGAGCGGAGGAGCTCCAGGATCTCAGTTTGACACCCCTGATTTTAATTATTATGGGTTGTTTTACCCACTTTGAGAAATTCGAGTTACTGAATCATTTTTCCAATTTCATTGTTACCATTATAGACATTGAGCCTTTTTTGAGTCTTTTTTTTTATTCGAGAAATAAAAGTGATTTTGAAAACAACTCTGCTGTGTGAATGAAAAGAAAATGAAATGTTTCTTTTTTAGTTTATCCCTGCAGAGGAGCTGAAGAGCCACACTGTGGTCGACAGCGACCAGACAAACATTTCTAAACGCATTCTCAGCGAGGAAAATGTTGTGCTGTTTGTCCGGCAGGAGGTTCTGAACCGGTTGCTTCTCGTAGTTGTGAGTATAAAGGACGAGGAGAGTATCAGTGACATGCTGTCTAAAAATAACAAACCATCCGTCTGCCTGCAGTGAGGGAGCCAGTCCTCACTCAGCGGCTCCATTCGCTCGATCCACACTGGGCAGGAAGTGTGTGTGTGTGTGTGTGTGTGTGTGTGTGTGTGTGTGTGTGTGTGTGTGTGTGTGTGTGTGTGTGTGTGTGCTCTTGGATTTTCCAAGGGAGGAGGAGTCTAATTTTGGGTGTCTTTATATAAGCAGCCTCTCAGGCTCTGTACAGCTGAACTCTTTCTAACAGAGCACAGGGTGAGTAACTACTGACATGAAGACGCTCCACACACACACACACACACACACACACACACACTTTTTCTGCATGTCTCAATGTATTCATCATCTTCCTACTCCAACGTTTTCTTCCAGTTGAATCGACCCGAACAGGGTTCGATTCAACAGTCTTCTGGGACGCTTTATTGATCAGTGAGAAGCTAAAATGAGCTTTTCCGTGATCTTTTTCACCCTCTGTGTCCTCACCCTTCATGTTTTAGGATGTGTATACATATTTATTGGCTTTTGTACCTTTATTTTACTTTGAAAATAGAGCTGTGAGTGGTTCAGGGCTGCGCTGCTGCTGATTCTGTGGCGTGACGACATGGTAAAGCAGTGGATCGTTCAGAATAACAGACAGAAACGGGTTTAAACGCTCCACTTAAGCCTCGTCAGCATTGAAATGCTCCATTATATTCTTACTTGTGGGTGTGTGTGTGCAGCTCTGCTTCTTTTGTGCCATGTTTTTCTCCCAAGCTGTCTATTTCTTGTTAAGTTTTTCAGCTGCTTTTGATCAGTCTCAGAGTAATTTTTGCTTCTTTGTTGTAATTTTTGGCCCTGATTCAGTTATTTAGCTCTTCAGCTCATTTTGAGCCATTTTGGTTGTTTTCTTCACATTAATCATTTTTGGGGAGAATTTAGTTTTGTCTAGTTTATTGATTGTAAAAATGAAAACAAAACAATTCAGTGCAATACAGAACCAAAGTTTTTTAAATTCTGAATGAAAGGGAGCAGAAAGAAGAAGAAGCTCCAATAATGTGGCCCTTCGGCTCAAACAGTCCTTTTCATTGAGCACTGCACAGCAGTGGTTTTGTTTTGGTGCTGTTCCATCATTGGACCTTCTCTGTGTCTCGTGATCATTTTGGCGATTTTCAGAAGCTGTTCTGGATTTCTTTATAACCACAGTAGTGGCTTTCTGTGCCATTGTGGTACTTCTGTACGATTTTAAAGCTGTTGTGTGTCTGTTTAGTGTACATTTGGCTGATGTTATTTTGTATTCTGGTCCTCTTGCATATTTTCGGCGTCCTTCTGTGTCTCTCGTGATGAAGTTCTTCTGACATTTTGTGGGGTTTTTTTTCAGCTTTCTGGCCCCGTCGCGCCGCCAAGATGAAGATGCGTTCACACTCAGACACGTCGTCGGTGGACGGCTTCGGGAGGAACCACCAAGACAAAGGGGCCAGATCTGCAGGAGCAAAGCTGATCAAAGGCATTCAGAGAATATGGGGGGGCCCCACCAACCAGCCCCCGCCTCAGATGAGCAGCAGCACTCCGTCCAGCATCGATGGACTTCATGCAGCCGTCCAGGAGGAGCCTCAGCTCGACACACCACTGACGGGTAATCTCCTTTTTTCCAGATTATATTCTCAACTGGCAGTGAGAATCGATGTTCATTCTGCTGTTTGGTCAGAAGTGAGTTTGCGTCTCTCTCGTAGAGTACGTAGCTGTATTTCTCAGAATTAGTCTGAAAGACAAGCGTTTCAGTGGGAGCTCTTATTGTGACGTGTCTGTCCGCTCAGGGGCTCGGACGTTGGAGCAGTGCCTGGAGGGCCAGTTTTTCCATGAGGCCAGCCAGCTGCTCATCGAGCGAGAGAACCGCCTCTTCGGAGATATAATGGGGATGGAGAAAGTGGAATCTCCGGAGGAGGAAGTGGCCAAGCTGTCGGCGGAGCGGGCGGCCCTGGAGAAGCTGATCCTGCAGACCGTGAAGCGGAGTCTGTCTCTGAACCGGGACCTGAACTTTCGTCTGGCCCCGGCGCTGTCCTCGGCCGTGCGGGCCATCCAGCAGGAGGAGCATCAGGACCAGCTGTGGAGGCGGAAAGGCTGGACGCCTCCGGACTGGAGGCCCTGCGGCTGGAGGAGGCTCCACGACGCGAGGCTGCGGGAGCTGGTGGAGGAGCGCATGGAGAACCCCCCGACGCCTCCGTCCGAGCCGCAGGCCGGCCAGTCCTCCATCAAGGCCAGCATCCACAGCATGGGCCTCCGCATGAAGGAGGACCTGCTGCTGGTGGTGGAGGCGGTGAGGACCTGCTACCCCCCGGAGATGGACATCTGTAACTTTTACGCCGCTCAGTATCACCGGACCTTCAGCTCCAGAGTCAGCAGCCTGGCGCAGTTCGTTCTGGATGACTCGGACTGCAGCTTCCTGCTGCGCTGGGTCAACGACCATTACCCCAGGTGAGACATGGCCGCGGCGTCTCGCCTGCTTCTCCTGACGCGTCTCTGCACAGCGCTTCAGTCCACATGTTTACCTGGAGCTTCAAGTGAAGCTTTTACTGGACACACAGCTCATCCAGGCACCGGCTTCGTTTTTGTTTCAGAAAAGTTTCACCTTTACACGTCGACGTCTTTAAAACGGCGTCTGTTTCCACGGAAACAGCAGAAACACTGATGTCGTTAGCATGAAGTTTCACACCTGCAGGACATTTACAGCCAACAAATCTCCTCGGAAACCCTGAAAATGATTGTACTGATGAGTGTTTGGTCGGTGTTTCAGAATCCTCCAGAAGCTGTCAGCTGAGATCGACTCTTCGGCGCTGGGAAAGCTGCTGACGGACGATCTGCTGGAGCCTCTGGAGGAGCAGTACCTGAGCAAACAGCAGGTGGGTTGGCTCGGCCTAGCTCGACTCGGCTCGGCTCGGCTCGGCCCGGCTCGGCTGTCCCAGAACCCATGGCGTTTGTTGTGTGTTCAGACCGAGCTGACCACCTACATGGACCGAGTCCTGGAGGAGGCCAGAGACAACTTCACCAGCGGAGAGGAGCCGGCCATGGAGGACGGCTGCTACGTCAGCACCATGGCCTTCGATATCATCCAGGTAGAGTTTAAACTGCCGCATCAACGTGTCAGAAGAACAGGAAATGAGTGCAGCACCTCCCGCGTGGAAATATTCCTTTTGTTGCATATTCAGCCTTCTAATTTACTCACATTGCAGTCCATGTGATATCGTACTGTATTATTTTGTTCATTGGCATCCATTGATGCTTTTTCTGTCTTTAAGAATCGAGTCCTTGCTTTAAATATTGACCTGTCTCTACTTATGTACGACTAAACAACGTGTGTTTGCAGCCTTGGAAGAAACAGTGCAAACTGAACGTCTCCTGTTACAGTTTACACAGGAAGCTTTGCTTGCTTCATAACATTTCCTGACTTTCTTCACACATTAACTGGAGCCAAACTGAGGAAGAGTCCAAACTTTTTAGAAAATTGTTGACCAGCAAAGTCCAGGGGATCATTCCTGTGGATCCAAAGATCTGCTGAAAGCTGCAAACTCACGCGATTCAGAAGCTTTTTGACCCTGGTTTTTTGACTTTAATCCAGTGTTGTTTGATTTAATCTTTAATCTTTTTCACTGTTTCATGTGAGTTGTCCAGCACTTTGCAACACAGCATTTTTATTTCTGCAGTTCTTTTTGACTATTAGTGCTTATTACGTTAATGTTATGGGGTTATGGAAAAAGAACAAAAATAATTCATGGAATTATTAATTACTATTATTGAATAATTTTGATTTTTTTTTACCTTTAAAAAATAATAATAATGTACACAGTAGATTAATTTTATGAAATGTGATGTGCCTGATAATTATTTAAATTAAAATAATTTATTAAATTTCTGTTTTTGCTGCCAAAATCTTAAATTATTGAGTTTGAGTCCATTATTTTTATTTAGATAACACGAGTCTCTACGCTCATCTTATGAATTGAGGTTTTCTTTAATTCTTGTTGTGATTATTACTACGATCGGTGGATTTCAGTCCATGTTGTCTGAACTGACTGTGCTGTGAAATCGCCTGTTAGCTGCTCGGGATTCTTGGTCAGTGTGAACCTTGTCTCCTCGCAGTTCATTCACGGCATGGTGACCTCCGCAGAGGCCATCGTGGGAGACCTGGCCAAAGCCCAGAGGATAACCTGCGAGCTGAAAGGTTTGATGCAGAGGTACGAACGTGCTCCAGCTTCTTGGAAGCGTCACCGTCCTCGCTTCTTCTTCCACGCTCAAAGTTTCCCCCCGACCTCCTGCAGGTTCCAGAGCTTCCAGGCAGCCGTCATCAAGCAGAACCGAGCGACCAGCAGAGCTCAGGTCAAAGCCAACCTCAGCTGCATCGCCCAGTTCAGGTACGCTTCCCTCCAGACGGACTGACTCCGATCCGGCTGCTGGATCCGGGCTGACTCTGGCTCTCTGTGGCGTCTGCAGCGACGTCCTCAGGAAGAAGCAGCTGCTCCCGGCGGACCTGCAGGAGAACTGCCTGTCGGTGCTGAGCGACATGAAGCAGAGTGCGCACACTTACCTGCTAACTCCCGTCCACAAAGGGCTGAAGGTGAGTGTGAGCTTCACTGTCTTCTATCACCCAGTGGCACAAACAAGTGAAGAAGCTCGAGTGTCTGATGTGAAAAATGCTCTGTCAAACATTTCAAACATTATTATATGTTTTTAGTATATTTAGAGGATCTGAGATTGCTTTTTCAAGAGCTTCGGGATAATTAACAGGATTTTTCTGCCCCACTGAGTTCAGTTCCCACCCAAAAATAATGCAGTGTGACACCAGATAACAAATAGAAAGATGAAAGGTGATGCAAACACAAACTTTTCATATTTTCATGGGATTTTTAAGGTTTTCTCAGGATAATTAGTGATAATCCTGCCATACATGTTGAAACCCAGATTTCTTTTATTTATCGAAATACCACAAAGCTCAATAAAAGCCTGAACAGAATTAAAGAAAACACATAAATGATCTCCACTGTTGCACCAAAATGACAAATATCAGTGTTAAAAGAAGTTTAAATTGCTCATGATTCCAATACCAATTCCTATTGATACTGTGAACTCAAGTTAGACAATCATAATTCTTGATATATTGATTTATACTATTTCTCTGCACCACGGTGCTGAATTTTGCCCCATAACCAATAAAAGATGAGTCAAAAATGTCTGCATTGATTTCTGATGTTAGCCACTCACACCCTCAGCTCTGCTGCTCATCTCACAAATGCAAGTGCAATAATCAGGGATTAAATGACGGTGTGTGACGTTTGTGCCGCTCGCAGCCTCATTACCAGAAGCTGGGAACCAACGACTGGCTGCACAACTCCCACTTCGAGAAGCTGCTGGTCGCCGTTGAAAAAGAGCTTCAGGAGCTTCAGGGTTCGATTCCGTCCAGCAACCAGGTAACGTCGGGAGACGGAGGAGCGCCGCGCCGACCGCCGTTCCTCCCAGGAGGATTAAACTCTGCTGCGGGTTTCAGGAGCTGATGGGCCAGCTGCACCGCGAGGTGACCGAGGAGTACGTCAAGAGGCTGCTGAGGGGAGAGGTCAGGCTGAAGGACAAGGAGAAGCAGCTCAAAGCGTACGCCACGGTGAAGGACGACGCTGACAGCCTACACCGGCTCTTCAGCAGGATGGTGGGAATTCATCCAGCATTACTCAACAAAAGAAATCCCCCAATAACCTGAAGAAACACACTGATGTGCTGCCATGCTGCGTCTGCTCAGGGATCACAGGAGGACTGGTTAAAGGAAATCCTCCACAAGATCGCCGAGGTGCTGAGACTCCAGGACGTCCCCGCCCTCCAAATGCAGGTCGTCTTGCTGGGATCCGATTATCCTGACCTCAGGTAACCTTGGCCGACGCTGAAGGAAACCCTCCCCGGTCGGCTTTCTCCTCTCTTCCGCCTGGGAATGACCAGAGTGGTGTCGCAGTTATTAAGGCGGCAGAAGGGTGAGAACAACACGGCGGTGATGAAGGGAGGAGGAAGCCGAACGGCTCCGACGGGCCTCAGATGTTTCCTGGAGTTAGCTTATCCACACTTTACTGAGCTGCGGTCAGAAGAAGTGTGCAGACGCAGGAAGGGTTAGTCCCCAGAAGCGTTTCAGGAACTGAAGCCGAAGCTGCTGCTGACGATGGAAACGACTTGTTCGAGCTCTTTCCAGACTCTGACACAGGTTTGGTCCCGTTTACACGACAACGTTTCCAGTGAAAACACGTTGTTCTCACTTTCATGTTTCAGACCATTTGAAAATGAGGTCTGTTTCCATGGAAACAGCAGAAACACTGAGAACGATGCCCCTCATGTTGCGCCATGAAGTGGCGCTGTTTACTGTTTCTATGATGAAACCACACACACACACACACACACACACACACACAGAACATTCCCTACAGCCGTGGTGCCATGTGCATCCATGGTGTTGTTTTCGTGGCTCCATTGTCGTGTAAACGGGGCCTGAAAGTGCGGTAAATCTTTAACTCTTCACAAAAATATAAACTATAAACAAATGAAAACAACGGTCGTGTTCGTGCTGAAGTTTCCAGCGAACAGCATGAAAAGAATCTTGATAAGGAATTCATTCAGTAATTCATTCTTTTGGATTATTTCACATTTTTTTCTGTGTATATTTACTATCAGTCTTTTTATGTTTGTATTTGTTTTGCTCTGATTTGTTTCTTTGAATTGTTTAATTAATTTAATTATTTATTAATTAATTTTTCCTTTTTTTTTTTGCTTTGCTATATATTTTTCTCATTTTTGAAAGTGCTCGCATGTTTCTCATTTATTGGAGCTGAAATCCATTGTTTAAACCTGCAGCAGACCGATAGAAAACACAGGTTCAAGTATTTAAATAGTACATTTATTTTTTTTTTACAAGCTAAATAAAACTCCAAATTTAAGAAAGATACAAACAATAATAAAGGAATGAATGTTCTTTACCTTGGTGAGCCTGGTAATGGGAAGTAAAACAGTAAAGAGAAGTGATGTTCTATAATGAGAAGACAAGGAGGGAGCTGGTTGCTGAAAGTTGTTTCCTTTTTCCTGATTGGACTTCCTTTTTCTTATCTTATTGTTGATGTTTCATCTTTTCTTCCCGCGTTGTTCCTCCGGCAGTGAGAAACACGTCTCGGCGCTGCTCAAACTGAAGACGAACATCAGCAAAGTGGACCGCAGGACGATCAAAGCCACCCTGGTGGAAACGCTGGACGGCTGCAGGCCCGACGTCAGTACCCAGACCTTCTTCTCCAGAGTGGACGTCAGATGATCTCCAGCATCTGCTCTGGCCTTTAAACACTCCTGTCCCTTCACACAACAGCGGTTCTCAAAAAAGACTTTTTGGAAATGACTCACACGGTGGAACTTTTTGAAATGGCGCCACGCCCTCAAGTAAATAGTTCTTCTGCACATGTGTGACTAGATGGACAACAAAAATCATGTTGATGATGTTTCTAGCTTATCGTTCTCTGCACGTGTGCCTGTGTGGTTTCATCACAAAAACAAATAGCACCCACCGGTGGCCTGGCATGCTAACTGCATCCTGATGCCATGGATACGGACATGGTTTTCAGGACACTGCTGTGTAAAAGCAAAACTTTTCTGAAATGGAAACAAAAATGAACCGTTTTCACTTGAAACATGGTGGTAAAAAAAAATGGACCTCGATGACTAGAAGCCCGTTTGTGTGTTTTGGAAGAAGTGGTAGTTCTCAGTGTTGCTGGACGACGCGGCGCCGTTCACTGCTTCGCTCCTGTCAGCGTTCGTCAGATGGTGCGTATATTTTTTTTTTTAACAAATCTTTGTTGTTGTTTTCCTGTTTCCTTTCATGCTGTGCATTAAGTGTTGGATTAAAATTAGATTTATGAATAAATTTCACATTTGAAAACTGTTCTGAAATATCTGGTTCACTGAGTTTACAGAATTAAAATGTTCCAGCCGTGCAGTGGTAAGGTCTCTCTCTCTCTCTCTCTCTCTCTCTCTCTCTCTCTCTCTCTCTCTCTCTCTCTCTCTCTCTCTCTCTCTCTCTCCTTGAACCTGCCAAGTGCAAAGATATTATTCCCTTTGTTTCTATAAAAGTGTTTTTCTCATGAAGGTTTTTATGATCACAATATTGCAATGGTCACTTTTCAACATGACTCATTTACAAGCAGCTCAAAACCATCTTGAACAATTCCTGGAAATTAACAGTAACCTTTGAGCCGTGGCGTTTCCCGTTTATTCCTGTGGAAAAATCACCTGCAGCTCGCCGCTGCTATCTGGAAGCTGGAGGGAAGGATATGGGCCTGCAGGCCGTGCCATAAATCACAGTTCACACTTTATTATTCGTTTGTCTTGGCACATGAGGAGGGTTGTCTTGGAGAAATACGAGGTTCTTGCTACAGATCTGTTGGGAGGAAAAGAGGAGTGAAGGAAGACAGAGTCAGTAGAGTTGCCGCTGATAAACTAAGTGGATAAGAAGCTGGAATCCTCTCTGTGTCTTCCTGCTGTGAGTCAGTCACTCAGAACTAAAAAAAAACCCCACATTATTCAAACTGTCTCATGATGACAGAAGGAGTGGAGAGTGAGGAAGCCGGGTGAAGCCAGAGATCAGGGCAGAGTGACTCCCACACGTCTCTGGGAGATTTCATCTTTCTCTTAATGAGCCTCACAACGGGCGGGAGTGTCAATCTCTTTCACGGTGAACAGACTCTAATCTGAGCAGAGAGAAAACGCCTGAGCTCCTCCTGAGAAGAGCAGATTTCTGATCTTCTAGTGTCTGCAAAACAAATGAATGGCACCAAATACAACAAGGACATTTCAGGACACTTTTAGAAATGTAATAAAATAAACAGTTGCACATGAGCAAGCAGAGTGTCACGAATCGAGGTGAACCCAGAGGATGACTGGAAAACATGCAGATTCAGAGCAGGTTGACTTGAGCAGACCAGACCACAAAGAGTCATCAGCAGAGTCTATAAACCAGAGAATCAGAAACAGAAAGCAGACGGAGAAGGAGCTGGACCTCCCATCAGACAGTGAACACGCCAGAACAGACACAGGAAGACTGGACTAAATACACTCAGGGGGCAAAGAGCTGGAAGGGGATTGGTTCATAGGGAGATAGGAAAACAACAAGAGGTGCTGAAGACGCGAACAGACAAAACAGCTACAGGAAAACCTCCCTGAACAGGAAGAAATCTGCAGAACCAGACCCAGAGGAGACTTTCTGCTGTTCCAGTTGGATTACAACAAAACAAACAAACCAAAATGTATATTTTGTTGTTTTATTGAATCGTGCTGAGTTTCTTGGTTACAGTACAACCTTTGAGCCCTTCTTCCCCTCAATTTAAAAATGAAATAAAAATAAAATGGCAAAGAGTAAAAGTTCAGACTGTTTACAGAAAAGACAATCTGAGTTTAATGGAATGTCTCATAGCCAAGGTTAAAAACCATTTTAAAAATTCACCGGGCTTTACACATCAAAACACAAACAGTCTGGATTAATTCACAAACGTCTCAGATAAAAAAGAAAAAAAGAAACAGATTTCTCTGTGAAAATTCAAGTAATGCTCAAATAACTTAATAACTTATAAACAGCATAAACGTTTCTCTTAATTTTAGTCAGTGTTGCTCATTGATGAGACAGAATAAATCAGTGCAAACGTTCTAACAAACAAAAGACAAAAAACAACAACTCAAATTTTAAAAATGGTAAAGAAAAGACGCAGTGAACCACGTTTCCTTCTTTTGGACTTTTTACTGCAGTGTGACATGAATCAAGGTCTTTGATTAAAACCTGGATTCTCATTTTGCTGCCGCTGATAAAGAGAACTAAAAAAGAGAAATCACCTGCAGTGTGTGCTGATTTCTGTTGACAGAACAACAGACAAGAAAATGTTTTTTCAACAAAATTAATTCACAGCATGAAGAAAAATCATGGAACGATTAGGTAAACCTGGGAATATGTAAGAACACATTTTGCGTCCCCTCCTGGTGTCTGATCGCTGCCCTGATGCCTTTCACCTGTTCCTGAGTGTGTGATTGTCGTCACCTGGTGTCTGGGGTATAAAGTGGGCCGTTCCCGTCTGCTCCGGCTTTGGTCCGTCAGTGTTTCTGAGCCTCACTCAGGCTGTTTTCATGTGATTCTGCTCTCATGTGTTGAAGCTTCTGTGTCTTTTTTGTGAATTTAACTCCCTTGAACTGGAGACTTTTGGTTTTTGGATTCTTGTTTTGATTATAAAAAGTTTTTTTTTCTCTCAAACATACAGCAGTGTCTGGCGTCATGAGGGCACATCTCTCAACCTAAATCTGATAGTTTAAAAGTAAAAGATTGGAGGTGAATTCTTCTGTCCTGTCATTAATGAAGTGAAAACTGGATTTCATAGGAATTTAGACAACTAGCTGTGTCTACATTTCCACGTTCTGTCAATCTGATTGTTTCAGCCTTCATGATCAGATCATCCCGTACAGATTTAGACGTACCCATAATGCTTTGTATAGATGCTCTTGTCCAGCATAAAGTACCAAGCCTGACTCATCAAGGTTATTTCATTAGAAATAGAATAAATAAAAACATTCTGCTTGTTCAGGAAGAGAATAATCTGTTTTCAGAGCAGCTTTGTTTCCCGCATCCACCAGTCGTGCTTTACGTGAAGCTACATAACAGGCCTGCTGCCAAAACTACGACAGTGGGAAGAAATCTGATGTACCGTTTACATGGACTCTGATCGGATCAGACTACAACAGGAGTGTCAAACATAAAGTACGTGGGCCAAACCCAGCCCGCAACTGTTCAGTCCCACCCACCTTGCAAAGAGTAAAACTTTCAGAGAGAACATTGGGTTCTTTTAAAGATATTTAAAGTTTTCTGTGGTTTCGATCAAGTGCAGCAGCTTCAACAGCGGCAGTACCAGCAGGACTGAAACGGCCAGAGTCGACTGCTGGGCATGGGCAGAGGGGAAGGAAGCGCCTCCATCACCCTCATGACATCCCTGCGAGGATAACCTCTCCACAGCAGGAGGCCAGGAAGCAGGCCTTTACTGGAAGAAACAACACAAACTTAGAAACACGCAGCTTCGTCAGTGAAACAGTCTGAACTGCAGAGGAGTCAAAGAAGCCCCGTCGGTCCCTGTTACTTCGTGTTTCTGTCATTAATCAGATACTTCTGGGCTTCCGTCGTGGGACAGGAGGCTACTTGTCATCATTTGTGCTTAATGTTGTGTACTTTGAACTAGTAGGGCTATCGTAGTGTAGATGGCCACAAGGCATTGTGGGTATTGTCGCTGATGTTCAGAGTCGTGGTTCAGCTGATTCTCCTGGAAGTTCGGTGCAAGTATTGATAAACCGGTTCACGTGTTACGATGTGGATCACTGACCCCAGACTGTGTTTCAGTTAGATGTTTGCATCGATCTTCCTCCACTTCGTAGCGTGTCGTAAACACTCAAAGGTTTCATGGACTTTGCTTGTTTTGGCCCCTTCTCTGGATTTGCCCCTGCAGACGCCTCTCTTCCTGTTTGTTCGGCTTTCAGACTCTTCTTCTGCTCTGACTTTCTAACTTGTGTGTTGATACTTCTGCTTCTGGGTTCACCTCGGTCCGTGATATTAAACATAACAGGTGTTGCAGGGTGGAGAGCTCACCTCTGTCCGTCACACTCGTGCTCTATGAACGCCATGGTGACCTTCATCCCCTCCACGTCGGAGCAGGTCAACACTTCTTTGATCTTCAGCAGCAGGTTGTTGTGTGGTTGGACATCTTCCACCTGAGAAGAGACAAACGGACCTAAATCTTGATTTGGTGTCCGTTTCCATCTTGTTCAATGAGCCCACTCTCAGCTTTAGCAGTACAGTCATATCACTTTGTCTCCGGTGAAGAGCAGCTCAGTTTGCGTATGAACAGTCTATTTTCAGTGATGCTCACCAAACTGCAGGTCTCACCCGATTTGAAATGATGTTGTGAAGCTCCACAGCGTCCTGATGGACTGTTGTCCCGATGTCCTCACTCCACTTCTTCCTCAGCTTCCTCATGCTGGTTCCGATGAGATGTTTGAAGTAGACGTGAGCGACGTCCTTGTAAATGTCCCCCATCACTGCCTGAGAGACAAAACACAGTCTATATGAGCAGCTTGTGGAGAATAACGCCTCCGCCAGGCTCCTCTGGGGGACTTAAGACTTCAGCAGTGCCTTGAACACCCTCGTCCCACAGCAGCCCGTGGAGGACTGCCATCTGACTTTATCATTATTAATGAGTTGATTATGATGATAGTTATTTTTTCTAAAATGAACAGGCAATTGTGTGAAATTCACTCTAGTTCATTTGATAGCAAAAACATTTCAATAATAGGCCACATTTATCAATACAAAGAAAATTTCGGAAACAGTATCTCATCGTAAAAAATGACAACAATTATATTTGTGTGCCGTAGCACTTAATTCCCGTGCTTTTATGTATGGTATATACTAGGGCTCTAACAACGATCATACTGTTGTTGTTGGCCCCCCATAATCTCGAGAGATCATGGAGCCATGGGGCAAAGTTGTGGAGGAACTGAGATGCCGAGTTGACAGATCCCCCGTCTCAGCCTCTCTGGTAGTGTCCAACGGGAGGGACAGGCAGGCCAGCTGGCAGCTTTGTCTGGGCCCGGGACAAGATAATGTTAGATGGGCCCTGTTGTAACTGTAGGGCGGGGGGATTAGGGGAATAGCGGCAGGGAGCGGTGCCTGCATGCGGTGTCGGACGGGGGGGAGTTGCAGAGCAGAGCAGTGTGGTGCAGCGCGGTGCCGGCATGCTGCATCGGGAGCCGGGGGTGGGGTGCTGGATGGGCCCCCCCACCGTTAATTCTGGGCCCCCTCCAACCCTAGGCCCGGGACAACAGACCCGTTTGTCCCCCCCTGTCGGCGGGCCTGGGGACAGGCCCATACAGTTGGTACCAACTTGGCTGCAGGAGTTGCCGGAAGGTGCCGCAATGCATAGAAGACCACACAACCTAAATGGCTTAAAAAATCTGCGGCTCATATTAAAACACCTGCAGAGGTCAGTGGTTCTAATTTTTGGACTGATCAGTATGACTTACTGCTCTTCCTTGTTCACAGTTAACATTTCACAATAACGTCCCTATAATAGTTTGTATCTTGCTGGCTTCTATATCAAATAACACATCAGAGCTGCAATAAATAGGTTTTCATTTCTGAAATCCACACTTCATGTCAACTTGATCGCATAAAAGGTGAAGCTAATTATTCTTGTTCTAGCACGACAAAGTAAACAATTCAGAAAACTAGCTCATATCATCATCACCTCATGTCTTCTTATACGCAATTTATTTTTCACCGTGGGGTGATTTATGGTAGTCTGGTTTGAAATCAGGTGTGCGGGAAGGTTTTTTAAGTAGAGAGGGCTGGCAACTGAATGAATGAAGGAGTAATGTCATTGCATTTTTTGCTGCATGGCCACTCAGGCTACCGGCTGGAAGCCATACAGCTAAGCTGCTAGCTGACATGACTTCAGTTTCAGCTGCCACAATGTTGTTTTTACCTTTGTCATCCTCGGGAACATTCGATTTAGATTTTTTTGGAAGTATTGTCTGTGAAAAAATCCGATAATCTCTCCTGCTTGCCATCGTTGTTTGATTGCAAAGAAGCTGCTTCCAGGTGAGGAAGGAGTCTCCTCAAACAATTTAAATTAAAATTCTTTGAAATAGACTTTTCCACATATCCCCACAGCTCTGTGTAAATCCATTCCACACATACCATTTATATTTTTATATATATATATATTTTTTAATTAAAGGTGCTGTAGGCAGGATTTTGCTAGTCAATGCTAATTTTTCTGTGTTTTCTTTGGATTAAATGTTGGAGTATCCACTGATAATCCTTTAGGAGTGTAGCATAATTTCACTACCGCGAGGGCGCAGCGTTTTCATCTGTCTCTGTTCTGAGCTGAAAAGGAACCTCAACAGCTCCAGGTATCTTTGACCAATCAGAAGAGCCCCTGAGGCTCTAACCGTGATTGGTCGAGGGGCGTTCGTCACACGTTCTTGTGGGAGGGGCTTAACTTGCGTACGAGCGTGATGTCAGAGAAAACAGGACAGGATTGGCTGTGCTGGGTTTCAAATCGCCATCTTAGATGGGTCATCATCTTGCTTAGGTAACCCTAAGCAAGATTGCGGAGATGCTGAATCCTCCCTACAGAACCTTTTAGCTTAGAGTCAACGCTAATGTATGGTGCTTCAGCTTGCAGCCGCCACCAGGGGGGGCTGCAGCCCCAGCAGCATCCCCCTTCCGGCATTAGTGTTTGAAGCTATGAGATTTCCTTTGCTTCTTCAGTGTTTTTACAGAGGGCATAGAAAACACTTGAAGCAGGTGCCTGTAAAACACAGGATTGCCATGAAACAGAGACAGAAATAATGCTTTTTCTTGATTGGACCATGGGAAACCATCAGGGTGGCAATGGGAGACACCTATCTGTGTTCTCACAAAAGCATATTTTGCGTGGTCTGAGTTTCTTCAACCGTGGTATCACAGCAGGGCTGGTCCTGGGCATAGGCGAACTAGGCATCCGCCTGGGGCGCAGTGTACAGGGGGGGTTGCCGAATTGCCTTCCCAAAAGTTTCTGTGACAGGTGAGCATTCATTATCCCAGTGCATTCAAGTATAGTGAGGGACGCAAGGCGGCACCCAGCCCCGTGGATGAGGACGCTCGTCTCGGGCTCGTCTGAGGTGCATAACAAGCCTGGGCACTGGCACCATTTGAACACCTGAGTTCCCTCACTTTTGCCTTAAGCCTGCCCACCTCTAATGTCAGATTGGAGCACTTCTTTTCTAGAGTGTGTATATGAAGACCACTGGACATGGTAGTTTGTCTTCCACATCCTTCTGGGTTGACTTAGTGCTAATGTCCACAACAGTTGTTGTGTTTGGAGCACTTCGATCTGTAGGCACTGCATTCCACTTCAATCCTGCATGAACATCTGATGGCCTCTTGAACTGGCTGGTGTCAAAGTGTGCCCTGCACACTTGTAACTCTGATGGAGTTTCTCAGAGCTTATCCCCTTCAAAGATGGATTGCACAGCCTCTGCACCCATAAGGCACATCTGTCGGGATGTTTTGGGAACCGATGAAAGGCGAGGTGCGCAATGTCACATGGATAGTTTTTACAGTTAAAAGCAGAGCATTGTTTTCGACTGCTCCACTTAGGTACTGTTCTCGCGCTCATGGTGTTTTACGGTCCGAGGAGGAAGGACCCACACGCAGGCAGCCAGGTGGAGTTCAAACAGCTCTTTATTGCAGGTAACAGGAACGGGAACGCAGGGATACAGGAACGCAGGACTCAGGAAAGCCGGGCTGAGCTGAGCAGATTTGCAGGGACATGGAAGCACGCAGACAGACCCACAAGGAACCAACACGACACACCAGGGGAGCAAGACTTAAATAGAGGTAGACGCAGGTGAGGCACATTAGGGAGTTAACGAGACAGGAGACCAGACAGGAGAACATGAGGAGCAGGCAGGTGACCTGGCAGGAGAGCATGAGGGCAAACAAACACAAAACTGGACCCGAGTGCCCCCACATGGCCGCAGGGGCACAGGGCGTGACACGGTGACTGCCTCGATCACCGACGACCCTGAAGCATAGATCGTTAATATAATGGATGGAGCTTTCGTGACGTCACCCATTGCGCTCCCAAATGCCGTTCTGCAGACTTCAGCGAGTCCAGCAGGACGTTTCCATATTGAGACATTTGAAACCGGATGTAAATGTGATTGGTCCAGCGCGTCACGTGACCGCATCACGGGGACAGAGAAGGCGCTGTGATAGGGCGATTTATGCAAAACTTTAACTCGTAATATAAAATCAACAGATGATTTATGTGAAAATCAGAGTCTGGTGAAGCCAGCATGGTTGTAGAAACTAGCGACAGAGACCAAAACATGTTTTGAAACCGGGCACTTTGTTTATTTTCACTCTGAAAATCGGCATTTTTGAATGGGTTCCAATGAGACTGGGGCTCTTTTTGAAACCAGCATCATCGCCCCCTGCTGGAATTTCCCCGGAATTACAGCTTTTTTGCACTTCCGCATTATCTTCATGTTTTATGAGCGGAGGTTGGCGCTTGCCCTGAAGATGTTCGTTACGCCTCAGATGCACAGCACAGTTTGGAAAATAAATATCTGCCGCTGGTCTCACTGGCACAGTTTAGTTTTCTTTTTGTGTTTCATCGTGATGTATACCATTTCATCCATTGCACCGCAGTGACTAAGCGAGAGAGGAAATTTCATTACTTTGTGTATGGAACACTGAAGATGACAAGTAAAATCTTTGAAATTCGACCAAGCTCTGATGAAGATATCTATTTATGATACAAGGAGAATCCTCACCTTGTGTTCAGCTGCAGCAAAATCCAGTTGAGGAAAATGCTTCTCCAAAGGCCTGAAGGGGAAATTCCGTCTGTTGTTTGATTTGAAGTATTCTTTGATGTTTTCCTGCAGGACAAGGAAATGGATCTCTGTTAACTCACACATGAATCTGTGTGAATATTGATTGTTGAGTTGATGGGATACCTCCACTTCATCAATGACAACTACAATGAGCAGCTTTTTGGTGGAAGTCTCCATCTCAGTCAGCAGCTCCACCGTTTTCTCCTCCATCTGTCGATCCTGGACGTATGTCCTGAAACCCACATATTCATCACGAGTTATCACAGCAGTTTTTCCTCAGCGGTGTTTTGGTACAGCTGCGTCTTTAAATCTTCATTCATGTCCTCTTTGTAATTGTCATTTTTAACAGATTGATTGTGGACATATTTTGTGTCTCATCGGCCATATTTGAGAAAACACTTGCTGTTGTCTTGGCCGTGGCCATCTTGATTTGGAGTTCAAATTGTCCTCCCTCTCTCTCCCTATTTGTGCCTTCATCTATAATTTTCTTGGGAGATTGATCTTGGACTGTTGTCAGATTTCCCATCATCTCTCAGCGCTTTGCGTAAAGCCACATAACAGCCGGTTTTGGTTCCAGTCCTCACACAAACACACTCCTAAGCAGAGCGAGTTCATCGGTGAGAAAGTTGTATTAGACTCACATTGGCCCTCATTTATCAAACGATCGCACGGAGGTAAACGGTCGTACGGCCATACGAAAGACGGGATTGGCATTTATCACTATGATCGTGATTGTACGGAAAGATGCAATCTCACGACAGGTCTGACATTGGGTACGCAAATGTGAGTCAGTGTGAATTTGCGGTGCAACACAGCAAAACGTGGCGGAAGGTAAAAATAATTATAAAGCAAGCCTCAAACACGTCATAAAAATAAAACAACGCCCTTGCAGAATATCTAATAAAATAACCCCTTGTGGGATTAACGATGGATTTTTTAACTTTTAATAACTCTGCTGGTCCAGCCTGCCACGGAGTGGAGGCAGTTTTAACAGTGCGCAAAGACACTCTTGCTGCTGCGAAGCAGCTTCAGACCCAGCAGGGGAAACACTGCTGTATATATATATATATATTTATATATGTGTGTGTGTGTGTATGTGTATGTATATATGTGTATCAGAATCAGAATCATTTATTAATGACCACACAACAAAGCTGGTGGAATTTGTTTCCGGTACAGCACTTAATGCTCACATCTCACAGGGTCAGTTACAGTTTCGACAAACAGATCATTACATTTAAAACAAATGATTATACAGCAGTTTTACATCAAGGCAATGATTGGTTTAAAGTCTGTATAGCTAGTGGAAAAAAACTGTTTTTAAATCTGACTGATTTAGTTGTCAACTAAATCAACAGGTGAAACAGGTGATGAGCAGGGTGTGTGGGGTCTGAGGTAATTTTCCTTGCACGCTGTATGATGCGTCTTCGGTACAGTGTGTCCACGGATGGAAGAGTGTGGCCAGTGATTTTGGGGGATTTATTGATTATGCGTTGGAGTTTTGTGTGTGAGTGACTGTCCAAATTTCCATACCAGACTATTATTGAAGAGGTGAGAATACTTTCAATAATGGCTGTGTAAAACTGAATGAGGATGTTGTCTGACTTTGAGTTTCTTGAGTTGTCTAAGGAAAAATAGTCTTATTGGCTTTCTTGTAAATTTTGTCTGAGTGCTGCTTAAATTTGAATGAGTTATGGATGTGTGTCCCAAGGAATTTAAATGAGTCCTTAATGTCTCTAACGTCAGTGCTGATGGAGATGGGTGCTTTGAGAGTAGGTGAGCGTGAAAAATCAATGATCATCCTGATTCACCTCCACCTCAGACCTGAGAGGATCGATTTCCAGCTCTGAAAAGTTTTTTTTTGCCAAAATCAGTCCTTTTCCTTGTTTGACCTCAGTGGGCGGGGCTCCAGCACCATCAATATTTGAGAACGTAACATGTTAATGACGATCAAATTCAGCTGCCGCATTTATCAACGCCCGATGATTGAAACGCTGAGATCGGCGAGGTAAGGAAGTGTTGTTAATGCCACGCGAGCCCCATCGTATGATGAGCTCACCGCTCAGATATACACCCGTTTGAAAGATGGATTGATAAATGAGGACCACTGAATGTGGACTGTTCTGTGTGAAACACTTTCACCTGCATGATGCACTCCAGGAGCTGGAGAGAAGGGAACCGTCCTGAAACACTCACCTGATTCCTCTACATGTTCTCAGAGTCTTGAGGAAGTGAACGGTCTCTGGTTGTTTCTTTAAAAACTCTCTCTGCCACGTGATGTACCTGTAAACAAAGACCATACGTTCCCTCAACACCTCAGAACTGTTTATCCAGCGGTTTGCACTGGAAGAGATTTAGCTGATGATATTTGTGAATCTTTGTCATTTTCTGGAGTAAATGCGAAGTCTTACCTTTTAGCAAACGCCAGAAGCTCCTGAGAACAAACCTGAAGAACTCTATCACTCAGTTCTTGGTCGATCGTTTTGGCTTTTTCAAACTTGGCATTAGTGCTCTTCAAGAGAGACAAACATCATCAGGAATGTCTCACTGAGCAGCAAAGTAACAAACAGATGACATTAACTTGAACACAGTGTGAAGATCCAGGTACTCAGACGTGTATTTCTACCTGGATGACGTCCATATCAAGTCCAATATAAGACTCCTCGTTGTCGCAGGTTTCCTGAAGTTTATGATCCCGCAGGATTTTGTCAAGGTGACCTTGGAGTTCTTCCTGTGTACCAAAAAGATTTAAAAGAACAAACACTCAGTGAGGCGTATTGGCGGGAACATTTAACCAGACCTTGCTGTGATTCTCACCATCTCTTTGTCCAAAGCAGAAAATGTTTTCACCTGCACAGTTTGAATCAGTATGTCTTTCGCTGTGCTCTCCCATTCGTCCCATCCGTCGATCTTCTGGTCGTCATGGTTGGAAAACTCCTCAATGCTGGGAAAGCAGCAGGAAAATCAACATCAGATCTGCTTATGATCAGTTCCCAAAGAGCATAGCCGCGGGAACGTATTCTCAACAGGGGGTGCTGAGAGAAAAAATGGCTCAGCGCCTGAGATGAGTGCTTTCATCCAACTGGGGGGGGGGGGGGTACCAGCGGCGCACCAGACACGTTTACCGGGATTTTTTTTTTTCCATCGTGACAAATACAATGTGTGGCGTGACTGCGTGACAAAAGACCGGGTGCTGCAGCACCCCCAGCACCCCTACTTCCCGCGGTAATGTCAAAGCGGTCAGTTACTCAACAAGTACAGATGATAAATGTGTGAATTCCACTTAGAATGTTGTTTTTAAGAATTAACTTCATGATGAGGGGTTTCTTTCCTCTCCTCCTGATGCCTGATGGGGTTGTAAGCACATATATGATGGGCAGCACCATGAAGGCTCTTCAGGGAGCTCAGGGAGCCTCAGTGGTCACCAGTCAGCAGTGGGATTTCAACCTGCAATCTCTCCATCCCAATTCAGTTTCTCTAACCTCGAGGTCAACACTGTGGCTGCTGCATGCCGGGAAAATAGTTCTGGAGTTATAACTGCATTGTCTTCAGATCATTGCTGTATGAGAGATAAATTTTTCTGAATCATAAACACAAAAACGGTGCGTTTTCTCTTCAAACATTGTCATGTGAACGCGGCCTGAGAGGCTGCTGACCTCCTGAGTTCAGCCAAACGGGGAAAAGTCCAGAGTGGACTGGAAGAAGATGAGTACCTGAGATACGAGTGACGAGCCCAGTACAGCAGCTTGAAGCCGCTCCTGCAGGAGCTGACTCTCCGGATCAGGCTCTGCAGGTGTTGGATCATCCGGCGGTGGCAGCAGTCCTCCAGGTATCCCATCAGCCCATGGGGCTGTATCCATGGTCTGAGCCTCTTCAGATGGAGGACCACGTCCTCCTCTACCTTCCTCAGGTGCTCTTGAAGGTTCTCCTCGAGGTTTTGCGGCGGCTGCGTGATGATCTTGGTCCAGAACATCATCATGTGGGTGCTGCATTTCTCTTTAATTGTTCCTGCCTCTGAGGAACCAGAATGAGGATCATCTGGAGGATGAATCAGATCCTGAAAGATGGTGTTCACGTCCATCTGAGAGCGCTGTTCCAGCTCAGCAATGTGGATATTCTTCACATTGTTGTTCAGATGACTGTTACACTCAGAGTCTGTAAATGAGAAAAAAACAGATAAATCAGACTGTAAGACTTCCACCACACCTGGAAGCAAAGCCTGAAAAGAGGAACTGGGACTGAAGTTTGAGTGACCAATCTGCTTTGATCAAATGTGAGAAACGCTGCAGAGCTGCTGTCTCTTTTCTCCTCACTGCAACGATCAATTCTTTCAAGAACTAAAATCCCGATCATAGAGCATCTTCCTCCTCTAACATCCAGATGACAGAAAAACCTCCACCACAAACTGATGAAGCTTAAATTAAACTCAACAAGTAATTGCTAGGTTACACTCTTGTATTTACCAATTGGTTTTTGTTTGGTAACACCTTACTTGAAGCCCCTCTATATAACAAATTTTAGTACAATATAGCACTGTATAACTGTAGTTATAAACACTCATAAATGGTCACAATGCTTTATAACATCAGGAGCTAACCCCTAACCCTAATCCCTTGCTGTAGAGTCGGTTATAAAGCATTGTGATCTTTTATGAGTGTTTATAACTACTTATAATGTGTTATACAGGGGGGCTTCAAGTAAAGTGTTACCATTTGTTTTTCTTCTGGATAATTTTTGTTATTCTGATTATTTTGCTGATTTATTTAAGGTACATTTCTCAATCAACAAAGGGTATGTAGCCTATAAAAGTTTACAACTCCTTGTATCTCCGCTCAGGTGAGGAATGTTTGCACATCCACTCCTTTCTCTAGTTAATACTTCACCATTTGACAGTCTTATCTGCTGCCGCAGAAACCAGGAAAATTTAGCTCGTCCAACTCCTGTTGCTGAAATATGCAAATTTCAGGGATAATGTCAACTCACGGCCTGCTGTCTGCACAGGGACACACCCAGAGGTGAGCCAGTAGTTCAGCTCAGTCAGGTTTATCTCTGATAACAACATACAACCAGGAACGCAGCTGGGGCGTTCATGCCACACACACTGAAAACGAAAAGTCTGTTCAACTAACATAATAGAATGATTGAAAGCGGTTCCACTAAATATAGTTACGTTTGGGAACATAATAAAATCCTGTGAATGTTTTTTAATCATATGTGACATTTTTCTTGAAGATGTTTGCTCTCCTGACGTAATTGAACAGAGATTTATTGTATTAAACACAACAAAAAAAAAGTGATCGCTTTACTTGGGTTCCATTTCAGAATTCAACCAACACAGAGACAGTCAATCACACATTCACACCAATTTTCAATTCCACATGCATGTTTCTGGAATGAGGAAGCTGGAGTGTATCACAGTCACATTGCATTTTCATAGACAGAACATCTTCCATAAATGTGTCAAAATCAAATGATCGAATCACGTTTACTCCTCAAACATGAAGCAGTCGTGACGAAGCCGTGTAAAGCTGCTTTCAACGAGCCATTTCTTCAAAGCAGCTTTGACTTCTACTCGTCTGTCACCGATCACCATACCAGTAAATATGTGTATTTGTGGCTTAGTTTAGTTGAAAACCTAAATTTCTTTGATACTTTATACAGAAAGCTTTCAGCACAGAGGATCAATAGAATAAAGAGCCCAGCTGGAAAACTTCTGCAGACAAAGAAAAGCCAAGAAAAACCATCTCTTACCATCTGGTAAATCGTCGTTATTGCTGAGTAAAGGGTCCTGGCTTTTGCTCTTCGGGACACGTTTCCGTCTGATTGGCATGATCTTCTGCTTTAAAGGCTTCAGTGTTTTTTCTCGTCACAGTGTCTCTCTGCTCGGTGATGCTTGCTCTTCATCTGACAGTCCTCATTGATACAGTCTCTTTTATAAAAGCCAGGGTGGTGGGGGGGGTTTCCAACTCCACCACTTTCACTTTCTGATCACTGCCTGGTTCCAGCCAGCCTCTGTTGGCGTGAATGACGGAGCTGTTGCATCATGCCGAGGCTGCACAAAAGAAGCTTTATTTACTACTACTGCTGTTATCGTGACTGCATTGATGACAATGAATGATAACGTCAGATTATGACAAGAATAACCGCAGTTTATCAATCAGGCCTGCAGCTGATAGATAACAGTAGAGAAGCCACAATGTTTTTTTTTTTTTTTAAATAGATCTTTAATACTTGTTTTAGTCTTAATTTCTTACAAACATTTGGTTAGTTTACAATAAAACCAGCAGTGTGAGACCTGGAAGTTGCTGTGCAGGTATTCTGTGGGAAAATCCTGCTCCGTGTTTACACACTAGTGAAAACAGATCAGATCAGTGAATCTCAGCTCTGAGTCATCGGTTTAACAGGTTTTATGTGAATGGAGAAAGTCGTGTAAACTGACCTGGAAATGAAAGAGAAAAGCTTCAGAGGAAACGAGACAGTTTAATTTGATAGCTTGTCGTTTTATCCAGCACAACACAAATGATAGTTAATTGTGGTGAAAAACTCTGCTTGTTCATTGATATCCTGAGGAAATAAATCATTGCGTTTGCTGTTGACCAAGTGAAATCAGGGAGTGAAGTTAATGTTTGTTTTCTTAAACAAACAGATGGATGAAAAAGGAAACGGCGAGCAGCTCAGTCTTGGTCAGGGGTGTTCAACCAGCGGCTCTGGAGCCACATGTGGCTCCTCGGTCCCTCTGTAGGGGCTCCACCAAGCTTTCACAACATGGAACATCAATGAACATTAAACATTTTTATTATACTTTTATTATACTTTTTATTATAGTTACACACCACAGTACTATTCTAAATGATTCGTTCAATAGGGATTCAAAAAGGGTACCAGTAAAATTTGGAAAAATAGCCAAAACCACAAGAACTGGGGAAAAAATAATAAAACGGCTTAAAAAACATGAAATGTCTAGAATTTCTAGGAGAACATAAATATGGTTGGATGAAAGAATGCAAAACACCTTAAAAGGAGGTAAAACGGTTAAAACTGGTAAAATTTCCAAATTGCCAACAAGAAATACTTGAAAACAGGAGCAAAACTGTTGAAATCAATTACAAAAATAGGCTAAAATTCATAAAATGTTTACTATTTTGAACCCTAACTTCATAGATGCATCATAACATAGTTTTTATATGTGCATCAAAACTATATATGAAACCTTCTGAGCTGCATGAGGCTCATTTTAAAGGTTAAATGTGTTTTGCGGCTCCAGACCAACTTGACTTGGCTGAAAGTCATAAAAATGGCTCCTCTGGTCATAAAAGTTGCAGAACCCTGGCCTAGATTAATGTGAATCTGCGTCAGTTCCACAGTCTGGAAGTTGTTTTCAAAGGGAGACATTTAGAATTGATTTCTTATTGTTCAGTAAACAAGCTGCTAAAAGATAGAAAAGTCCTGGAAAAGTATTCCAAAACGTGATGGAACTGAAAAAGCTCTTGACTGTTTGGTACTTTCACATCTCCCTTTATCTTCAGCAAATGGTTGATAAGTCGGTGTTTTATGTGGATCTGTAGCAGCATGTTTGTTTTGCAGATGAAAGTGGATCAGGGTTCATTCTGGTCTGAACTGGAACACATTCAGTGGATTCCTCCACTGTGAGAAGAATAAAGACATATCTTGTTTTATATTACTTTTCCCTTCAGCTTGTTTGAAACTTTTGTTTGAAATAAAGCTGGCTTAATTATCTGTGAGTGAACTGGTGTCTCCATGTGTTGACTCCAAGCTGGACTTTGTGAAAGCTGAAGGTGTAACCGAGCCTCTGCCGGTCGGGGATCCTCAGTGTGGATCTTCACTGAAGATCTGAGTGCAGATCCAAATATCACAAAATTAACAGAAGAACTTCACAAATCTGGCAAACATGAGACAAAACATTTCAAGTAGGACTAAAGAAATAAAGAAAACTCTCTGAAATGTGATGTGAAGCTTCCAAACGGAGACAAAAAAGACATGAAGAGACGAAAAATGATCAAAATAAAGAGTATTAATTTCAAATGGGATTCAAATGATCATAAACGTAATTACAAGAAAGAGGCAATTAAAAAAAACATGAATTCAAATAATCCCATTTGTATTGAAAACAAATTTCAGACTCAGAGAAGACTTTCTGTTGTTCCAGTAGAAATTACAACAGAACAAACAACCCAAAATTGTGTGTTTTAATGATTTATTGAATCTTTGTCAGTTGACTGGTTACACTACAAACCTTTCAGCAATTCTTACCCTCAACAAAGTAAAAAAAATAAATTAATTAATTAAAAAGGAAGCAACAGTAAAAGTGCAAAGTGGCCACAGAAGACAATCTTCGTTTAATGGAATGTCTCATTTCATTGGTTATAAACAATTAAAAAAAAGTCACCAGACTACATATGAAAACAGTCTACAATTATTCACATGAGCATCTCAGCTGAAGCAACTGACTTGAGAACATTCAAGTAATGCTAAAATAAATTAATTTATAAATAGTCAGCATAAATGTTTCCCTGTAGCTTTAGTCAGCTTTGCTTTTGTTTCTTTACATTGGTTATCAGGATGAGACGGAATAAATCAGTGCAAACGTCAAATTCTAACGAACAACGGAAAGCAAGATAAAAAAGAAATAAATATGATAAACGAAATAAAGAATGGTAGCGATCAGATCGACCCGTACAGATTTAGATGTACCCATAATGCTTTGTACAGATGCTCTCCTCCGAGGATTGATCATCAGCTTGACTTATCAAGCTCATTTCCCCAGAAATAGAATAAATAAAACACACATTCTGCTTGTTCAGGAAGAGGATAGTCTGCTGAAGAGCAGTTTTGTTTCCTGCATCTTGACTGAAGTGAAGTTATGTACGGACACGTAACCAAAACTACGACAGCGGGAAGAAATCCGACGTGCGACGTGTGGAGCAGCTTCAGCAGCAGAAGCCCCAGCAGGACTGAAGCAGCCAGAATCGACTCCTGGGGACGGGCGGAGCGAAAGGAAGAGCCTCCATCACCGTCACGACATCCCTGCGAGGATAACCTCTCCACAGCAGGAGGTCAGGAAGCAGCTGCAGGTCTTCACTGGAGGCGAGACGGCACAAAGTCACAAACATGCAGCTTCATCAGGGCCACAGCCAGAATGCAACACGTTTACATTTAACATTTATCTGATGAGGGGAAAGCAGGTCTCCACCAACATTGTTTGCAGCCTCTGTGGCCATATGGGGGCGCTCGAGGCCTGTTTTGTTTATCCCTTCTGTGCAGGTGGACGGTGCTGAGGTGTTTATGGAAGTCAGGGCTGGGCCAATCTCGGCGATCAGGTTCAGGTGCTACTGGGAGTGGAGGCCACTTCCCCCTGATGAAGAGGACTATTTAAGCAGATGTAAACCACCTCCAGAAGGGTTAATAAATACAATTCATTCATTTCTGACTGTTATTTAATTAACTTTTATCCTTATAAACTGGCCAGCACTCTATCCATCTGGTTTTTCATTTTATTTTGAAAAACTGGAAGTTTATTTTGTAAGACCTTAAAGGTGCATTAAGGAGTTTTTTAACTTTAAAAATACTTATTTTCCACCATAAATATGTTACACATTTTTAATGATGTGTACAATGTGCCCTGATATATTCACTGTAAGTACCTCTAACAGCGCTAAATTGTCACTTGAAAGTTGCAGTGCCGGTCCGGCTCCAGAATTTTTTGGGGGGAGAGTTTTAAAGAAATGACGTAATGCACACTCCGGCTGGCCTGATGGAGATAAGTTTCGTTTTGTCCGCCATTACTCCGCCAGATGCTTAGTGAGCAACAACTGAGCAGGATCTTCCAGAAAGTAAGAACAGACCGGCTTCTAGCACTGCCACAGCTCCACACAGACTCCACCAGGGAAAAGAGACTTAAATCTTACTCCAGCGCAAAGAGCGAAGAAGGAGTTCCTCTGTTCGTGCACGTGAGCCACAGGCGCAAGTTTTT
Organism: Salarias fasciatus; assembly: GCF_902148845.1. Taxonomy (NCBI): domain Eukaryota; kingdom Metazoa; phylum Chordata; class Actinopteri; order Blenniiformes; family Blenniidae; genus Salarias; species Salarias fasciatus. Next base: position 24,779,509 of record NC_043763.1, on the reverse strand, counting down.
CGCTAAGCTGCATTACACCCAAAGCCTGCAGGGGGCGCTGTTTCGCATAAAACGTGCAAACTCCTTAATGCAATCTTTTACTCTGAAAAGGCCTCATCTTTAGTACATGTGATGGGAAGTTAAAATGTATTCAGCAGGAATATAAAAAGTCATTTTAAGTTGACTAAAATCAGCAAAGCTGTAATTTAAGTTAATTCTGTTGTCAGAACTGATGTATTTCATTTTATTTGTTTAAAGTCTCTACTTTGACGTTAAAATGAAGAACACAGGAAGAAACCACGTTATGCCTTCATTTAAAAGGAACAATCCTGTGTGTTGTTGCTTTCGCGTTTGAGCCTCCGTCAGCCCCCGTAACAGTGGAAGGAATACTTCCAGGACCTCCTCAATCCCATCGCCATGTCTTGGAGACGTGGCGACCACGTCCCCCGTGGTATCTTGTGGGAGATGCTTCAGGACTGTGGAGTTCGGAGCCCCCCTGTCAAAGGCGGTCCAGTCTCTGTACGACCGAAGTAGGAGACTGGTCCACATTTCCAGCTGTCAGTTGGACCTGCTTCTGGTGCATGTTGCTGCCCTTTGTCATCAGTTCTGTTTGTAATTTTGATGAACAGAATTTCCGGCAGCAGCCAGGGGCCGGAAGCGAAATCGTCATGATACCCTGTGTTCAGGTGTTAAACTAGCATTAGTTACAGAGGTGGAGAGCTCACCTCTGTCCGTGACACTCCTTCTGTATGGCCGCCATCGTCAGCTTCATCCCCTCCATGTCGGAGCAGGTCAACACCTCTTCGATGCTCAGCAGCAGCTTGTTGTACTGCTGGACGTCCTTCGCCTGAAACGAGTCAAACGGATGAAAACCTTGACTTTGTGTTTGTTTCCATCTTGTACAATGAGCCAGTGTTTCCGGAGAAGAGCAGCTCAGTTTGCTTCTGCAGGTCTCACCCGGCCTGAGATGATGCTGTGAAGCTCCACAGCGTCCTCGTGGACTGTTGTCCCGATGTCCTCACTCCACTTCTTCCTCAGCTTCCTCATGCTGGTTCCGATGAGATGTTTGAAGTAGACGTGAGCGACGCCTTTGTAAATGTCCCCCATCACTGCCTGAGAGACAAACAGAGGTTCTATGAGTGGCTCTGATGAAGACATGATAACACACGAGGCGAATCCTCACCTTGTGCTCATCCGCAGCAAAATCCAGTTGAGGAAAATGATTCTCCACACTGGCGAACTGGAACGTGCACCTGCTGTCTGATTTGAAGTATCTGTGGAGGCTTTTCTGCACGACAGGAAATGGATCTCTGTTAACTCACACATGAATCTGTGTGAACACTGATTGCAGAGTTGATGGGATACCTCCACATCGTCAGTGACGACTTCAGTGAGCAGGCCTCTGGTGAAAGTCTCCATCTCAGTCAGGAGCTCCGCGGTTTCCTCCTTCATGTGTTGATCCTGGACGTAAGTCCTGAAACCAACATGTTCATTTAATCCCCTTGTTTTACTCCTCAGCGGAGCGAGTTGGTCAGTGTGAAAGTTGTATTTGGCTCACACTGAATGTGGACTGTTCTGTGGGAAACACTTTCACCTGCATGATGCACTCCAGGAGCTGGAGAGAAGGGAACCGTCCTGAAACACTCACCTGATTCCTCTACATGTTCTCAGAGTCTTGAGGAAGTGAACGGTCTCTGGTTGTTTCTTTAAAAACTCTCTCTGCCACGCGATGTACCTGTAAACAAAGACCACACGTTCCCTCAACACCTCAGAACTGTTTATCCAGCGGATTGCACTGGAAGAGATTTAGCTGATGATATTTGTGAATCTTGGTGATTTTCTGGAGTAAATACGAAGTCTTACCTTTTAGCAAACGCCAGCAGCTCCTGAGAACAAACCTGAAGAACTCTGTCACTCAGTTCTTGGTCGATCAGTTTGGCATTATCAAACATGGCGTCAGTGCACTTCAAGAGAGACAAACATCATCAGGAATGTCTCATTAAGCAGCAAAGTAACAAACAGATGACATTAACTAGAGCATAGTGTGAAGATCCAGGTACTCAGACGTGTATTTCTACCTGGACGACGTCCACGTAAAGTTTAACATAAGACTCCTCGTTGTCGCAGGTTTCCTGAACTTTATGATCCTCCAGGATTTTGTCAAGGTGACCTTGGAGTTCTTTCTGTGCACCAATTTGAAAGAACAAACACTCAGTGCGGCGTATTGGAGGGAACATTTAGACCACCAGACCCTGCTGTGATTTTCACCTGCACATATGGAAACAGCTTGTCCTTTGCTTTGGTCTCCCATTCGTCCCATCCGTCAATCTTCTGGTCGTCATGGTTGGAAAACTCCTCAATCCTGGGAAAGCAGCAGGAATATTGTCATCAGATCTGGTTATGATCAGTTCCAAAAGAGGTCAGTTAGTGAGACATCTCAGAACTTAATGTCCAAACTGAAGTTTATTTTGAGGTTTATTCACAAGTGAACTGGCATGTGTGTGACGATACAGAACAGAATACTACCTACTGTTTGTACAGTTTACTGATGAGACTCATCAAGCTTATATTCAATGTGTCTATGCAGGCTGCATATTTCAATAAAAATCTGAGATTGTACCTTTATCATATTGTATTTATTTATTTTTTTTATTGTATTTTGTATTTTTCAAAATGGAAAACAAAGTCCCTTTGGCGAAGAGAAAATTGGCAACCCTTGGCGGAAGACAACAGGTGAAGGACATCATACTGACACTACAGGGACGTGGACAGCAGGAGGATGGGAGATGGACAGAGTGCAAAACTGGCAACAGGCAACAGGTGGGGCTAAAGGACACCTGGAGAACAGGACCACACAGACAGGAGGACCCTGACACTGATCCCAGTTCAGCTTCTCCAACTGCAAGGTCAACACTGTAGCTGCTGCATGTGAGGAAAATATCTTTGTAATTATGACTACATTGTCTTCAGAACATTTCTGCGCAAGAGATAAACTTTTCTGAAGCATAAACACAGAAACGGTGTGTTTCCACTTCAAACATGACAATTCTACAATTTCATTCAGCAGACGCTTTTGTCCAAAGAGACGTACAACACAAGCTTTAAGCTCTTTTTAAGCTTTAGTAAGTGCTTCAAGTGCGAATGGTCAAAGGAGTTGCCATCAACTTGCAGAAGATGTGCCAACTACCCTCCCCCTGCATTTTTTTTTTTCAGTCAACTTAGTCAGTGCTAAGTAAGTGCTGGGTTTTGGACCACCTGCCCTATTCTACCCCTAAGATGGAGTCGGATTAAGTGCCTCGGTGTCACACTGTCATGTGAAGGCGGTCTGAGAGGCTGCTGACCTCCTGAGTTCAGCCAAACAGGGAAAAGTCCAGAGTGGACTGGAAGAAGACGAGTACCTGAGATACGTGTGACGAGCCCAGTACAGCAGCTTGAAGCAGCTCCTGGAGGAGCTGACTCTCTGCAGGAGGCTCTGCAGGTAATGGATCATCCGGCGGTGGCAGCAGTCCTCCAGGTATCCCATCAGCCCGTGGGGCTCCAGCGCCAGTCTGAGCCTCTTCAGATGGAGGACCACGTCCTCCTCTACTTTCCTCAGGTGCTCTTGAAGGTTCTCCTCGAGGTTTTGCGGCGGCTGCGTGATGATCTTGGTCCAGAACATCATCATGTGGCTGTTGCATTGTTCTTTAATTGTTCCTGCCTCTGAGGAACCAGATCGAGGAACATCCAGGATCACAGGCAGGTCCTGAAGGACGGTGTTCAGATCCATCTGGACGCGCTGTTCTGTGAACGAGGCAGAATAGAGGAATACGGCTCAAACTTGTGACACAACTATAAACCTGCACTTAACTGTGAGTGAAGTTTGACTGGGTTTGGTCTGATTGGTCATGTGTGAGACAAGCTGCAGAGCTGCTGTCTCCTCGCTGCAATGACCTCATCATTTCTTTAAAAAAGAGCTAAAATCCAGATTATAGGGAATCTTTCTCCACTAACATCCAGATTACCATCCAAATAATGTGGCAGCAATCCCTGAACCCGGTGGAGGACACCGGAAGTAAGTCAGTAATGCCGTCACGCTGAAGAAGAGTCCTGTCGAGTCTTGTCGTCTCGTGGGACTCCTGATGCAGCAGACAGGTACCGGCAGGTCAGGCGGACAGCACTGCCAGTGCAGGCAAACTCTGGGGTCTGGGAGGAGTTTGGGGAGGTCATAGAAGAGGACTACCGGTCGGCCTTTTTCACAGTGACCTTTTGGTTTTTCTTCTGGATCATTTTTGTTATTCAAATGATTTGCTGATTAATTCAGTGTATGTTTCTCAAAGGAAATGTATACTGTGCTTATTTGCTTACAGCTCCTATAGTCTAGTCTATCTTATCCGTTGCTGCAGAACCAGTAAATTAATCGTGTCAAACTTCTGTTACCGTGTTCCTCTTTACCTCAGACTCATTTCCCAGTTCAGCATTAACCCACGGCATGCTGTCTGCACGGGGACACGCCCAGGGGTGGGTCACTTACCTCAGTTTGGGAATCCCCAGACTGATAGTGGACGTGGGCGAAAATTTCCCTTTATGTAACCACAATACCTTCAGGAAAGCAGCTGTGGCGTTTATGCTGTCGATGTTTATGTCCTGTCACAAATTCTAAAAGCACGGTTGACACTCTACTGTGAAATATGCTGCATGTTTGTGAAACGTGGTTAGTTTTTCATAGGATCAGGTCAAGTGTAGGAGCCTGCTCTTGTCTGATTATTCATGTAATAAATTCAGTTGCAAAAATGTGTTTGAACAGTTGTACCCTCTGCTCATCCATCACGATGAGGGGTCCACTCAGATACCAGTATTTTACTTCCATGTGTATTTGTTGCAGAATTTCCTTTCTTTGATTCTTCATACATGAAGCGTTCAGCACTCAGACGATCAACAGAAAAACCAGCCAGGCTGGTTCACTAGCAAAGCCAAGAAAAAAACTGTCTCTTACCTTCTTGTGAATCCTGGGTATTTTTCTCCATTAAAGGCTTCAGGCTGTCGCTCGTCGCAGCCATTTTCAGTCTTCTGCTTGTAAACCTTGGCATGATCTTCAGTTTCAAAGACATGATGGAGTGTTTCTCTGTGATGCTCCCTCTCATCTGACGGTCTGTTGGTATATACACTCCAAACTCACAGCTGGGAGGGGTTTTCCTGCACTTTCACTTTCACTTTCCTCTCACTAACCAACCTGCAGTGAGGGCAGCTGCAGTAAAGCCAGCCTGCTGGAATGGAGCAGCCAGGGTGACGGTGTGCTGTGGTAAAAATCTTTATCAAATCGTCTGTTTCTGAACACTGAGATCCGGAAGTGAGCAGCAGACGATGCTTTATTTCTGTCCCACTTTGTTGAATATCAACAAATTCTTTCTAAACAAGTGATATGTCAGATTGTTCTGTGAATATCATCATGAAACAAACATTCAAAACCTTAAATATAGGAACCTCGTTGATGACAGGGAGCCTGTGGGAAATAGAGATTTTTTTAAACATGTATATTACAAATGTACTGCATGTGTGTGTAGAAAAATGAATGCCCAAAATGGTATTAAAGTCACAGCATTCAAAAACAGCCATAGAAGAAATCCACTCCACCTCATTAAGTAACTCAAAACTAAAAAGCAGCAGGATGTGATCTTTGACCTCTCAGTGACATCTTGATTTGTGTGTGTGCGTGTGCATGTGTGTGCGTGTGCGTGTTACCTGTTCTTTTGTCAGTTGCTGTGCAGGTATTCTGTGGGGAAATCCTGATCCGTGTTCACACGTATGAAAACCGATCAGATCAGTGAATCTCAGCTCTGAGCCATCGGTTTAAATGGTCGATATAAATGGAGAAAGTTTCGTCTGAGCTGAGCTCATCTTATGAAAACTGACCTGGAAATGAAAGAGAAAAGCTTCAGAGGAAACGAGACAGTGAAACCAACATGATAGTTCAATTTGACAGCTTGTTGTTTCACAACACAGATGATAGTTAGGGAAGAATTCCTCTCTCTGTTGACATCACTTCTACTCTGAGTCTGTCGAATTGTAAACTGTTTTTATTGTTTTGAAAAACTCTGCTTGTTCTTTAATGTCCTGAGGAAACAAATCAGTGAGTTTGCTGTTGACCAAGTGAAATCAGGGAGTGAAGTTAATGTTTGTTTTATCATCAAGGCTGTAAAATAGTTTCTAAAGCAAACAGGCGGAGGAAAAAGGAAACGGCGAGCAGCTCAGCTTGGATTCATGTGAAACGACGTCACTTACTCCACCTGGAAGTTGTGTTTTCAAAGGGAGACGTTCAGGATTGATAAAAAAGTTGCTAAAAAATGGAAAGGTCCCGGAAAAACGTGATGAAACTGAAAAAGCTCTTGACTGGTTGGTACTTTCACTTCTCCCTTTATCTTCAGCAAATGGTTGATAAGTCAGTGTTTTATGTGGCTCTGTAGCAGCATGTTTGTTTTGCAGATGAAAGTGGATCAGGGTTCATGCTGGTCTGAACTGGAACACATTCAGTGTGTGTGTGTGTGTGTGTGTGTGTGTGTGTGTGTGTGTGTGTGTGTCTGAGCACACTGCAGCTTCTGGTTACATCCACCCACTTTCGTTTTGTCCTTTTGTTGGTTAGTTTACAGCTAGAATTCAATCCTTGAGAAAACGTTTAACTTTAACCACTCGGGCTCCCACTGCTTTAACCGGCCGGAAAGCAGAAGACAGCGTGTCCGCATGTCACCGCTCACGCTTCATATCTGTCCTCCACAGCCTCCCGTAGTCCTGAGTCATCTGGAATATCCTCAGTGAATTAGTTCATGTGGGCGGATTCCACTTCCTCTTCAGGAGTTGATGTGCTGACCTCTGACCCCCCGGCATGCTGCGCCGACCCAGAGGCCGTTCCTGTACGCCGTGGCGGCGTCTCGCTGTCCTGCACACATGCGCAGCCTGATCACATGATGCTTCATGAACGTGCTGTTCAGGTGCGTCTGCTCAGGTGAGCTCTGACAGGCACACTAACTGACCTGCTTCTGCTTTTTCACTGGAATTTAGGCTGCCGATGTCGATCGCCTTTAATTAACGGCGGACTGTCAAATCGCAGAATTCGGATTAACGTTGGCAGTCGGCTCAAACAAAAGAAGGGAAATAGGGAGAAAACACAGAAAGTGTTCCAAATATCCTGCTGTGACTGTTCTCTGTTCTACACTGTTAGGATCAGAATGACTGTTCTGCTCATGGTTGTATTATTTTTATTTTATTTTTTTTGAAGTATCATCAGAAAGTGAGCTGTCGCTCTCCGTTACTTTATTCCTTTTAATACTTGAAGTTGTTTCCTCCTCTTGGTCTTGGTTTCATCACTGTTGGAGCTTTTGGTTTAAGATGCATGTTTTAGTTAGATCAGTGGGATTAAATGAATTTTTTTAAACTCAATTTCAAAATTGTGTTTGATGTTGAGATTGCGTTAAGTTGGTCCACATGAAACTTTATTTTGAAAGAAAATAAAAAAGGTAAATTAAATTAAGCTTTTACTGTCATTTTGGTGGGGCCAGCAAAAACGAGAAAACATTTCCACAGGAAATACAACACACTCATAAAACTGGACAACCAAAACAGGAAATTCTCTCTGTGTTTGATTCTTGGCTCTCTATCTGCTGTAATCATCAGGGCTCTGTGGCTGTTTCTGTCCCATCATGTGATGCAATTTGCACCAATAAGGTTCATTCTTTCAGCACGATGACGTCATTTAGAACTTTCCTCACTCAGGAGTTGGCAGCAATGTATCAGTTTTAGATGACATCATCATCTAATTTGACCCAGATATGCAAATGAGCAGCTTTGTCAATTCGATGATGATGTCATTTGGGACTTTCCTGACAGGAGTTGGCAACTCTTTATTGGTTTTAAAGCAACATTTTTTTTAAAAAAACACAATGAAGTGAATCATATTTAATTAAAAGTTACTTACAAAAAATGTTTCAATGTCATTCTGGTCGTATTGCGGCCCATTCTAGCCATTTTGTGACTCCTTCTGCACATTGTACACCTCTTTTTGATAATGTATCACCTTTTCAGTCATTTTGCTTATTGAGCATATAGAGCTGACCTTTGACCCCCAGCACGCTGCTCAGAGGCAGTTCCTGTACGCCATCACGGCCTCATACAGTCCTGCACACGTGCGCAGCCTGATCTCACCTGCACAGGTGAGCTCTGACACACACACTCCTGTGTTTTTCCTTTCATTGAGGCTGTCAGTGTTCATCTTTCAAAGTCAGCGCTCCATTACTTTATTCCTCTGAATGCTGAGTAGTTTCCTCCTCTCAGTCCTGGTTTCACCTCTGTTGGAGCTTTTAGCTGAAGGTGCATTTTTGAAGCAGACCATTCGGTCTACATGACTCTTCATTTTGAAAGAAAATACACAAGAAAGGTCAATCAATTGTATTTATTGCATATATTGTAATTTTTTGGCCGTGCCAGCAAAAATGAGAACGCATTATTACAGGAAATACGACACACTCACAGAACAGCATAGAATAGACTTTATTTATCTAACCATGGAGAAATTTACCGTTACAGAGGCTCGTAGAACACACGGGGTGCAGAAAAATTGAACATCCCACTCAAAATGGAAATTCTGTTTGAGCTCATGTGCTTCTCAGTTAAGGCACTCTGGTAAGAAATGCTTCACGTTTTGGGTTTAAAACTGCCTTGAAATGAAAAGTAACTGAATTTTAAACATCAAATTCAAAAACAGTCGACATTAATTCACACATGTATCTCAGCTACAACAGCAGTCTCCTTCATTGCACAAAGTGAACACTGATCAGGGCTCCAACAGGTGCAAATTAAGACTTTTAAAGAACTTTTTAAGACGAGAACAGAATTTATTGTCCATTTCATGGTCATACTGGAAAAAAATATTAGATTTACTTGTGGCACAATTTTGATTTTTGTTTTTTTGAGGCAAAAAAATGTCTTAATTTGCCAAAAATATAAATTTTGCGTTTCCTATGTAAATGTGGAATAATTTGATGAACAGATGGACGTATTTAGTGTATTTTATCACATTCACATCACCTCCACCCCCAGCCCCCTCTGAACCGCCTCCACCCCCAGCCCCCTCTGAACCGCCTCCACCCCCAGCCCCCTCTGAACCGCCTCCACCCCCAGCCCCCTCTGAACTGCCTCCACCCCCAGCCCCCTCTGAACCGCCTCCACCCCAGCCCCCTCTGAACCGCCTCCACCCCCAGCCCCCTCTGAACCGCCTCCTCTGAACTGCCTCCACCCCCAGCCCCCTCTGAACCGCCTCCTCTGAACCGCCTCCACCCCCAGCCCCCTCTGAACCGCCTCCTCTGAACTGCCTCCACCCCCAGCCCCCTCTGAACCGCCTCCACCTTGGCCTTGTAAACTGTTGGAAATATTATGTTTGATTATCATTGCTAAATGTTTTCATTGTTAAATGTTGTAGTGAACATGCACAGGAAACTGAAAGTTGACGAAGCAGGACAGGTGACTTGCCTGCATTCTTTAAAATGCTGACTGGGAGCATCGTATCTATGCTGACAGAGTGTGCTACCCTTTCCTGTTGCAACTGATGCATCTGTTGCATTGTTTCTGTTCAAGCAGGATGACTTCATTAAACCAAACAGCATCAGGAGCTCCTGCAGCGCCGGAGCCCCGCCCACCAGGATCACATGATTCACACTTCAGTTCGGTGCTTTTCGGCTAAACCTGCGTCAGTCACCAAAACATGTTGAACTGCTGCATTGTGTTTAAATGTGGCTATTCTATTCAAACAAGTTTACGGAAACATAATTTAACACGTACAAAACCAAATTTAAAATATTTTCAAGGTATTAAATACAGATTAGTAAGTTCAATACTATTATGGACTTTTCCAGACCCTGAGGGAACCCTGACTCATGTAGTGCTAAAATAAGTTAGTATTCAACATAAACATCTCCCTTTGGTGGCTTATTTGTTTCTTTACAGTTGATTATCAGGATGAGACGGAATAAATCAGAGCAAACATCCGACAGTAACGAACAAAGGAAAAGACGATAAAAATAAAGAGGTGAAGAAAAGATGCAGTGAGCCACGGATTCCTTCTTTAGTGCTTTTTGCTGTAGAATCACATGAATAAAGCCCTTTGATTAAAACCTGGATTCTCGTTTTACTGCGGCTGAACCGTTAAAAACAGAAAGAACCTGCAGGGTGTGCTGAGAACGGATGCCGTTAAAGCACTGCTGGCTTTTTGGTTTAAAATGTTTTTCTGTTGCTCAAAGTATGAAAAGTGCTTCACTAATAAAGTTGAACTGATTGAAATCTTTTAAGGAATTCCTTCATCTTTCAGTTGAACACAAAGAGAAATAGCAGACCAGAAGAACTTGTTGAAAAGAAGAATTATTGCAGAATTTGTTGCTCACGGCTTCAACAGCAGCAGCACAGGTAGTACTGCACAAACCAGGATGGCATTTGGAGGATGGAAGGAGGGGATTGGAGCACCTCCAGCACCCTCTTGACGTCCAGAGGACTGTAGTCTGCCCACAGCAGGAGGTCGGGAAGCAGCTGCAGGTCTTCACTGGAAACGGAACAAGGTCAGAAACATGCAGCTTCATCAGGGCCACAGCCAGAAGTGCAGAGGAGTCAAAGACACCAAAAACCCAAAGCACGTTAGATTCTTCATTTGGCATCTAAGAACTGAAGGCTGAAACAGTGAACATTTAAAATACAGATGAAGGGAGGAAAAAGACTTTCCTGAGGATAGAAGTTTAACAAAGTGTTGAGTGAGCTCAAAAAGTCAGATTAATGAGACTAAAGTGAGTGAGAATGTGGAGAATACAGTCAGACCATGAAGGAAAAAATCTAAATATTTCAAAGTAAGTCAGAATGTTGAGAATAGACACTGAAGATTAAAAATAGTCTAATTAAAAGAAGACAGATTTTTAAGGATAATGAGTCAAAAAATGGAGGGAAAATACAGAAAGATCGAGTAGACAGACTATCTTTAACTGTTTAATTAACAAGTTATTACTTTATTGGTAAAATTACTTTGAAAATGGTCCAAATGACTATTTGGTTTTGGTACATCTGGACACAGCTCAGTTTTGTTTGTGTCAGAAGTGAAATCATCACGAGACGCTGTGTTCAGACGCTAAACTGGCAGATGTTCCAGGCGTGTAGAGCTCACCTCTGCTCGTCACACTCCTTCTCTATGAACGCCATCGTCTGCTTCATGGCCTCCATGTCGGAGCAGGCCAACACTTCTCTGATCTTCAGCAGCAGGTTGTTGTATTGTGGGACGTCTTCTGCCTGGAACCAGCCAAACAGAGGCTCGCTCAGAAAAAAACTCCCCAATACAAGTTGGCAAGTATGACACGACGTTATGCAACAGAAGCCCGCACGCTCGGGCTGGACGATATGGCCAAAAATTTGATCACGATATACCATATTGGCCCGAATATAGGACGATGTTTTTTTCCAGAAATTGCATCCTCAAAAAGTGGGGTCGTGTTATAACCGCGGACTTACGGTAGATGGTCAATACCCATCCGCGCCGCTAGATGGAGCCAAAGTATCACTGACCAGAGAGCGAGTGGAGCGATGAAATGAGATCAAATGATCTGATGAAAAATGGCGGATCATCTGGGACAAAGGGGCTGAACGCTGGACAACTGAGCAAACAACAGAGGAGAAGTTATGATACCAACTTTAAACTGATGGTGATCAACGCAGCAGAGGCATCAAACTACTGCCAAGCCGCCAGGAGAGCTGGTGGAGCAGAGCCTCGTTCTTATTGGAGAGCACAGAAAAAAAGAGAAAAGCTTTCCGTGGTCCCAAGAGCGACGCTTCAGAGAGACTGATAGAAGGGTGAGTGAATACGTCTCTGAAAAACAGAAAGATGGAATGCCCACCACCAGAGCCTGATTCAGCTGAAGGCACCGGAAAGTTATTTACATCATTTATGCAGTTTGGACCCCTTGAGGTTCTTATTTGTTGCTTTCTTATTTTGAGAGAGAGAATATATTTTTTATTCAATACTGTTGTAATATTTTTTCATTTTGTATCTCGTGAAATGTTATCTCAATTGTGAGTTTTTGAGTTTATAATAATTTTATAATAAAAAGTTGTTTTATGAGTGACCTTACTGTCTTCAGCATTTTTTTTTTCACAAAATGATCTTTGAAAAATAGGGGTCGTGTTCTAATCGGAGTCGTCTTATATTCGGGCCAATACGGCAGTTCATAATTTCGGTCAATACGACATAATTCTGATATCGATATAAATGATGCAAAAGCCTCAGAAAAACTGTTAAGAATCAAGTACATAATGTACTAGCTGTAAAACTAGAAATGATCTATCCAGGAAGCTCCTCCAGTATAACATTTTAGAAATAAAAACTACAATAAATTAAATGTTTACCTTTTATTTAAGAAATATGAAATCACTGTCAAATAAACGTAAGTTTCACCTTTTTCAATATAAATGGCTTTAACTTTACACTTAAATACAGTTATGTTATTGTTACAGATTCAAACAAAGCTGCTTCAACCACAAAGAAAAATCAAAGTGCTCAGAATTACTGCAATAAACAGAAAAAAGACTGAGCAACAACAAACAAACGTTACTGGGACAGGGAATTGAAATAACTTCCATACACTCAACTTTTCAATTTTAATAGCTTTAACTTTTAAACTACGACACAGTTTCTCTGATAGATTTAAACAAAGGTGCTTCCACCAGGAAGAAAAATAAGTGCTCAGAATTACTAATGTTAAGTACAGAATGTCTTAAGGTTGTAGTGATTATGGTGACACTGCAGTGAATCCCTGTACTGTTTTTTTTTTTTTTTTGTGGTATTTGTCTTCACTGTTGCAGCGTCTTGTAAATTGTAGATGGTCCCTTAACCCCGCAGCACTATGGCTGCTCAAATAAATCAGTGTTGTTTCTGACGCTTGATAGACAGATACTTTTAATGAAAATGAGCTTGTAGCATATCGTCCACCTCACAGTGATGGGATGGAGGCGCCCTCTGAATGTTACTGACGTTTTGTTAAAGAGTTATTGAGACCAAAAGTCCGCATCTGTCAATACGCTGCTAACTTTACTGGACTGTCCAGTGAATGATATACCTAATTCGTGGCCATGAATTAGTATTTTGTGCGCACGATTTATTATTTCGTGGCCACAAATTAGCTTGTGGAAGCTTATTCAGTCACGTTTACATCACAAGTTCTCATTTTGGAGCTCAAACTTACCGCGGTGGAGCTTAGCTTGTAGCCTGAGCTGAGGACAGCCAGCTGTGGCGTGCGTGCCGAGTAGTGATCACTCTCTTGCGGAGCTTTCTGTTCGGCTTGAATCGGCGGCGCCGTGAACAGCAATTAGTGATTGTGAAATGCATACTGTAATGCACTATATCGAAAATTTGTTTAAAATTCATATCACCGTTATTGAATAAAAATATACCGCGGTATATATTGATATTGAAATTTTGTCCAGCCCTACTGCACGCTAAAGGTTTCAGGGCTCACACATCAGCCATGCTACATGCTAAACATGATTAAAGTCTGACACACTCCTCTGCAGCCAGGTGGAGTGTGTGGTGGCACACAGCAAGTTTGCTCTCTCAGTCTAAAGTCAACAGGAAGCAAAACTTTACCCAAAGCGTAGACTGTTCTATTTCTGTTCTAGTATATATACTGTTATATATGTTATATATACTGTTCTAGTCTATTTCCAGTGACTCTCACCCAGCGTGAGATGATGATGTGAAGCTCCACAGCGTCCGCTTGGACTGTCTTCCCGATGTTGGTGTCAGTCCACCACTTCTTCCTCAGCTTCCTCATGCTGGTTCCAATGAGATGTTTGAAGTAGACGTGGGCGATGCCTTTGTAAATGTCCCCCATCACTGCCTGAGAGACAAACTGAGTTTATATGAGCGGCTCTGATGAAGACATCTGTTCACACACGAGGAGAATCCTCACCCTGCGCTCCTCCGCAGCAAAATCCAGTTGAGGAAAATGCTTCTCCAAAGGGTCGAAGGGGAAAATCCGCTTGTTATCTGATCTGAAGTATCGCTTGATGTTTTTCTGCAGGACAGGAGATAAGATACTTTTATTGTCATTGCAGAGCACAGGTACAGTACGGTGACGAAATATCGTTTGATGATGAGGAGCATCGGGGTGCAGCGACAGAGCATGCCGCCACCTCCAAAAACCATACCTGGACACACACACACACACACACACACACACACACACACACACACACAGACACACACACAAAAGACAGTCTGCTTCAGTTCAGCAGTCCAGGCCCGTCGCAGCTTCCCGGCGCGCCACATCGCCCACCGCTGTCCATCTGCAAGAGAAGGGAGGGCTGGAAGCGGTGTGGAGATGGGGAGGGGAGGTGTGTGTTGATGTGTGACCTCAGTCCTCAATTCCATATGTGTGTGTGTGTTAGCCCATCTTCCTCTGTGGCATTCCAAAAGCCGTTGCTATGGAGACGGCCTCGGTTGGAGCAGCCCAACAGTCAACAGGTTGCCAGGAGAGGAGGGAGGATGGAGACAGACGATCGCTCCGTCTGCTGTTCCAGATGTAACCAGTGGCATCTCGTTTTCCCCTCCCTCTGCCGCAGACAGCAGCTGCATCAACCCTCTCATCAGGGCTGCTCAAGGAATCCAATTCTAATCCTGATACGATCTTTGGGGCAGGCTTGCAAAAGCGTGATACGGCTCCTTTAACCGTTTTTTCCCTTCACCTTGTTGAATGTTGTGCCAGTGCACTCAGACGTAAGAAATTGTATTTTGGACTAATTTATTTAAGTATTGAGTATAGACTACTTTGTTGAAGCGTCTATCTCTCATTGTATTTTAAATATTTATTCTTTTCACAAGGTTAAGTGCAGTACAGCTGTTTATTTTTTACTACAAGATATCTTTATACAGTATATGTAACAGGAATATTTTTTGAAACATGTTCAATAAATGCTGTTCCACATTCAAAAAAATAATCATTTGAATAATCACGATTACAGTATTGGCCAAAATAACCGTGATTATGATTTTTCCCCATAACTGAGCAGTCCTACCTCTCAGTGACGACATCCAGCTCGTGTCTCAACTCCACCACAACCCCAACCTGAGTGTCCATCTTAAGACTGAGTTCGTCAAAACAGTCAACCTCAGCTTTTGCCTGTTTGTTTGTAAAGACCGTTGGACGTCTCATGGCTGCGGCCTCCCTGATCCTCCAGAAGCTCAGGCCACAGCCCAGGGCGATCAGCAGCAGACCTGTCATCATAAATCCCAAGAGATAAACATCTCCCACGTTCTCTAGACAGGGGTGCGCCAGGCACAAGACCCCCCTCCACCTCCCCTAGGCGTCGATCACACAGCCAGCTGCCAGAGTCCCGTCCCAGCAGGAAGGTTCCCCCGCACCTTTGATTCTGTTGTGATGATCGCATCGATTGTGTTGATAGACCAGCTGATCAATTCCGTGATCATTATTTTCAAAATCCAAGGCAAAGTGATCGGTAGAGTCAAGCAGACGAAGCAAGTTAGTAAGGAAGCAAGGAGGCAAGTTACTGAGGAGCGTGAGCTGGGGTTAAACCGTCGTGAGAAAGGTTAGTTTTACCCTACTGATGATGTATTGTTGCAATAGTAGTGAAGCGGAGAAGCACAGACAGAGCGACAGGAAGAGCGTCCGCCTCCTCCGAGAGCCAAGCAAGAAGAAAGATGTGATCTCTGTTAATCAATCTCTGCAGACTTTATAGGATACCTCCACATCGTCAGTGACGACTTTAGTGAGCAGCTCTTTGGTGAAAGTCTCCATCTCAGTCAGCAGCTCGACAATTTCCTCCATGTGTCGATCCTGGATGTTTTTCCTGAAACCAACATGTTCATCATGACGTGACAACAGTGACACTGCTGTTGGAGTTTCCTCTGAGTTGCTTTGTTTCCTTAAAACGAGAGTTACGAATGTAACAACGGTTCTATGAATCCTGGATGACCGCCAGAGGCGGTGCTTAAAGCACTGGAATGTTCTCTTCGCGCATGCGTAGTTCAAGTATGTATACCAACAACGTCACTCGTGACCCCTGGGTGACCCAGGAACTATATAAGTTTGGGGTCTTAACCCTGGATCAGCTCCTACGGAATCTTCTCGCGTGACCACGAGGATTCCGCGCTCTGGCGGTCATCCGGGATTCATAGAATCGTAGTATATTGGTAACTCTCGTTCTATTTCATCCCTACTGAACGCCAGAGGCGGAGCTTAAAGCACTGGAATGACGAATGCCAACTCAGTCATGAGGAATCCCAGAGACCAACCTCACTGAGAAGCCTCTGCGGGGCCCAGTACCACCCGCAGTGCATGTGGAGGCACAACGGCCAACCTGTAGAACCTGGAAAAGGTGCCAGGAGTCGTCCAGATGGCGACAGCACATAGCTCATCCAGGGGCGCCCCCTTCAGGGCGACCAAAGACGTGGACACCTGGTGCCCTGGTGGAGCGGCAACGCACACCCTCGGGCAGAGGCTGGCCTGCGGCCTGGAAT
The DNA here is from genome assembly GCF_902148845.1 of Salarias fasciatus. Taxonomy (NCBI): domain Eukaryota; kingdom Metazoa; phylum Chordata; class Actinopteri; order Blenniiformes; family Blenniidae; genus Salarias; species Salarias fasciatus. Next base: position 24,763,002 of record NC_043763.1, on the reverse strand, counting down.
GGCAAACAGTGTCCACAACCCAGTGAGACAGGCGCCGCCTGGAGAGAGCAGAGCCCTTACTAGGGCCTCCGTAGAAGACCACTGGCTGGCCAGATCTCGGCACATCTGCACAGCAGCCATGCAGCGTCCCAGAGTTCTAGCCGGGCACAAGAGGCCCGGCCGGCCCCCAGGTCGTCCGACGGGGGTCACATATAGTGAGTGGCATAGGTTGGCTGTCCGCAGCCCAGACAGCACCCAAGGAAGGAAGCGGCAGTCACAGCGTGATGCCCGCCCCCCATCCGGATGCCACCAGAGACATGCGGGGAGAATAGACAGAGCGTGCAGCTCCCCCAAACGCTCCGCCGTGGTAATGGTCAGCAGGAACGTCGTCCTGCGCAACACCCACTGCAGCCCCGCCGCTGCCAAGGGCTCACAGGGAGGTTGACACAAGCTCTCCAGCACCAGATGCAGATCCCAGGCGGGCGCCCGTGGGGCTCTAGGGGGGCGAGCTTCAAAGCCCCCCTGAGGGAACCGAGACTGGAGTGTGGCCCCAAATCGTGCCGCCTGCAACCCATGTATGGAGGGCATATTCCACTGCCACATACACCCTCAGGGTGAATGGGGACCAGGCTCCGTCCAAAAAGAATGCAGAAGTCCAGGACCACGGGGACCGGGTAGAGCAACGGGTCCTCCCCACAGCCGCTGCACCACTGTGCAACCAACCTCCACCTACTACCATACAGCCGCCTGGTAGATGGTACCCTAGTATTCAAGGTGGTCCACCTGACAGGCTTCGAACAGCTGCTCAGCAGCGAGTCTGGCCCCTCAGACGCCAGGACAAGACAGAGTTAGTGAGGGTGGGGGTGCCCCACCGGCCTCCGCGCTGAAACAGCAGAACCCTCCCGCTGAGAAAGTGCCATGGCCCGCTGTGGAACAACCTGTGGAGCAGAGGAAACCAAGCTCACGCCGCGGATAGTGAGTCGCTTCCGTAAGCCACCACAAACGCACAGCTCCCCTATGGAGGCACCACACCCCTGGTGGGGGAGTCCAACAGGAGAGGGCACCCGCCAGCACCGCAAGGCCCCTGCAGGCACACAATCTGCAGGCTGGTCAAACAGGTCAGCAGGGTCTGTACAAAGCCTGGGAAGGGTTATCACCAGCTACAGGCTCCGGGCTAACACCAAGAGCGCGGCTTGGTAGGACAAGACGGACCAGTGCGAGAAGCTGAAGGAAGGGGGCGTACACCACCTGCACAGCCAATGCGACATCACCGTGCCAGCAAAGTAGCGGAGCCACATCCGGGAGAGGGAGCGGCCGCATGGCGACCCCAACTCCCTTCTGTCCGACAAGACACCACCTGCTGGAAGCCAACACTCACCGCATAGGAACCACCACCGCGGGGTCCAATGCAGGGGAAGCAGCACCTGCGGCCTACAACCCACGGCTAACCAACGCTAGCCATGCCGCCATAGCGAGGACGTGAGGAGCACACGAATAGTACACTGTCCAGGAGGGGGAATGGCTGCCCAACAGCCCCCGCCTCCATCAGCCCCCATAGCAGCGCCACCCACCAGAGCGGGGGGTGCAGCCCAAATCACCGGGCTAGCAGCTCAGAGAGCCACCCCCAGGCGGAGTGCTCAGTGGACTCCTGCTCTGTCCGCCGCCCTCACAGTGCCACCTGCCGGAACAGTGGGTGCACACAACAGGTCGACACAACGGCAATGCGATAAGCCGGGGGAGAGTGGTGTACACCGCCCGCACGGCGGATGCCGTACTACCAAGCCCATGAAAGCCAGCCCGGGGCGTGCTGGAGAGAGGGGACAGCCGTCCAACGGCCCCCTCGTCGCTGTGCCATCGGAGCAGAATCAGGCCAGAAGAAACAGCAGCATAGAGAAGCCGAGGGAGGAGGCTTGTGTCACCTGCACAAACAAACCTCAATCACCGGCCAGCAAGCCGGCCGAGGCACATCCAGATGAGGGACGGCTGCCCTCGGTAGCCCCCTCTTCCACCTGCTGCCACCCGTCCCACCGCCAGGCGCGGGGAGGGGGTACACAAAGCAGCCAGAAACTAAGAGGACAATAGCGATGCTAAGAAAGAAACAGTCGACCGGGTCAACCTGCTCCCCACTGCTCTGCAGTGGTGCCAGTTGGAGTATCAGGTGCTCGGGATGGTGGCGCGGTAAGCCGAGGGAAAGGGCGTACGCCACCTGTACGGCAAACCAAGTGGGTGCGGGGGGGAAACGATTGCCCCGCTGCTCCTACAGGACGGCGCCACACACTGAGCAAGGGGTGTGGGTGCAACAAACCTGGGGGGAGCGACCCGCAACCCCCCATCAGTCATGAAGAGTAGTAGATTCAGCAACCTTAACTTCTGCCTGGAGGTTATGAATGAATCTCTCACTGCAGGCTCAGCGTTGCAGAGCAGGTGAATGGGACCGCAACACGTCACAGCCTTTGGAGGGCATCAGCAGCTCCGACCTACATGGTCACAAGGCTCCCAGCAACGGTGCGTCATGTCCCGCAATCCACAATGTGTACGAACTGTACACGAGAAGAAAAAAGGAGCTGATCCTGGGTCAAGATCCCAAACTTATACAGTTCCTGGGTCACCCAGGGGTCACGAGTGACACTGTTAGTATAACGTACTTGAACTACACATGCGCGAAGTGAACATTCCAGTGCTTTAAGCACCGCCTCTGGCGGTCGGTAGGGACGAAATAGAACTTTATTCACATCCTCTTTGTATTTATTGGTCATTTCTGCCCCACTAAGGACATACTAACAGTTGTTCTAAGAAGCATTTTGGCCCCTCAACATCTTTTTGTGGTTACTTTGTTCCATTTTCACCTCATTTGGATCTTTTAGTACCTCTGATGTTTTGCTGCTCAGCCTTGTGTCTTTTAATTGTTGTTTTTAGTTTTAATTGAAAAAACATTTTCATTCCATTAAAGAGAAACCGTGTTCATTTTTGAACTTTTTGTCCCTTTGTGGACATTGTGCACCTCATTTAACATCTTATTACTTCCGCCAGGAGGTTATGGAATCACGTCGGTTTGTTGGTTTGTTTGTTAGCAACATTACGGAAAAAGTTATGGATGGATTGCAATGAAACTTTGTGGGAAGGTGGGGTCTTGGGCTAACTTAGAATCCATTAGATTTTGGTGAAGATCTGGATCACTGTCTGGATCCAGGAATTTTTTTTAAAGGATTCCTTATCATTGAGAGATAGGGCGGTCTTTCACATAGTTGGGCAGGCCCGCCGACAGGGGGCATGCGGAGCGGCTTGGTGACTGATTTGACCTGTGGCAGAGGCCTGTGCTCTCTGAGTGCCAAATTCTAGTTTTTGATGATATATCACTGTCAGTTTTGCATCTTTCTGTTGTGATTTAATGCTTTTGGTCCAAATTTTGCCTCCTTTTGTAATCATGTTGTTTTATAAAATCATTCAGCTGAAATTTGTTGATTCCACCTCTTAAAGTTGTTGATTTTCACCATGATCTTTCTGTTTGAGTCTGATGGATTAAGATTTGTTTCTTTTGTTGCTGTATTCAGTTATTATTTCTATTTCTCTTCTATTTAAAAAAATAAACACTGAGTTCATAATTCACTTCTGTGTGGCTTTCAACACACTGGGCAAGATTAATCAAAGTTAATTCTGCCTTAACTCTGGGGGTCACGATGGGTTCTGGTTGGATGGCGAGCAGAAGTGACGTATGGACGTCTACAGGAAGTAAACCAGCTCCGGCGTTGTCACTCTTTCTTTCTCAATAAACTTTGATGCGACAGATTACATTTTTATTCTTCCATCCATCTGCTCTTTTCATTTCATTCCACCCATTTCTTCTAAAGCGTCCACTAAATAAATCATCTCCGTTCGAGTTCAACACTTGCTGCGGGCCGCCATCTTGGAATATGTGCACATGTGCACAGAACGGCCGGAAGAAAGTTGAGGCGGAGAAGAAGGTTTCTGCTTAAAAAGAAGAGGAAACCTTCCTGTTTATTTGGAATTAAGTGTAATTCCAAATAAAGCTCTTTACCCTCTATGGACAGAGAGGAGATGGATAGAAGGGAAACGTTCTCAGACACTCACCTGATTCCTCGGCATGTTCTGAGAGTCTTCAGGAAGTGGACGGTCGCTGGTTTCTTCTTTAAAAAGACTCTCTGACACTCATTGTACCTGAAATCAAAGACCACAGTGACGTTCAGTTCACCTCCTGTGTTCCTGATGATGCTTGTTTACAGCTGAATATGTGGTCCTTCTCTGTTGGGGTGTTTCTGTGGAACAGCTACAGCACCACCTAAAGGCCTGGGGTGTGTACTACATCACTTTGAGTCATTTTCATGCTGTGTGGATGCAGATAGTTCCTGCAGCGATGCCGTGTGGATGGGAAGCTTTTGAAGAAGCACGGGGCGATAAAGATCATTTTAAGATCTTACCCTTTCACAAACACCAGCAGCTCCCGAGAACAAACCCGAAGAACTCTGTCACTCAGGTCATGGTCAATCGCTTTGACTTTTTCAAACGTGTCAAAGGTGAACTTCAAGAGAGACAAACATCATCAGGAATGTCTCATTAATCAACAAAGTAGTGAACAGATGGCATTGACTTGAACACAGTGTGAACAACCAGGCATTCAGACGTGTATTTCTACCTTTATGACGTCCACATCAAGTAAAATATAAGACTCCTCATTGTCACAGGTTTTCTGGCGTTTATGAGCCTCCAGGATTTTCTTAAGGCGAACTTGTTGTTCTTCCTGTGCACCAAAAAAGATTAAAAAAAAAAAAAACAGTGAGGTCTATTGGACGGACATTTAAATGGATGGCACTTTAAATATAGCACTTTTTACACTGCTGGAGCTCCATCCAAGCACTGGCAGCAGTTGGGGTTCAGTGCCTTGCTCAAGGATACTTGAACATGTGGACATGGGAGATGGGCAATCGAACGGTCAACCCCTGATTGTGAGACGACGGGTCTGCCAACCACTCCCCACAGCCAACCCCTCCTTAACCCAGGCGCCGTCCTCCACTGATGAAAAGTGAAGTCAATGTGAAAGTGCAGAAAATGTGAAATTCCAGCAGGGGGCGATGTTGTTGGTTTCAAAAAGAGCCCAGATCTCACTGGAACCCATTCAAAAATGCAAAATTTCAGTGCAAATAAACAGATTAAAGCCTGGATTCAGAACAAGTTCTGGTCTCTGTCACGAGCTTCCACAACCGTGTCGTCTTGACCAGACTCCCATTTTCATATAAATCCTCTGTTGTTTGTGTTGTTTGGTGTTATTTTGTGGGTCAAAGTTTTGAATAAATCTGCCAATCACAGCTCCTCTTCTCACCATGTGATACGGTCACGTGACAGGCTGGACCAATCACGTTTACATCCAGTTTCAAACGTTCCATGTGGAGACGTCCTGCTGGAGGCTTCAAAACGGGATTTCAGAACGCTAAGAGGGACGCCACGTTCTCTCTGCCCATCTTTACTATACAGTCAATGAGAACGCTAAGGGGGACGACACGTTAGCTGCATCCAATGATTTAAGCAGACCTTGCTGTGATTTTCACCATCTCTCCAAAGCAGAAAATATTTTCACCTGCTCAGTTTGAATCAGTATGTCTTTCGCTGTGCTCTCCCATTCGTCCCATCCGTTGATCTTCTGGTAGTCATGGTTGGAAAACTCCTCAATCCTGGGAAGCAGCAGGAAAATCAACATCAGATCTGGTTATGATCAGTTCCCAAAGTGGTCAGTTACTCAGCAAATACAGATGATAAATGTATGAATTCCACTTAGAATGTTATTAAGAATTAACTTCATGATGAGGGGTTTCTTTCCTCTCCTCCTGATGCCTGATGGGGTTGTAAACACATATATGATGGGCAGCACCATGAAGGCTCTTCAGGGAGCTCAGGAAGCCTCAGTGGTCACCAGTCAGCAGTGGGATTTCAACCTGCAAACTCTCCATCCCAATTCAGTTTCTCTAACCTCGAGGTCAACACTGTGGCTGCTGCATGCCGGGAAAATAGTTCTGGAGTCATAACTACATCATTTTCAGAACATTGCTGTGCCAGAGTTAGACTTTTCTGAAGCATAAACACAAAAACAGCGTTTTCACTTCAAACACTATCATGTGAACGCAGTCTGAGAGGCTGCTGACCTCCTGAGTTCAGCCAAACAGGGAAAAGTCCAGAGTGGACTGGAAGAAGACGAGTACCTGAGATATGAGTGACGAGCCCAGTGCAGCAGCTTGAAGCAGCTCCTGGAGGAGCTGACTCTCCGGATCAGGCTCTGCAGGTGTTGGATCATCCGGCGGTGGCAGCAGTCCTCCAGGTATCCCATCAGCCCATGGGGTTGCATCCACGGTTTGAGCCTCCTCAGATGATGAGCCACGACCTTCTTCACTTCGTTCAGGTGCTCTTGAAGCTTCTTCTCCAGGTCCTCTGGAGGTTTGGGGATGCTCTTGTTCCAGAACTTCATCATGTGGATGTTGCATTGCTCTTTAATAGTTCCTCCCTCTGAGGAACCAGATCGAGGAACATCCAGGAGCACAGGCAGATCCTGAACGACGGTGTTCAGATCCATCTGGACGCGCTGTTCTGTGAATGAGGTAGAATAGAGGAATATGGCTCAAACGTGTGGCACGACTGTAATACCTGCATCTCTAGAATCAATGCCATAAAATCCCACTCTAATCCCCTCTTGTAGCTATTTTAAAGCTTTCTCAGGAGTGAATGAATTTGCCAAAATCACTTAACCTGGTCCATTTTCCAGACCTCTGCATCTGCAGAGCTCTCGAGCTCTGCAGATGCTTTTAGCAGTTTGCCTCAGCCTTGTGGGAGGAGTCAGTGCTGTTCCACATCCTCCCCCATTCATGCCAGAGAACATCTTCCACCAACCACATCCAGATTATAGAGCATCTTCCTCCAATAACTGAGGGAACTTCAGTTAAACTTTAAAAGTAAATAAACTAAATTGCATTGAAAATATGTAGCTTGTTTGTGTACATCTTGAAGATTTCTTTTTTAAAGAAATTATAATGGAGCCTCACATTTACAGAAAATAAGACGAGGCATAGACCAACAAGCAAACTGCAACAGAATAACAAAAACAAAGGAAAATAAACTAAACATGAATAAACCTCAGCATACCTCAGCACCCGGCCCGGGACAGAAATGAAACAAGAGAGATGTCCATTGTTCACAAATGGGAAGTTTGAAAAAATAGGGCTGAAATCTCATGGAAGCACAGCCACTGGAGTTCAGGGTTGTCAGCTGGTTTTGGGACTGCAGCGCTGATACTGAGGTCAGGACAGGTACACTCACTGTCTTTACATCATAGCATTATATACATTCTGTCTTACATTATAGGGCATCTTCCTCCAATAACTGATGGAACTTCAGTTGAACTTTAAAAGTAAAGAAAGTAAACTGCATTGAAAACATGCAGCTTGTTTGTGTACATCTTTAAGATTCTTTCTTTTTAAAGAAATTACTACGGAGGCTTGTGGCGATCGCCGAGAGGGGAGTCAGACAGGGGATCCGGATCTGAGTGAGGTTTATTCTCCAAACACACAGTGACAGCTGTCATCCAGGAAGCATGCCTCAGCAGAACACACCCGCCTACTGAACCCCACACAGTGCAACACACCCCCACACGTCACCAAACCCCGCCCCTTCTACTGTGAGGAAACTCCCTCCCCACAGACTCCACAGGCTCACATTACAGAAAATAAGACAAGGAATCCCACCAACAAGCAAACTGCCACAGCAAAACAAAAACAAAGGACAATAAACCAAACATGAATATACATACCTCCCCGCCCGCCCCGGGACAGTCATGATCATGAAACAAGAGGAGATGTCTGTTGTTCACAAAGAGGAAATTTGAAATAATAACAATTTCGATGTCAAGAAAGGCCTGAAATCTTCAAGGAAGCACAACCACTGGAGTTAAGGGTTGTCAGCTGGTTTTGGGACTGCAGCGTTGATACTGAGGTCAGGACAGGTACACTTACTGTCTTCCTAGGCCTGGGCGATTATGTGATCGTGATTGGTGATCGCGATTAATTTCCAGTCGATCACGGTGATCAGCTGTGAGCACATTTACTCGATCAGACATGGCAGAAATGTGCGTGACACAGCCAATCACAGTCGACTTTTCCCTGCTCAACTTCCGCCTGTAAGTTGTCTGAGAAGTAAACAGAGATGGAGCTGAACGTGGAGCCGAGGGCAGTGAAGCAGATGAAGCCAGCCATGCCTTGGCGTTTTCCTCTGAAGATGAGGCTGCTGGTGACAGGAAAGACTGCTCCACGCCGCACTGCTGCTAGCACACCGATCCGCAAAGAATCTGGTCTTTTGAGTACAGGAAATACTTGTGATACAGTTCAACTAACGATCGTTCAGTTCTTCTCTTTTACTGAAAATGACGGTGCATCGCATCATTGAACATGTCACCACGTCTTGCCGCTAACACTCTTCTTCTAACAACATGCAGGGAGAGCCTGCAGCGCCTGCGGCGCCGTTCTTCTTCTGTGGTGTCTGTGTAAAATAAGGTTGAACATGCAAACAGCACACCAAGTGGCATGAAGTGTAAATGCAGTCATGGCGTCGTCTGTGGCTGTGGTCTGAATGAGGATCTCCTGGGGTTATTATGTTTCAGAAACCAGAATATTTCTTAACACGAATATTGACTGCACGTAAACGTAGCCAGTGTCGTCTTTTCAGGCCACTGCACCATACGAACAACATTCTAAGAGGAGAAAAACGATTAATTTTGTCTATTTTTTTTATATTATTGTAGTTTTGTACCATTACATTTTAAGTCTAATTTATCCAATCTAGATTGTTATTTAAATGTTGTACATTTGATGCAAGCATTAATGATGGCAGCAGCATATTTAGCATCATAACTTGAAAATAATGTTTACATTCTAAAGCACCTTCATTATCCCCAGGCGGTTTCTTGACATTTTTAATCTTTTATAGCAGGGGTCGGCAATTAGATTTGGCGGCGGGCCACTTTTTTTGGGGGCACTTCAATCGCGGGCCAAGGGGTCTCCGGCTCGCGCGCGCGTCCATCCGCGGAGGGGGGGGGGGACGCACTGCTTGGGATGAAATTACTCTGTCGAGCAATCTAGCAATTTTGGTGAAAAAAAAAAGAAAAGAAAACGTGTCACCTCCGTGACATATCTTTATTAGCATAACAACAAGCCAGGTTAAAATCGCCAACTAGCTTACCGGTATAGCGATATAAGGCAACTGGACGTACAGGAGGCTATCAAACGCAAACACAAATAAACATCATTGGATGATCAGAAACAAACTTGTTTGAGCCCAATTAAGACTGCTGCAGAGCCACAGAAGCTGCGCTTTTCAGCTGCCCGTGGACCGGAAATCACTTTATGGCAGGGAATCACTTTTTGGCACGACACCGGCAACCACAACAAAACAACACATCCCTCGAAGATTGTCTATTGCAACACAATGACACATATCGCACTCTCACAGGGGTGCGTGCGTCCGCTCGAGGGCCCGGGGTAATGAGTGTGTTAATGCGTTTGTGCGCGCGCGTGTTGGGATCCTCTCGCGGGCCAGATTGGACGGTTCGGCGGGCCACATTTGGCCCGCTGGCCGCTAATTGCCGACCCCTGTTTTATAGCAACGAAAATCCTCAGGGCTGTAAACTGTCACACTTTAACTAACATCATTCAGTTCTTCTCTTTTACTGAAAAAATGATGCATCGCAAGATTTTATTATCTTGGTGCTAGATTTTTTTTTCCATTTACTGCACTGTTAAGTAAGATTGTTCTTATATTTTTCTGTTTATATTATTTAATTCGCATTGCTATTTGCTTGCTTTGTTAATAAAATGTTAAACTATTCTATAGTAGGAGTGTAACGGTATTTGTATTCGTCCCGTACCGTCACGGTACGGGGGTCACGGTTCGGCACACACAATCACACGACGAATACACCAGTGAGTAAAAAAAAAAAAAAAAATTCCAACCTTAGATGGCGGTAATGAGCCTAAAAGCTGCCGGCAACCACCATTATCACAGAAGAAGAAGAAGTAGAACAAGCAGGTCCAAACATGAACAAACAAAGAAGAAAGTACAAGCGGAATGAGAGCTGCAGCGTGTGGCGGAGCGGATTAAACGGGAGAGTATTTGTTCCGCGTGCGTTCCCTCATACGGAGTGACGTGTGACGTGCCAGTAAACGGGAAGCAGCACAGTCAAAAAACCAGCAGAGAACGCCACGGTGGTGGAAAAACACTTTTTTAATACAAAACCCCGACATAAAAAACATTGGAGAGGCGAGATGGAACCAAATCGCGCAACAGTGAGTTGTATAAAGAGCTCTATAGCAGAATACGAGCGATAGCCGGCTGGTGTTATGGATTAACTGGTTCCCGTGTTAACGAATGACAGCGGAGGTCTGTGTAAACACATGCTGATTACAGCAGTTGTTAAAGTAAGACTCACAAAAGACTTTAAACGTATACACTCACTGTAACTGTCGATAACCGACGTTCGCCAGAACGACTAGATGTTTCAGTCATTATTGGTCATAAGTTAACACGGGCACCAGTTAATTCGAAACATCGGCATGCGGCGCAGAGCTCACACCGAGACGTGCTGCTCCGCACAGCGGTGCTGCGGTCAGGAGAGCAGCCGCTCCTTCAGCAGCATATCATGGAGATTTTGGGACATTATTTGAGCAGATATCAGCAGATAAAAACTCTCTGCTTTGCGCTGAGGACTGCTGCTGCAGAGAGGAAGACCTGCAAGTTCCTCGTGAGACTTTGTGCGCATGGATGCTTTGTATGCTGTACATGAATACACTCGCGTTTAATACTATTGTTTACAATCGGATTGAAAAAACACCATGCAAACTGGGCCAATAATGTGTCGCATGGGAAAGCTTGGGAAAAATGTTCTGGTACATTTGTGAGCTTTTTTTACTTTTTCCCCACTGTACCGAAAAACGTACCGAACCGTGACCCTTACACCGAGGTACGTACCGTACCGTGGCTTTTGTGTACCGTTACACCCCTATTCTATAGTTCTAGTTTTCAGTGCAGATGCTTTAAAACTGGTTTAAAAACAATATAACATATCGTGATTATAATCGAGATTGAACGATATGAAAAAAAAATTGTGATCTTTTTTTTGCCATATCGCCCAGCCCTATGTCTTCCACATTTTCATGACACAAATATGATTAAACCCTTTTCTTATGTCCTCCCCTCTTCCTTAAACCATATGCTCTGCTGCCACAGCCCAGAGACAGAGGGGAGCTCAGCTTATTTCTGTTTCTTTGTGCTTTTGGAGAGATAGTTTTTGATTTATGTGCATCATAAGTCAAGGTTAAGGGTTATGATGCTTCCCACACCTGTCTGTGGGCTGATCGCGTCCTTTTAGGGCTTCTGTGGTGATAGGCCTAAAGAGCCAACAATTCGGTATAATAGCACTGTAATACAACAATAGTTTGACCTGATTTAGTCCTGAAATGCACGTGTCCATCACGGAAAATTCCACATGTGCCACTTAAGACTAATCCTCCTCCTTGGCCCCCCTCCCTGTGCAGATGGCATGATGGGTCATTTACATCAGCCCAGGACTCCTCAGACTGAGGGGCCACAGTTTTTATAAAACAATATTCCTTCAGGAATGCAGCAGCAGCAGCAGCGCTCATGCTATAGACCAGGGATCGGCAACTGGCGGCCCGCGGGCCAAGTCCGGCCCGCCGAACCGTCCAATCCGGCCCGCGACTGGATTCCAACACACGCACGCACCCACGCACCCCTCCGGGCCCGCGAGCGGACGCAGGCCCCCCGAATGGACGGCACCTCCTCTGGGCCCGCTCCGCGAAAGCATGCCTCCGCCGTCGAACCCCCCTCCGGGTCCGCGGATGTATGACCCCCCCCCCCCCCCCCCCCCCCCCCCACTGTAGTTGCCGACCCCTGCTATAGACGTTTATACCCTGTTTCGAATGATACCAGTGTAGTTTGACCTTGAACTGTGAAATATGCTCCATTTTAGTGTCATTGCCACGTTGTCAATGAGATGCTTTTGTGGTTTGCGCGTGGAAAACCTTTCATAAGAGGTAGTCACGTTGCACCGTGGGGTGAATATCCTGAAATCATGTCACCAATAGAGCTGGCCAACTTCTGCAGACAAAAGAAAAGCGGAGAAAAGTTGCCTCTTACCTTCCCGAGCACCGCTGGAGTCACTCTGCGTGTCCGTCCTCTGAGAGGTTTTCTTCTTTCTGATCTTTGACATTATTCTCCGTCGTAAAGACTTCATCGTGTCTTCCTCTCTCGGCTCAGAGATGCTGCCCGTTGCTCAGTCAGCTCTGAAGGACGAGCACACCGCCACAATGGCAGAGGGATGAATCACCCCGTCCACTACTTCCCCTGTGACGTTCAATGAACCAGCCGTTCCTTTGAACGGCTCTTTTAAGTGAACGACAAAAGCCGGTTCACAGCTGTCTGAGAGCCGTTCCTTTGTGCAAATTGTCCACGTTTCCTTCTCGTGTCTCCCGAGTGTCTTATGAGTCCGAGCTCTCACCGCTGCCTTCATGTGAACGAGCAAGTTTCAGTATTCCGCAGCTCGCGCCACGCACCTGAATGCAGCACCACTAGTGGAGGAGGAGCGTCTGGAGATCAGAGATTAGCCGGTTTCCCTGGTAACTGGCGACTGGGTTGGTGTCACGTTCCTTGTTGCTGATACAGGGCCGGCGCGGGCTTGTCAGGCACCCTGGGAAACCTGACGCCCCGTGGTAGTGTCGAGGACAGGTGCGCCGCGAGAGTTATTGGGCGGGGGGGGGGGGGGGGGGGGGGGGGGGGGGGGGGGGCGGGGGGGGGGGGGGGGAGTCGGCAATATTTGTCGAGGGGCGCGAGCAAGCGAACCAAGCGGTGCGCTGCTCAAACAGCCGTCACAGCAACTTGGGCGGTGCGCCTCACGGCCACATCAAGCGCCCCCCTATGGCTCGGCGCCCTGGGCAACTGCCCCGGATGCCCAGCCTAATCGCCGGCCCTGTGCTGATACATACTATACACATATATATATATATATATATATATATATATATATATATATATATATATATATATATATATGTACTTTTCTGACACTGACACTGTATATATATATATATGTGTATATATGTGTGTATACATATATATATATAGTTTCCTTCATTTTGACGTTAAAAAAGTTAGGGTTATATATATATACATATATCATAAATCATCTGGCAACCAAGATGGCTGCGCCCAGTAAGACCGCTGAGTTTCGTGCTGGTAAAAAGTTACTTTTCTTGTAATACGCACGGGGAAATTGACAAACGAAGTACAGGAAAGCTTGGCAATGCCACCTAAGAAGACAGTCGGCAAAGCAGAGATGGAGAGCGAGATGCAAGAAATTCGTAAATCCCTGAACCTCATGACGGAGGAGCTGCCTAAAGTGACCGAGCAGCTAGCGACACTGATGGGACTTTTCGATGAAGTCAAACAGCTCAGAGAACTGATCAAAGAGAAAGATCAAACCATAAATGAACTCGAGAAAAGGATTGATCAGCTGGAGCAATACACTCGGATCGATGACGTTATTATCACGGGACTGACTGTAAAACCACGATCTTACGCCAGAGCAGCAGCAGGGGGCAGAGAGGTCGGCGCGGATGCTGAACCCGAGGACCTGCAGTCTCTGGAGCAACAGGTCGTGTCATTTTTGAGGGATAAGGATATACACATCGAAAAAGAAAACATTGCAGCCTGCCACACCTTACCAAGGCGCGGAACGAATAAACCTGCGATCATTGTGCGTTTCCCCAATAGAAAGCACAAAAGTGAGCTACTGAGACAAGGGAAGAAGCTGAAAGGAAGATCTGTTTACTTTGAATGAGCACCTGACAAGGAAAACTGCGGAGATCGCTCGTGAAGCACGCATCCTGAAGAGAGACAACAAGATAAAAGCAACATGGACGAGGAATTGTAAAGTATTCATTCAGCTAAAGGGGTCCACTCCGGAACAAGCCAGAGTCATGCTGGTAAGAGAACTACAACATCTTCAACAGTTTCGATAAGGCCATTGGATTACAAACTTCGCGTTTGATGGAGCGTATCTTTATTTCATTTATGGATTTTTTTTTTTTTTTTGCGTTGGTCAAAGTGACAAAACATAAGGACATACCGGAAATGACTACTAGAAAGATATCTAAGCTGAATTCCAATCGAGACTCTACTGTTGGTAGAGACATGACGTGTGGGGTTGGCATGCTGCCATTGTGTCTGTGTACTGTGTGTGCATTTATTTGTGCTAGTGTATGTGCAGGCCTATGAGTAAGCATGTGTGTATGTGTAAAACTTCATATAGAACATAAATCATGACAGAACCAATGACTGATATCAAAACAATGTATAACACCGTGGAACACAAGACAAATGGAGTTGATTACGACATTGATCCAGATAGAAATTTTTATAATAACATAATGTATGACAGTAAGTATTATACTGATGAGGAATTCAATAATATGAATATGGAGGGAGCTCTTAGTGTAATACATTTCAATAGCAGGAGCCTGTATAAAAACTATGATAATATCAAGAATTATGTCAGCAAACTTAAGAAATTCATGGTTATAGCAATTTCTGAGACTTGGTTAGATGAAAATAGGGTAAGTGAAGTTGAAATGGAAGGATACAAACTGTTTAATATTAATAGAATATATAAAAAAGGAGGCGGTGTAGCTATTTATGTAAATAATATCCTGGAGTGTAAAATTGTTGAAAATATGTCAATTGTAGTTGAGAATGTTCTTGAATGTATAACTGTAGAAATTGTGTTAGAAAAATCAAAAAATATTGTTATTAGCTGTGTATATAGGGCTCCAGGAACATGTCTAGATACATTTAATCAAACGATTGATGGCTTATTTTGCAATTTAAAAAAGGAGCATATTGTTTGCGGTGACTTCAATGTAAACCTACTAAACCCACACAATGATACAAAAACAATAGACTTCATAACGACTATGTACAGCAATAATCTAATACCACTAATAACTAAACCTACAAGAATCACAACCAATTCAGCCACACTAATAGATAATATATTCACTAACTCTCTTGGAAATCAAATTACTGCTGGCCTACTTATTAACGATATTAGTGACCATCTTCCAGTCTTCTGTATCCATCACCAACTTCTCAAAAAGATGACCACACCCAAAGTGAATAAAAACAAAATAATCAGATTCAGAACACCTGAAGCTCTGACCGCTCTTAAGTCAGACTTAAATAATCAGTCATGGGAGGAAGTCTACTCAACACCTGACCCTGACAAAGCATATGATGCTTTTCTGAGTATAATAATCAGACTGTATGACAAACACTGTCCACTTAAAAAATGCTCTACCAAAGTAACAACTAGGCAGGAGAAACCATGGATAACAAAAGGCATAGCCAATGCATGTAAAAAGAAAAATCATCTTTATAAATTATTCATTAAATGTATAACTAAATATGCAGAAGAAAAATATAAAACCTACAAAAATAAGTTAACAAATATAATAAGATCTTCTGAAAGAGACTACCACCATGAATTATTGGAAAATCACAGGAATAACATTCAAGGCATCTGGAAAGTTCTAAATTGCTTAATTAAGAACAGAACCAAAGAATAATATTACTCTAATTACTTCTTGAAGGACCAAATAAAAATAAAGGAGGATGAGGACATTGCAAATGAGTTCAATGATTTCTTCATAAATGTTGGACCCACTTTTGCGAATGAAATAGCGGAACCTACAAATACACAAGGACTGGGTATAAGCAATATAGAAGGTAATATTAGTTCATTTTTTCTCAGTGGTGTTGAGGAAAGCGAAATTATCAAAATAGTAGGGCAATTCAAAAGTAAGAGGTCAACAGACAGTTCTAACTTAGATATGGTTTTGATCAAAGATATAATTAACTGCATTATCACACCTTTCACATATATTTGTAATCAGTCCTTTCTCACCGGCATCTTCCCTGCAAAAATGAAAACCACAAAAGTGATACCCATATTTAAAAATGGTGATCAACACCAGGTCACTAACTACAGACCAATTGCATTACTGTCTCAATTCTCAAAAATTTTAGAAAAATTGTATGTCATTAGGTTAGATAATTTCCTTAACAAGTACAACCTTATAAGTGATTTTCAGTTTGGATTCAGGACCTCAAGATCAACATCAATGGCTATAATGGAACTGGTGGAGGATATCTCGGAAGCAATAGACAAAAAAGAGTACGCTGTTGGAGTTTTCATTGACCTTAGTAAAGCATTTGACACCATAGACCACAATTTGCTCTTGTCCAAATTGAACAGATACGGAATTAGGGGTGTGGTCATGATTGGCTAAAAAACTATCTCACCAATAGGGACCAATATGTTCAATTCAATAATCTCGATTCTGGAAAAAAAATATAACTCATGGCGTTCCACAGGGCTCTGTCCTGGGTCCCAAATTATTTAACATAAATGATTATTATTTAAAATAAATGATATAGGCTTTGCCCTTAAAAAAATGCGTAGTATTTCATTTGAAGATGACACCAGCATCTACTGCTCTGGGAAGAGTCTTGAACAGCTTCTGGAAACTGTGAGCAAAGAACTTGAGACATTAAAAAAATGGTTCGATCATAACAAACTATCTATGAACTTAAAAAAAACTAAATATATTATTTTTGGAAATAGGAAGATTGATACATGTACTAAATTGAAAATAAATCAAACAGAAATAGAGAGGGTAAGTAATACTAAGTTTTTGGGGGTAAATATTAATGAAAAGTTGAATTGGAAATTGCATGTAAACTATCTCAAAAGCAAAATAGCGAAAACCATTGGTATAATGTGTAAACTTAAACATTCTGTAAACCAAAAATCATTGCACTTACTGTACAATACCCTCATCCTACCGTATTATAACTATTGTTCAGAAATATGGGGGAACACTTACAAGTCTACACTTCAACCAGTTTTCATCCTGCAGAAAAAAGCAATTAGAATCATCAATGGAGCTGATTACAACACCCCAACAAACCCATTATTTTTTAAATTATATATGTTAAAATTGCATGATCTAGTTGACCGAAACACAGTTGTACTAATGTACAAAGCTCATAATAATATGCTTCCTAAATGTCTCCAGGAGAGATTCAAACCAAGAGAGACACACTATAGTTTAAGAGGAACTGATATCTACCAAAAAAAATAGGGCTAGGACAAACACTAAAAGGAGTTGTATCTCGATTAGAGGAGTCAATTTATGGAACAGTCTTGATAACGTGATTATTGGGTAATTAATAACATACAGTTATTTATAATACTGTTATTTTTATTGCTGCATTGATTAACGTACTCATATCAAAATATACAACACCTTGATATTGTAGTCATTGTCGGATCTTCGCTATATCATTCTAAATCTAGTAATCTCCAAAATAAATAAATAAATAAATAAATAAATAAAAAATCGGCAGTCAGGAGGAATGGTGCTGAATGTAAACATTAAGTGACACAACATAATCACCAGTGTAGGGCAGGCAAGGGGGGCTGTACTGCTTGAAGACCACCATCTTCTTGTGGTACACTCCCAAATCTTGTCTCTTTTAATGCACAGTACAGGACACTCAGACAGGGATGGTCCTGCTGCCCGGGGACTGACCTCCTCAGGCAACCGGTCCACAAAACACCTGGTCTTTTTAATGCACCTCACACTAACAAAACAGAACATCAAATTAAAAACAAATGTAACCACCAGCACCATTCAGTGTGACTGCTGATACACTTCATAATATTTGTTGGAGTGATTGTGATGGTGATGACATTGGTGACAATAATGATAATGATGACTATTGCAGTCATGATGTTTGCAGTAATATGGATAACTGTAGAGTGCAAGGGGTGGGAGTTTTGTCGTGGAATTTTATTTAAAAAGTATCCTAGGCCAGTCACGGTGCAAAAAACCCCACAAACATATATTCCAGAAAAAACGTAAAATCTTCAAGTATATCCACTCTTGGTTCTTGAAGTCTTCCATCGTAGTTCTCCTCAGAAAAATCAGGCAGAGTCAGAGTCAGAATGCAAAAGGAGGACTTTATTCCCAAAAACACCTCCTGGCAGTCAGGTTGACCAAAAGAACTGACGCGCCGATCGCTCTCCGCTCCATCTATTTATACTATTTCTTGGGAGTTCGTCAACTCTCCATGGACTCTTCGTCAAGACACAATTGTTCCCCCCTCCCTACAAAGGTCAAGGTCCGTGACCCCTTGGGAGGCCCTCTCAGCCTCCATCAAGTCTCCATCAAGTCTCCATCAAGTCTCCATCAAGTCTCCATCAAGTCTTCCCAAATGCCAGGTGTTGTGCAACAAATCATAGTGTCACATTTCTTGTCCAATGAGCCTCATTTACACCAGAGGGAGACAGAGAGACAATTGACCTAAAGTCTTGACTTTAGAAAAAACAAACTGTCCAGCTGCCAAGAGGCTGCCGTAAAAATAAAATATGGCAGGCTGGCGAACAGAAAAAGGATACATGTCTTTTCTACGCCTGTGTCTACTAGCCTACTATAACTCACAGAGACATGCATTACATGAACAATAGTAAATAACATAATATAATAGCATGATGTAAAGAATATTATAAAATTATTCTACAGTTTATAAGCTTGTCTTCTTCCTACTCCTTTTCGAGATACAGACAAGAAATCTTTCTATAACACACTTCTTACTCCAAAGCTAATAACTTATGTTTCTAAAGAAATGTGGAAATAGTACTGTACAGTTTGTTTGTTTTCTTGTTTTGTTTTGGTTTTTTTCTTTTTTTGGTTTACCAAATGTGGCTCTTTTGTATGGGATATTGTACAGTACATTCTTAATTTATTTTGTATTTCTGTATCCCGAAATAAATTCATTCATTCATTCATTCATTCATATATATATATATGTGTATATATATATATATATATATATATATATATATATATATATATATATATATATATATATATATGTATGTGTGTGTGTGTGTATATATGTATATATATACATATATATACTTGTTGCTATAGAAACCAGACATAAAGCCATGTTGGATCTTTTATGAGTCTGATTTCAACATCTGCTGCTGTAGGAAATGCTAAAGGAGGTCGGTCACCAGTTAACAAGGAAACCAGTCAATTTGAAACACCGTATTGACTACTTTATCAGAGGTTTTAGCAATGGAAAACACACACACACACACACACACACACACACACACACACACACACTATAAAATGCTCAGTTACAGGACAAGTAGCAGCATTTTGAAGCTCTTCTCTGGAGACAACGTGCAAGGTAAATCACAATGTGTGTCAGAAAAACACCAGGTCATCAAACAAATTCAACCGCCTGATGAAAACTCATAACTGACAGTAACAGTGTCAGATGTCAGAAAATAACAGACTGACTCCACACTAATGAGGCTGATGTCTCCAGTAGAGTCATGTGACCTTCGTCAAGAAGCCAGTCTTTTGAGAAACTGTTTTAAATTGTTTTGGTAAATGGCTGAACTGTGAACTTCCCAGATCACCAAGATTGTCTCCTTGGGGATAAAACTATGGTACCTCATTTAGACAAATATATCTTCAGAATATTAAAAACTGTCTTAATAACCTGTGCAAGGCCAATTCTGGAGTGTTGGAGAGATCCCTGGATCCCCAGGCTGAACATGTGGAAGACTGAGATGACGGAAGCAGCAACATGTGAGAAGATGTTGGGGAGATTGAACAATCAAATTGATATAATCAATGAACAATGAGATAGTTTTAGCAGATTTACATTAGAGACCGAAAGCTAGAATGTATAAATCCCGATTTGATAAAAATGTGCTGCATCAATGTCTGGGCTGAACTCAGATCATGGACTGCCCTTCACAGAGAAGTATGTGTGAACATACGTACATAGAAATATGTTTAATCACCTGCTGACCTGCCCATTTTCATTTTCTTTCTTTTTCCTTCAAAAACCTCTTTTTGTTTTAAAATTATGTTTATTTGTTATTATAAAAATGAAAACCGAATAAAATTTCAACTACAAGAAGAAAAAAAAAAAAAAGAGCCAGTCTTTTGAACGGCTCTTTCAAATGAACGGCTCCTCACGAGCCGGCTCCTTTCAAAGAGCCAGAAATCCTAGCTCTACCTGAGCAGACAACGTTAACAGGGACCTGCTAACAGGAGGCAAGAGCAACCACCTGGCTAGCATCGAGCAGCTGGCCAGCACCAAGTGACTCCTCCTCCAAGGGCAATGGAACGAGGGAACTATCTGGGCTTTAGCATAAACAGGTTTTAAAAGTTACAACTGTGTGTTTGATGATGTGTGGATTAAATTGAGCTTGTTGTCCAGTTTTGATGAACTGAGGATAAGTTAACAGTCTGTAAGCTAATGATCACTTCGCTTCACCCAATGCTGGGTTTGCAAGTTTGATACTTAAAGGTTGTATAGAAGATCTTTATTACTAACAAAAATGAATTAAAGCTAAAAAATGGCGTTACTAAGCTGCAGCAGCCTTTTTTTTATCATGATAAAAAAAAAATAAAATAAAAATTAATCAACTCTGGAGGTTGTAAAATCAATATTACTTTAGCCAATCAATAACGAGGTAGCCTCGTTATCTATTGGTTTTCTAACGTGTCAATCAACCTCTCTACATTTTTAGCGTAACTGTCATGCTCCTACGCACTTTACGTACCCCCCCTCCTGTTGTCGGCACAACACTCCCCCATACGCTCCACCCCACTCCCCCCATGCTAAGCTCTGCTGCCGCAATCAACACCTTTTCACCTGTAGACTTGAGACAATTTTTCTTAATCATAGCTACAACGTGCTGCCATTTGGCGAAAATGTATGTTTAATCTTAAAACAAGACTTGTATGAAAAAGTCCGGAGAGTGAGAGGAGGAGGGGGGGGGTTTGTTCACATCTGCAGGCTGCAGCGCACACAGACCAGCTGTGAGCTCCGAGCGTGAGTCTGCTCCAGTCCTGCAGCTCCACACAAACCTCCCCGTCCTCCTCTGATCCACCCGAGAGCAGGGACGGCTCAGGGACAGGATTTGGCACAAGTACAGGATTTTACTCATATTCGCTGTGTTTTGTGTTGTTCAAAAGGACACGTTGGTAGCTATGTGTTAGCGCTGTGATGCTAAGTCGCTACATGCTACTTGCTACTTTCTGCGTAAGGAGGAGGCGGTCCTCCGGAGAGAGCAGGGGAGGAGGGGGTGTAGGTCACGCATGCGCAGCATTTCAAAAAGGACTAACTGTCACTGGATTTCTCCCTCTGTGGAAAATCCTCTATACAACCTTTAAGTGTAAAGCTTCAGCCTCCAGCATCACATGTTAATCCAACATCTTCCACCTGGTCTGAGGAGATGTACAACACAGACCAAGAAGACTCATTTTTAATTGGTTTTTACAAAGTTGCACTTGAGAGAGGAAACAGGCCTCACCCCCTCTCAAGCTCTCTTTTGTTACTAAGCAGCTGTGGAGAGCACATCCCTCTGATCCGCCATTTAACTGTTGTCGCCGGCTGGCCGCCATTTTGATCTGTAGTTCCATCCCTCAGTCCTCCATCTCACCTCACAAACCACCTCCCTCCTCTCTCTCTCTCTCTCTCTCTCTCTCTCTCTCTCACACACACACACACACACACACACACACACACACAAATTCATACAATCACAACTTGTACAGACGCCTAAATAGAATTGTGTGTTTGGCTTTGCTTCATTGTTAATAAATATAATTTTTGGAATCATTTGTGTTGTTGATGATTCACAATGATGAATGGAATGTTGATCGCTTCTGTCCAAGAACTCCAGAATCCTTCAGGTTTTACTGTTAAAATGTGGTAATTGTTAATAACCTAAATTAACAGTTCGAACAAGTTTCTGAGATTGATTACATCGAATTGGCTCTTTTCCAACTAAACGCAGGTGGTGCCCCGAGGTTATCTGGTGAAAATCAGACTCCAAATTCTTTAATTAATAGTTATCTCTGATATTTAATAATTATTACTGATAGCCAAATTCATTAAGTTGAAATCACAACATTACTGGTGCGGCCCATGTGAGCCAGAAGAACTTTAATGGTGTGAACCCCAACAGATGTCATTCTGGTCGTATTGCGGCCCATTCTAGCCATTTTGTGACTCCTTCTGCACATTGTGCACCTCTTTTGATAATGTATCACCTTTTCAGTCATTTAGCTTATTGAGCGTATAGAGCTGACCTTTGACCCCCAGCACGCTGCTCAGAGGCAGTTCCTGTACGCCATCACGGCCTCATACAGTCCTGCACACGTGCGCAGCCTGATCTCACCTGCACAGGTGAGCTCAGACACACACACTCCTGTGTTTTTCCTTTCATTGAGGCTGTCAGTGTTCATCTTTCAAAGTCAGCGCTCCATTACTTTATTCCTCTGAATGCTGAGTAGTTTCCTCCTCTCAGTCCTGGTTTCATCTCTGTTGGAGCTTTTAGCTGAAGGTGCATTTCTGAAGCAGATCATTGGGTCTACATGACTCTTCATTTTGAAAGAAAATACACAAGAAAGGTCAATCAATTTTATTTATTGCATATATTGTAATTTTTTTGGCCGTGCCAGCAAAAATGAGAACGCATTATTACAGGAAATACAACACACTCACAGAACAGCATAGAATAGACTTTATTTATCTAACCATGGAGAAATTTACCAATACAGAGGCTCGTAGAACACACGGGGTGCAGAAAAATTGAACATCCCACTCAAAATGGAAATTCTGTTTGAGTTCATGTGCTTCTCAATTAAGGCACTCTGGTAAGAAATGCTTCACGTTTTGGGTCTAAAACTGCCTTGAATGGAAAAGTAACTGAATTTTAAACATCAAATTCAAAAACGGTCTCAAATAACTCACACATGTATCTCAGCTACAACAGCAGTCTCCTTCATTGCACAAAGTGAACACTGATCAGGGCTCCAACAGGTTCCTACAAGTCAAATTAAGACTTTTTAAGAACTTTTTAAGACAAGAACAGAATTTATTGTCCATTTCATGGTCATACTGGAAAAAATTATTAGATTTACTTGTGGCACAATTTTGATTTTTGTCTTTTTGAGGCACCAAAATTTATTAATTTGCCAAAAATATAAATTTTGCGTTTTCTATGTAAATGTGGAATAATTTAAGGAAAAGACGGAGATATTTAATGTATTGTATCACATTCACATTCACCTCCACCTCCATCCCTCTCTGAACCACCTCCACCCCCAGCCCCCTCTGAACCGCCTCCACCCCCAGGGATGGCAGACGAGCTGACTTTATAACACTGGCGATGGATGAAAAAATATAGCCGAAATGAGCGATTGTGCAGAGATTATGTCCCGCGCTGAAGCTCCCTTGCCGTGGCCCCCTCTATATCGGTTGGATCTAAATAACTTCTGAAGGACTCCGAGCTGCACCATGTTTGTCTGAGTGAGTATATGAGCATGCACACACCGAGAAATAAGGTTCAGGTGTCAAAAAACCGGAGCTGCCCTTTAAAACACTCTGGTAAGATATGCCTCACGTTATGGGTTTAAAACTGCCTTGAAATGAAAAATAACTGAATTTTAAACATCAAAGTCAAAAACAGTCTAGAATAATTCACACATGTATCTCAGCTGTAACAGCAGTCTCCTTCATTGCACAAACTGAACATAGATCAGGGCTCCAACAGGTTCCTACAAGTCAAATTAAGACTTTTTAAGACCTTTTTTAAGATGAGAACAGAATTTATTGTCCATTTAATGGCCACACCGGCAAAAATTATTAAATGTACTGGTTGCACAATTTTTTCTGTTTTTAAGGCGCCAACATTTATTAATTTGCCAAAAATATACATTTTGCGTTTCCTATGTAAATATGGAATAATTTGATGAACAGATGGACGTATTTAGTGTATTTTATCACATTCACATCACCTCCACCCCATCCCCCTCTGATCTGCCTCTGCCTCCATCCCTCTCTGAACCACCTCCACCTCCATCCCCCTCTGAACCACCTCCACCCCATCCCCCTCTGATCTGCCTCCACCCCCAGCCCCCTCTGAACCTCCTCCGCCCCCAGCCCCCTCTGATCTGCCTCCACCTCGGCCTTGTAAACAAACACAACACAGAAGATCTGACCTCATTAAACCAAACAGCATCAGGAGCTCCTGCAGCGCCGGAGCCCCGCCCACCAGGATCACACACTCTAACGGCCCGAACGCACTGGACGCGGAAGCGCCGCGCGCGGTAGCGCCGCGCACTGCGCTTCTGATCGCCTCCCATGTTAACCTATCTAACCGGCCGCACCGAACGCGCAGTGGAGCGCCGCGCGCGCCGCGGCTCGCGCTCTGCAGCGCGCCCGCTCCGCTTCGTTCTATTTTTCACGCGAGCCGCGAGCGCCGGGAGCGCCATATGTCAAGCTGGATCAAGCAGATCGGACCAGACAGGAAGTCGGAAACAGAAAAGGCAAGAGAATCCGGTCAATTTTCAAAATATAACAAATTAAATAACGATTAGTTACGGACGGTGTTGCTCGTCCGTCTATAATTTGTCACTTGGGTCTAATCACAAGACAGATGGACACACAAACAGACATACGCATGTACACACCCAAACACACACACACACACACACACACACACACACACACACACACACACACACACACACACACACACACACAGCGACAGACATTCACGTGATGCAGAAAAAAAGAGGACAGGAGGAGAAAAAATCTCTCCACAGGTCACCAAAACACACACATCCATACTGGCAGAGCGAGACAGAGGGAACAGGGAACAAACGTGAAAACCGAGAGCTGACGGAGCGAGCCGAGTGCAGCCGATGTGTGACCAGCGCGGAGAGCGCAGGCGCCTCCAGTGCGAACAGCCAAGCGCCGGCGCGGAGACGCGCGCGGCGCGCGCGGCGCCTCCGCTACGCTTCCGCGTCCAGTGCGTTCCCGGCGTAAAACATAATAATTATTCTTACTTAAATTACATTTGTGCACTTTACTCATATCTTAGAAACCTGTTGATTCAACTCAATCAATATAAGTAAGGAACCAATTTAGCCTGAAAAAAGTTTACAACTAAATTCATGTGTGTAAGCTGGACTGGAAACTTTTTGTCACGGTGAATAAACACTGCATTCAGGACCGCACATGCGCAGCAAAGCCGAGCGGGAGTTCACTGCAGCTTGTCTCTGGTGTTGGAGGACGCTGAATTTCTCTACGTCTCAAGGTGAGTTATTCAAGTCCACTATACATCTCTTGTGCCATCCACGACATTATTATTGACATTATTTTGGCAGACCAGTTTTTCATGTTAAAATAAATGAATTGACAGACTAGCTAACTAGCTAGCTAAAATCAGCCAAAGCTAAGCAGGTCTAGCTAATATTAACAAGCTGTGTCATGGCTATACTTTTTAGCCTTTTCTATTTACATCTATGATAAGACTAGGATTGGTTTCAGTTTGATATGAACGCTCAGTTCATGCATTACTTTGGTGTGTCTGTAACCAAACCGTCCCAAACAAAGCCTGCCGACGTGCATGTAGCCTCTCAGTCGGCCATGTGGGGGCAGCACTCGCACCAAGTGGAGTAGCGTCAAAAATAATGAAACAAAAGAAGAAGACTTAAACCGGAGTGTCCGTGTGTCGTGTGTGAGCACGTCTACAGTAGGCAAATAACATTTAAGATGCATGCAGGGACATTAATGGGGAGGAGTAAGGTGAGCACCTCTCGAACCAACACCAGCACATGTAGCCAGCACCGAGTGGCAGTCCGGTTGAATATCCCTTCAGCAGTGCGCCCACACCGGCTGTTCCGTACGCTAATACATTCACTCTTGAAAGTTTTGATATCTTTCTAACCAGTGGTGTAGTGTACGTGATATGCAGGCAGCCCATGTGCATATAAACATGCATGTGCACTGTTTGTGAGCACCAGTATTTAAAAATCAGGAGTCAGCTTAAAGCGATACTTCAACATTTTGGCAAATTGGCCCATTTAGCGCAATTATTTAGTCATTTCGAACAGTATACTTACTTTTTTTGTGAGGGCGAGCTGTTGTTTATTCAGAGGTGAGTCAGGGAAGGTTTTTGGGACGGACACAATGGAAGTGGATGGTATTTTTGGTTCCCCTCGTCAAACTCATCAAATACACAATCCAACAACCCCAAAACACTTTGGTGGGCAAATTATAATCCGCACATTCACTGCGCTGTGGAACACCAACAAATAATATTGTAGTGTTACGACACTGAAGCAAATACTGGGAACTACTTTTTCTTTTGAAATCACTACGCCCAGACAAGTAGTTCCGTCTTAGCAATCTTCGCATAAACAACTCAATCTCGTAATTTTGCATTAATACTTCACAGCGTAGTGAATGTGCGGATTATAATTTGCCCACCAAAGTGTTTTGGGGTTGTTATATTGTGTATTTGATGAGTTTGACGAGGGGGAACCAAAAATACCATCCACTTCCATTGTGTCCGTCCTGAAAACCTTCCCCGACTCAACTCTGAATAAACAACAGCTCACCCTCACAAAAAAAGTAAGTATACTGTTCGAAATGACTAATGAATTGCGCTAAACGGGCCAATTTGCCAAAATGTTGAAGTATCGCTTTAATGAAAAGTTAACATCCTGCAGCAGTCCAGCTCTGTGCCACTGTTTATACTCACTCTTACGTTCTTTCTAAATTATAAATATAAATTAATCCTCAGGTATTCTGCATCACTTATTTGCCAAGAATTATACAATCTACTGGTGCAGCGATTCTCAACCTGTGGTCTGAGGCCCAAAAGTGCCATTTTTAGTGAATGTATATAAAGCAGGAGTAGGGGGGTGGGAGGGGTGCTCAGAGTATACCCACTGGAATAAACCAGACTACGCCACAGTTTCCAACCCATGATAAAATTGAGCTCCAGTGTGGGGGACTGTTTCTGGCTTCACAGCGTCCACCAGTGACACTCCAAATGTTGCATGCTGCACCCCACTATGTGACAAGAAATGAACTTGAATGTGCAACTTGTAGAACCTCTCTAAATTAGAAAATAATATAATTAAACATTGGTATTTCATATAAATGAGTTTTTTTTCCTTCCTTTTGAAAATCTCTCAACAGATCCTGGAAAATGGCATAATGAAAAGGTCTGTGAATCGCCTGATGAATTGCACCTTCTCATTGCGACGTAAAGAAATCATGGAAGAGCAGCCATCTGTAGAAAAGAGCTGGCCAGCGTTCCAACATCTTCTTTACAAACAACAGGTAAATATTTAAGTGACTCAGAAAAATACAAATATGCCTGCCCCATGTAGGTTTTTTAATGTTGGAGTTCTCTTTGCACTTGTCTTTAAAATGTTTGTGTTCTGTTTCATCCTCAAAGATTTTTGCTGAGTTCACCAGAGTAGAAAGATTTCTGTGAATCTTTGGATCGTCGCACACCCCGCTCCCTTGAAATCTTCAGGTCCAAAAAGGGGCTTGTTGGCAAGCAACTCTCAGAGATTCTTGCCCAGGTTGAGCAGAGGGTGAGTATTTTGCAATATCTTTTTTTTTGATTAATTGAACACATGCTCACACACACCACCATAGGCCCTCATTTTAACTCACTCACTCATTCAGTCACTCACTCACTTGCTGACTGTCTCACTCACACTGGGCTCTCTACTGTACATCTGTACATTTGTACTTTTTGTATTCCTATGCCCCTTGTATTTTTTGCTGCTCTGTGTATATTATTTATTGCTATTTTGATTTTATTTTCTGTTATACACACACACTAATGTAGGCCCTCTTTTTAATTTCGTAACCCATTAATCTACAGAGACACTCACGCACAGTCAAAGAAACATTCTGCTTTTTTAAAACTTTGTTACCTATTGGCAGATCACTGATGCCATTGCCATGAGGACAGCCGTGTTCCGATGCCTCCCAATTTTCCTCAAGGATGATGGAAGTGACTTCTACGCTGTCTGTTTCGTAAGTATTGTAAAAGTTTATGCTTATACTATATGTGCAATTGGAAGCCAGGATTTCTGTGTAAATTTGTTCTTACTTTTCTGATTGGCCACAGGACTGTGATGCCATGGAAGACTTCACTCAGGTTCCTGGGTATTTGTTTTGACATGCTGTAATTGTTGAATCCTGTAAAACAGTGTTTTTACCATAATATACAATGGCTTTTATTTGCTTTGGTAAAAAAAATAAAGTATCGTTCCTTGTGTACTAACTATCCTTTGTTGGGCTTACTTGATTTATTTAAGGCAATCGGTTTCCTAGATTCTACTAAGTAAATAGTACTGTTCATGTAAGTCAGAATAACTTGGTGTAGCTGAGTTGATTTTACTTGATATTTATAAGTTAAGATAACTTTCTTAATTCAAGTTACAATAATTTAATAGAATTAAGTACATACAACAAGGTTCTGAGTACACAGAACAAGTGAATATAAAGTAAATGTAATCTAAGACTATTAGTTATATTTACTTAATTTTTTTGAGGCAATCGGTTTCCACAATTTTTTTAAGTAATGCCAACTTGTTAGAGTTTAGAGTGCATGGTTCACACTTCAGTTTGGTGCTTTTCGGCTAAACCTGCGATCTGGAGGCCTCAACTTGTGGTTTTTGGTCAGAAAAACTGGTGGAACTGAATAGAATAGCCACATTTAAACACAATGCAGCAAACAAGTTTATGGAAACATAATTGAACACGTGCAAAACCAAATTTAGGACATTTTTAAGGTATTAAAGCAGAACTATGCAACTTTTTTTACCTCAATAAATGTTTTTCAGAATCCCTGTGGGGGTAAACAAAGACTTGTCACGGCGATTCGCCGGTCCCTCCACTCCTCCCGGGGTCTGTGTCCTGAAAACAGTGCTTGCAACTTTCAGAGGATCCGACCCGACTACATCTCGCGAGAACAAACCTGCTTTACGGCGCTCATACGGGAGTACAAGGATAGAGGCGTGTGAAACAAACATGAAACCCTCGCTAGCGTTAGCAACGCCACCCTCAGGTGCTCACAGATGGCAAAACCAAAAAGACAGAAAAAACCTTTGACGAGTAGAAAAAAAGGAAACGGGAGTAGGACGCTCTCTGCACGTGGGGGGGAGTGATGCGGAGAACGTTTACGACAGTGAGCTTTCACAGGAGACCAGTAGGGGGAGCGCGAGAGCAAAAGTTGCATAGTTCTGCTTTAAATGTCGATTTGTAATTTCAATACTTTTAAGACTTTTCCAGACCCTGAGGGAACCCTGACTCATGTTGTGCTAAAATAAGTTAGTATTCAACATAAACATCTCCCTTTGGTTTCAGTCAGCTCGGCTTATTTGTTTCTTTACAGTTGATTATCAGGATGAGACGGAATAAATCAGAGCAAACATCCGACAGTAACGAACAAAGGAAAAGAAGATAAAGCCTTTTAGATCCCATCCCCACACCACTTTTTAAATCACTTTATGGATTCCTTGAGGAACAGATTTTAAATATCATGAACAGCTCTCTTCAGACGGGTGTCTTCCCCACTGCCTTTAAAACGGCGGTGGTGAAGCCCCTTCTGAAGAAGAGCAATTTAGACCCCGATGTTTTTAATAACTACAGACCAGTATCCAACTTACCATTTTTAAGTAAAGTTTTAGAAAGACTGGTTTTTAACCAAGTCAATGACTTTTTAATGATTAATAACATTTTAGAAAGACATCAGTCTGGTTTTAGAGTGAACCACAGTACCGAGACGGCCCTTTTAAAGATTTTAAATGATATCAGGTGGAATTTAGATAATAAAAAGCTCACAGTGTTGGTTCTACTGGACCTGAGTGCCGCCTTCGACACAGTAGACCACCACATTTTAATAAACAGACTGAGTCACCTGGTGGGCCTCTCTGGTACTGTTCTTAACTGGTTCAGTTCTTATCTCACAGATCGATGTTTTCATGTAAGTTTGGATACTTGTTCCTCAGGAACCCATGAAATTAGGTGTGGGGTTCCCCAAGGTTCAATTTTAGGTCCTATACTTTTTAATCTCTACATGCTTCCACTTGGGGACGTCATCAGGAGACACGGCATCAGTTTCCATAGTTACGCTGACGACACTCAGCTGTACATCGCCGTGTCTCCTGATGACTCAGGGCCAATAGAAACCCTTTATAACTGTGTTTCAGACATCAAGTCATGGATGGCAGTGAATTTCCTACAGCTCAACCAGGACAAGACTGAGGTTTTAGTTATCGGTCCTGAAGGTCAGAGAGAGAAGATTTTACCAAAATTACGGGATTTTAAACCAGCACAATCAGTTAAGAACCTGGGCGTGATTTTTGACTCTGAGCTAAATTTTATTCCACACATAAAAAACATAACTAAGATTGGATTTTATCATCTTAAGAACATAGCTAGAGTCCGCCCGTTTCTCTCTCAGGCCAGCACAGAGATGCTAATGCATGCTTTTATCTCCTGTAGATTAGACTACTGTAATGCCTTGCTCTCTGGTCTTCCCAAAAAGAATATTTCAAACTTACAGCTATTACAAAACTCAGCCGCTCGCGTGCTGACGAGGACCAGGGGGCGGGCCCACATTACACCGGTTTTACAGTCACTGCATTGGCTCCCTGTCCGCTTCAGGATCGATTTTAAGGTTCTCTTATTAGTTTTTAAATGTCTTAACGGCCTTGCGCCTTCTTATTTAGCTGATCTGTTTTTACCCTATCGACCCTCGCGGGCCCTGAGGTTCTCTGGCAGTGCCTTATTGTGTGTTCCTAAAGCCAGAACCAAGACTCATGGTGAGGCGGCTTTTGGCCATTATGGCCCCCGCCTGTGGAACAGCCTGCCGGAGAACCTCAGGACCGCAGAGACCGTTGATATTTTTAAAGGGAGGTTGAAAACACACCTTTTTAATCAGGCTTTTAACTGACCTTTTATAGTCCTCTTATTCCATTCTTATTTATGTAATTTTATTCTATTTTATTATGCACTTTCAACTTGTTTTACTGTTTTACTTTATAATCCTATCTTATTATCTTATTTTAATTTCGTGTCATATTTTATTATGTTTTAGCTGTTTAATTCCAGTGTTTCCTCAGGGGGGTCCTTCACACCGGGAGTTGGTGCTGGTCCAACACTGGGGTTACTGTGCCCGGGTCCTCTGGTCCCGGCAGGCCTGGGGGGCTCCACACTTTGGTGTGCGAGTTCCCATGGTCTGTCGGGGTCGGGGGTCGGGCGCTGGAGCCCCAGTTTTAATTGACCCTCGACTTCCCTTGGTGTGGGGGGCCCCACTGGTGGTGTTTTCCCTAAGATGCTCAGTGCCATGCCATGTCTCCTCTGTTCTGTGCGAATTAATGGTAGAGTGTGAGTGTGAGTGTGAGTGTGAGGGTGAGGGTGAGTGTGAGGGTGAGTGTGAGGGTGAGTGTGAGGGTGAGTGTGAGGGTGAGGGTGAGTGTGAGGGTGAGTGTGTGTGTGGTGCATACTGTTTGATGGCGCGGTTTTTATTCTTTTTGTTTTTATGACTGTTTTTAATGTTCAGCACTTTGCGTTGTTTTTATTAATATGAAAAGTGCTATATAAATAAAATCTGATTTGATTTGATTTGATTTGATAAAAATAAAGAGGTGAAGAAAAGAAACAGTGAGCCACGGATTCCTTCTTTAGTGCTTTTTGCTGTAGAATCACATGAATAAAGCCCTTTGATTAAAACCTGGATTCTCATTTTACTGCGGCTGAACCATTAAAAACAGAAAGAACCTGCAGGGTGTGCTGAGAACGGATGCTGTTAAAGCACTGCTGGCTTTTTGGTTTCAAATATTTTTCTGTTGCTCAAAGTATGAAAAGTGCTTCACTAATAAAGTTGAACTGATTGAAATCTTTTAAGGAATTCCTTCATCTTTCAGTTGAACACAAAGAAAAATAGCAGACCAGAAGAACTTGTTGAAAAGAAGAATTATTGCAGAATTCGTTGCTCACGGCTTCAACAGCAGCAGCACAGGTAGTACTGCACAAACCAGGATGGCATTTGGAGGATGGAAGGAGGGGAACGGAGCACCTCCAGCACTCTCTTGACGTCCAGAGGACTGTAGCCTGCCCACAGCAGGAGGTCGGGAAGCAGCTGCAGGTCTTCACTGGAGGAAACAGAACAAGGTTGACACCTGGTTCAGATGCAGTAAGCTTGCCCTTAACGTAAGTAAAACAAACTATATTGTTTTCCGCTCTAATAAAAAAGCAGACATTAAGCAAATATACCTACAAATTAATGGACAGAATATCCTACGAGTTGGCTTTACAAAATTCCTGGGGATTCTAATCGATGAATTTCTTAACTTTAAATGTCACATTGAAGACCTTACAAAAAGATTGTCTAAATATGCTGCTTTATTTTTTAAGTTGAGACATTTTCTACCACGATCTGCACTTCTCACCCTATACAAGACCATGTTTGAGCCCCATCTACAATATCGTAACATTATATGGTGTAATACATTTCCAACTTATTTACAAAAACTTGAGATACTTAAAAAAAAAATTATACGAGCCTTATCATGGGCTGAGTTTAATGCACCGACAAGAATACTTTTCTATCGTTATAAACTTCTGAGGCTTGCTCAACAGAACTACTTCCAGAATGCTTGTGTCATGTACCGAATTGTTCATAAACTAAATCATAAACTATGCAACCTCATTCCAATCTTTCATCCAATACACAAATATACCACCAGGAACATCAATAAAGTTACTGGAAAAAAACAAAGACTAAAATGTACCAGCTTTCGTATTGTGTCCAGAGGACCACAGATTTGGAATGAGCTCGACGAGAAACTAAAATTGTCACATTCCATTTCCACCTTCAATAAAAAATTGAAAATACAACTCCTGTCAATGTATATTTAATTTCTTCATTGTACTAAAAATCATAATTATAACTGGTGCTTGTATCTTGTTTTACCTATTAACATTGCATCTGTTACTGTACAGTGACCATATAGAATGATCCACTGTTATGACACTGGGATTGTTTGTGGTGTGTTTGTTCAAGTCGTTTGTTTCTGTTATGATATGTGTGGGCACCCGGGCCCCCTATCATAAGCTTTAAATTGCTTTTCTGGGGTGACCCCTTCATGCATCAAATTACTCTAATATCTCTATGCAGCATGTACTGTATTTTATGTTATGTTATGATGTGTGAAAAAAAAGTCAAAGTCAAGTCAAGGTTAGAAACATGCAGCTTCATCAGGGCCACAGCCAGAAGTGCAGAGGAGTCAAAGACACCAAAAAGCCAAAGCACGATAGATTCTTCATTTGGCATCTCAGAACTGAAGGCTGAAACAGTGAACATTTAAAATACAGATGAAGGGAGGAAAAAGACTTTCCTGAGGATAGAAGTTTAACAAAGTGTTGAGTGAGCTCAAAAAGTCAGATTAATGAGACTAAAGTGAGTGAGAATGTGAAGAATACAGTCAGACCATGAAGGAAAAAATCTAAATATTTCAAAGTAAGTCAGAATGTTGAGAATAGACACTGAAGATTAAAAATAGTCTAATTAAAAGAAGACTGATTTTTAAGGATAATGAGTCAAAAAATGGAGGGAAAATACAGAAAGATTGAGTAGACAGACTATCTGTAACTGTTTAATTAACAAGTTATCACTTTATTGGTAAAATTACTTTGAAAATGGACCAAATGGTGATTTGGTTTTGGTACATCTGGACAGAGCTCAGTTTTGTTTGTGTCAGAAGTGAAATCATCACGAGACGCTGTGTTCAGACGCTAAACTGGCAGATGTTCCAGGCGTGTAGAGCTCACCTCTGCTCGTCACACTCCTTCTCTATGAACGCCATCATCTGCTTCATCACCTCCATGTCGGAGCAGGCCAACACTTCTCTGATCATCAGCAGCAGGTTGTTGTATTGTGGGACGTCTTCTGCCTGGAACCAGCCAAACAGAGGCTCGCTCAGAAAAAAACTCCCCGATACAGGTTGGCAAGTATGACTCGATGTGGTTGTGTGTGCATGTGTGTGTGTCAGTATGAGTGAGTGGGTATGAGTGTTGGGTTGGGGCGGGGGGGAGTGAGGCAGGAGAGGACAGGGGGTGGGAGGGGTGGGCGGGTTCCGGGTGGGGGTGGGGGGTGGGGGGTGGGGGGTGGGGGGGGGGGGGTGATGCCCTGGATCTTGGGGTGGGGGGTGGGGGTGATGCCCTGGATCTCGGGGTGGGGGGTGGGGGGGGGGGGTGATGCCCTGGATCTCGGGGGTGGGGGGTGGGGGGGGGGGTGGGTGGTGGGGGGTGATGCCCTGGATCTCGGGGTGCGTGGCCGGATCGCTGGGGGGTGTACTGGCCTGGGGTGGGTAGCCGCCCGTGTGGGTCGGTTCTCCCGGGTGGGTCATGGCCCTCCGCCCGGGGTGGGGGGTTGGCTCCTGGGCTCTTGGGCCTCGGGCTCTCGGCCCTGCCCGCCCCAGGCGTCCGGCGCCCGGGGTGGACCGGCTCCTGCCGGTCGTGGCTCCGCGGGGCCCGGGCCCCGGGACTGCTGGGGTCCCCGGCCGGGGCTTTCCTCTCCCCGTTTCTGGACTGGAGCGTGGGCGTCTGCCTGGGGGGGCAGCTTGGATCCGGGCTCTGTGATGACCGCCGGCTGTCTGGGCTCTGAGGGCCTCTCTGGCCTGCTTCTGGCCTTCTCAGAGGTCAGAGGTCATATATGCATGATCACTATCACCATCACTGTCACCATCATATTCACATGATCACGTTGATCTTTAATCACTCTTTACATACTGGGTTACCTTGTCTTCCTGTGGTGGTTAGAATAATGGTGATCTGTAGCAGACCTCTCTTGATGCACGCCCCGAGTTTACTACTAGTTACGACTAGCTATATTCCAAAAAAAAAAAAAGGGTTTGTGGTGTCCTTGCATTTCCTTCCTCCCCTACACCTCCTTTTATTTTTGTGGCCTGGTCTGTTCACTAATATGGTTCGGAAAAAAAGAAAAAAAAAGTATGTATGGTTCTGTAATTTTCTGTGTTGGTTGTCGGCACTGTTTTGGTGTTGTCTAGATTGGGGGTTTGGGATTGTTCTTGGTTGCGTGTGGTGCGTCGACAACACTGTTTTGTATTGTGACTTTGTACATAGGTTGTGCCCCCCCCCCCCCCCCTCCGTTCTCCCTCTCTTTATCTTTCTCTCTTTCTGTCCCTGCTCTCTGAGCGTTTCCGTCCCGGTCCTGTCCGGTAGCCATGTCGGATGCCAGCTTTAAATAAAGGCAGCAGCAGGAGGAGACTCAGTCTCATCCTGCTGCTAACATTAAAATCTGTTCAGATAGTAAAAGGCTACAATCATACAATATTGCACGCCCCAGCTGCTGAACAGGACAAGGGAAAAAAAAAAAAAAAAGTATGACTCGATGTTATGCAACAGAAATGGGGCTTTTAGGTAGGCAAGAGAGGACGGGTTTGGACATTCTTTAATCTTAATTACAACAACAAAAGCAAGAGACTGTAAATTATGTTCTGTGAAAATATCAATAGGAGGGGAAAGACGGCTGCTACAGCGCCAGAAACTAAATCAGCAACTTAAAGCGATAGCTCGGGATTTTTTTTTTTTTTTTGATCAAGGTCTATTTATTCAACAGTTTTTGAAAACAATATTACAGATAATCAGTCAAAGTTTTTTTTTGTTCTCCTCAAAACACATAATCCCACCCTCAACCATACCCAGCCAGACTGTAGAAAGTATAAAGAAAGAAAAAATATACATATATATATGTATATATATATATATATATATATATATATATATATGTATGTATATATATATATATATGTATGTATATGTATATATATAACAAGCATTGTGTTTGTAATAATAAACAATAATAACACAAAGAAAATACAGAAATTATGGAGCAGAAATAAGACATAAATTCACGTCATTATTCAGCAAAATCTTTTGCATCAATGTTTTTAAAAGCTCGGGATTTTTGACATGAATCTGTATGGCATACTGGTCAGCAGTGTTGTGCATTCGGGGGGCGCTAGTGAGCACCATATGGAGTAGACGCGTTTCACCCAGGCTGCTCTCAAGTCCTAACTATTTCGGTTGAGAAGTTAATTCAAACGAGGATCTGCCAACTTTTCTGGACAACTTCACACTCCTAAGCGTCTTAACATGACAAGGCCAGAAGCGGACCGCGGCAAGAAGACGGATAAAGTCATGAATGATGATGAGCTGCCTTCAGAGCAGGAGAAGCACGCCGCTGCAGCCACGGAGCCAAGAAACGAAACCGAAACCGAAGCGGTAAACGTGTTCGCTGCAATAGACAATATGAGCCAAAATGATGTCTGACCGGTTCGACATTTTGGAAGCATCTCCTGCAACCACTCAAGCTTCTCTGTC